>NC_090276.1:32600625-32918750 GCF_040414725.1 Anabrus simplex | reverse complement strand
CACGATAATTTTTTAAATCATTTTCTTCGAAAAGAGACTGTATTTTCTCTCTAACCTTCAAAATGGTATAAATCATTCAGTGTGATACAAAAACAAAATCCTTCGCGATGCTGACGTGATTGTTTCCCACTTTTCTTATCGCAATATTATGTGTGACATTTCTACAATATAAAACATGTTCCTTTTACTTTGCGATGTCTTCATAGGGATGCTTGCCTTGACTATTCAGCAGACAGATTGATTTGAAATCTACAATAATAAGCCTTACATTGTTTTCAGCAATCCCCAAATACGTAACAAACATAAATCAACATTGGACGTTACAGACGATATATTTCTCTAAGAATGTGACCAAAATACGTCATTGTATATGATATGTCGTAGTAAGCGACGTCGTACTATCCAAGTTTTTAAATACAGTGTTTATACAGGACTTATACTGGACCGTTAAATTTCTCCGTTATATCCAGTACGTCGTTAAAAGGGATGTCGCAATAGACGGTTTCGACTATATTTATTTATTAAGTATCGTAATAAATTTAATCATTATGTTACATGATTATATTAGGGTTATAGTTTTGATCATTCACCCAGGTATTCTGCCTTATGGCAGGTATTGTCATAACCACTTCCACTTTTGCTTATCCATAGCAAAATTTTGCATCTCCGAATACAGTTCAACCTCGTTATAACGACATCGGTTTTCAGCGACAACTCGTCTATAACGTCATATTTTCTATTTTACGGATATATTCCTCATAATAAATGTGTTTTCAGCCTTCATTAATACGACAAAAGGATATGCGTCTACCTCGCATATAACGTCATTTTCAACCTCGGTTTCGAATAAGATTTTCTAAGAACCAAAGTATTTTAAGAAATATTTTGTTGAAATCAGGCGACCTGGCAAATTCCTTCCTGTCCCTTTTAGTCATAGACCTCGAGAATGCAGACATATTCTCCACCCCATTTTGACTCGCCCGATTTCTTGCGGTTTTAAGGTACACTGGCACCGAGTTTTAGGCATTTTCTATCGAATACTTCGCATTTTTCAATGACCATTGCAGATGAGATTGGGGAGTTGATACTCCCACGTGGCGCGTCCCAGGTGGCGTATAGGGGGGTCCTAACCGGTTTAGCGGCGGGCTTGAGGAAAATAAGATACCTCTCGCGGACCAAACACACAACCCCTTCTGGGTGGGGAACGCAGACGAAGAATACACCCACGGTATCAAGTGTCTGTCGTAAGAGGCGACTAAAAAGGGTGACCAAGTGAAGATCAAATTAGGACCATGAGACTACTTGTAATTAGTACCATCACGCAGGGAACACCGTTGGTCGCTTTTAGGTGCGCGTAGTACCACTATGTTAGGTACAAAATAGGTTTGTGAATAGTAGCAATAGAGTACGTTGCCGGCATTTACAGTACCTGTGATTCGTATCCATATATGAGTGACACCATGGGTCTGCCTTGCCTATGCTTAGTGCCCACTATGTGAGGAACACCACGGGATAGTGCATATCCCTGTGGTTAGTCCACTTATGTGAGGTACGCCATAGGTTTGCGTTGCCTGTAAATAGCGCCGCAGTGTTCGGAACACTCTGTGTTACATGTGCGAATTTCATTACCTGTGAGTAATACCATAATGTGTGGAATACCGCGAGTCTACGCTACTTTTGATTAGTACCGCAACGTGACAAATAGCATGATTCTATTTTCCTGGGTTTTGGACCCGTTTCGACTACAAGCCTCATCGATTCAGTATTGTGCTTTAGAAGCAGTTCCTTGGTGAGTATTACTATTATTTAACACTAGTTTCTGGGACTGTGGGGCATTACGGGTCGGATACACTGATTGGTTTAACTTCATATCCATCCATTCATTCTTCGTCCTCAAGTTTTGGAATTCTGGTCAGTGGAACATTGTGGATTTTTAAATTGTCATAACATTTCGTCTCATTACGTACCATTAGGGGCCGATGATCTAGATGTTAGGCCCCTTTAAACGACAAGCATCATCATCATCATCACGATTTTCCATGTACCGCCACTTTTAAAGACATAACAAGACATTTAAATGCTGCCGCACAGCCATTTAGACGACCCTTTCTGTTCGTTCCACAAAGAACATTATCGTGTACAAGCATGTATGCGTTATTCATAGGATAGTTATGTAACATGGATTTGAGATACCCTCTGCATTGTTCTACAGACGTGTGCAAATTATTAGAATAAATGATAAAACTAACAGTAATTCACTTTTAAAGTATAATTATAATAATTTATCAATATACAATGACCTCTTTAGTACTTTGTGTGCATTCCCTTGTTTTTTTATAACCATTTGGATCCTCTTTGACATGATTGACACAAGGTTCTTGCACATTTTCTGAATTTCTTCATCTCGATGCCATATATCTATGATGTTTTCAATGAGGTTATTGTTCTTTTCTTCATTCTTGACTTCACAATTCCCCATAAATTTTCAATTGGGATGCAGTCTGGGCTATTACCAGGCCAAGGCAATGTCTTTATACTGTTTTCCTTCCAAGAATTTCTTAACAGACTTGGCCTTATGGCATGGTGCTGCGTCATGCATAAAAATGCAATCTCCATCAGGAAACTAATACCTGATCTGAGGCAGCAGACGGGTTCGAAGCACCTTCTTGTACTGATTCTGCTCCATCATGCCCTCAACAATGTATAATCTGCCACATCCATGAACTGACATGCAACTCCATACCATCACTGAAGTTGGATGTTTAACTTTCTGTGTGGTACAGTTTGAAGAAAACGCCTCATCAGGGGTCCTTCTCACATATTGGCTGCTTTCCTCCGACACAGAAAATATGGACTCATCAGAAAAGATTACCTGCAAGATATTAAGCACTTCTTGGAATGGCTTTTTCAACAGAATGTTTTGGAAATATAAGAAAATAAATCAGTACACCTCTGACTGAATTTTTGAAAAAAATCCACTTAACCCATGAGGATGAAGTTACTTCTTAGCAAACAGTAAATTATGGGATATATCATGTGGCTTACCTTTTCCCAATTGTCCTTAAGCTCATTATGCATTGTTTTTGCCCATTCCAGCCGTTTCTTAGCCATGGTAGGTGTTATTTTGGCTTTATTTCTCGGCTTTCTTGCAGGAAGTCCTGCAGCACAAAGACTGCTTCTGACAATTGATGGAGATATTTCAACTCCATAGTTCTTTATTTGATTGCTCAAGTCCTTACTGATGCTTCTTCGATTCATCTTAGCCATTTGAATCAATTTTCGTTGCATATGGGGGCTCATTATCGGTTTTCGACCACATTTCCCCTTACGTTTGACTGCACGGTTTTCCCCTGATTTCAATGCAGAGCTGATTCTACTAACCGATACTTACGAAAGATTCAATTTCCTAGCAATATCTTTTTGGGAATATCTACCTTCCTTTAATAAACATTCAGTCAATGCCAATTTATGGGGAGAAAGATCTGTTATCTTAAACATGACCTCACTTTTGCAAGAAGATACAACTTCAGTTCACCACTTCAAAAACTCACTAGGAAACAAATCCAAAACCCAACTTTATCCCAAACTTGGATTATACAGACATATATAAACAATATAAAACACTTCTAGGCTTCAATTCTGGCATAGGAACTCAACACTCAACTAGAAAAAGCTATGGAAACCACATTCAACAATTGCCACAACATCAGCTGATTCGATAAACAGTGTTAGAAACCTCTACAGAGAGGGAAATAATTGTCCCTCAGATATCCCAAAGGGCCATTAGTGGACTGCATGAACCAAAGAATACATAAACAGGTTGAAACATACTTTTATATTCATATGTATAGAGGTTTTTGTACTAAATGAGGGAAGAAACACAAAATTCATGCATTATTCTAATAATTTGCACACGTCTGTATTATATAGCGTTGGACATAGGCATTATTACTACGTGAAATATACAAAAGGTTCTAATGTTCATCTTTTCACAAGACACACTGACCGCGAGGTGATAGCGTGGAAGTTTCCCGCCACTTTGCCTTGTCACCCCTACATGAATATGACTTTGGACTTTCCATGACGTGGATGAAGCCTGAATAAGTTTATATTACTGTGTTTGTTTTTTCCATTTTCCACCTCACTAGACTGAGAATAAGAATCTCGCTTACTACGGCACTCCTTTATAACGACACAATTTTTCAGATCCCTTGGATGTCATTACAACTGAATTCTACTGTATTTCCTTCCTCTGATATTTTCCAGCATGTCTTCTTCTTTTACCTTTCATCTTCCTTTCTTTCGGTAAATAGACCCTCGTCAAACGATGTCCAATACTGTTCGTTCTTTAATTTCTGTTTATATCCGTTGTTTTTCTTTCTATTTCATGAGCCATTCTAGTTGCCTACAAAATACCATTAGATGAGCTGATTGTATTTCTGTAATATTTGTGATGACTACAGATTACTGTGCTGCATGGTTACTTCTGTTTACAAACAAACAAACACCGGTATTCTGGAGAGAGTTGTATATTTATTTTATTTTATTTGTAATTCATTGTAGTTGTGAGGTTTCTTACAAATTGTACTGCTTTCTGTAAAGTGTATTGCTTAATTATTTCAGAATACATTCAGTCCCTTCCCACTGGCATAAGCCAAAATCCAAAAGCAAAACGAAAAGTGGCAATATTTAAAAAAAAATCAAGAATAGAGAAAAATGTCTTTTTCATAATTCCACATGTTCACACATGTAAAATACACTACGTGCAACAGATCCGATGCTTTTATCTCGTAAATTCACATGTGTGTTCCGTAATAGTTTCTCCATAAACACATGTATTAGTTTTAGTACTGCAGTTCTGGTTTAACTATAAACAATTTTCAAACCTAACAGTTTCAAGATTTAAAAATTTATTGTAGGTACGAGGAGCACATTGGACCCAACTCAATTGAAGGCATGCCCCTAGAAACGGTTTAACTCATACGTTTTTAAATGTAGGAAAATGGAGTTTTGTGTATGATGCTGGAAAACATATAAGGAATTATCTGTGTTCATTTTTGTGAATTTATGGCTGAAGCACACATTATAAATTTTCATATTTTATTGCATACATCCTTCAATAATTCCAAAACAAGACAGTATCAATAATAAAATTAAAGGACTTTTACATAAAAATAATGTTTATATTCAATGAAAAGCAATCACTTTAACCCTCCATTTCACCTTTTTGAATATGTTATACCAAGTTTGTTGAATTCCTAACTCTATTTTGCCCAGGAAATTCGTGATTGAATAGATTATTTAACCATAGTCATGGTTGTTATCAAAAATAGTCTTATCAGGGATGTCCTCTGATTTTGGAACATATTTAATGTTTTGTTAGTTTGGATGATAATTGATGGAACATAATCCGTCGCTTCCTTTAAATCTTTCACTTTTGCAGGAATTATTACTCTTGAGCTATGATATTTCTTGGGGAATACCGGACACCTAATAGTAGTTTTCTTCTAAGTTCCGCAGAATCTTAATCCTCTATTTCACCATAACTGTACTTTGGATAAAAAATATGGAAATTGATGTTTTAAACAATTTTGAAATATAGAAAATGTTGGGTCTCATGCGATTAAAAATATGAACAAAGGCTTGGTAGATTCTTCCACATAATTGCATGGATCACCTGCAAAATCAAGCAGGTTAAAACATAGATTATAATCAATGTAAATCGATATTTTCGAGTTTACTAGCATAACACATCGATTGTAAGTAAATAAAAAAATGTGTAATTCAATTATCGAATCGGTTAAGACTTGCTCTAAGTGGAATCTCATTAGACCACAACTTTTTTCCGAATCGGAAAAGATTCGCACTACACAAAACATTGATATGTACTTTCACTGTTTACTTTCTCAATACTGAGTGCCGGCATAACCGTTGCCGAATTACTGCTATATAGATACGGTTAACTAATTAGATTATTACTAGATTATAAACTTTAAAATATTCTGTTCTAGAAAACTTAAATACATTGGCATTGTTTAACATTATGATAGTCATTCACAAATATGCTTCCTCAATTAGAACATACTAATGTTGAAATCATTTTGCAGCAGACAATGTAGGGGTTCCATACCATAAAAAACGCAAAATTAAGCAATTTCCTCAATTGTGCCGAAAGGTCCCGGGAAGATTTCACAGTGTGAGTTTTGGATATATCTATCACAACAAAACAACTAATTTCGAAAATCACTTCCGGCCTAAATACAGTTCCTGAAGAACAGCCTAAAACTGCTTTCTCTTTACTCGTTCTTTTTTATTCACATTCTAGCCAAATTAATTTATTTGCATAATTCTTGCTGTAATGTGTTCCTTGGTTCAATAATCTCAGGTATTTTTTGACTTCTTGAAAAATGTCCACGCCGAATTTATTTATAATGGCTTAAGTGAAACTCTGCATTGACTCACATTAGCGCTCGAAGTGGTGCTTAAGTGAAACAATGCATTGACTCATATTAGAGCTCGCAGTGGTGCTTAAGTGAAACAACGCATTGACTCACATTAGCGCTCGAAGTGGTGCTTAAGTGAAACAATGCATTGACTCATATTAGAGCTCGCAGTGGTGCTTAAGTGAAACAATGCATTGACTCACACTAGCGCTCGAAGTAGTGCTTAAGTGAAACAATGCATTGACTCACATTAGCGCTCGACGTGGTGTTTAAGTGAAACAATGCATTGACTCACATTAGCGCTCGAAGTGGTGTTTAAGTGAAACAATGCATTGAGTCATTTTAGCGCTCGAAGTGGTGTTTAAGTGAAACAATGCATTGACTCATATTAGCGCTCCAAGTGGTGTTTAAGTGAAACAATGCATTGAGTCATATTATAGGTCGCAGTGGTGCTTAAGTGAAACAATGCCTTGACTCACATTAGCGCTCGAAGTGGTGTTTAAGTGAAACAATGCATTGACTCACATTAGCGCTCGAAGTGGTGTTTAACTGAAACAATGCACTGAGTCATATTAGAGCTCGCAGTGGTGCTTAAGTGAAACAATGCCTTGACTCACATTAGCGCTCGAAGTGGTGTTTAAGTGAAACAATGCATTGACTCACATTAGCGCTCGAAGTGGTGCTTAAGTGAAACAATGCATTGACTCACATTAGCGCCCGAAGTGGTGCTTAAGTGAAACAATGCATTGACTCATATTAGAGCTCGCAGTGGTGCTTAAGTGAAACAATGCATTGACTCACATTAGCGCTCGAAGTGGTGCTTAAGTGAAACAATGCATTGACTCACATTAGCGCTCGATGTGGTGTTTAAGTGAAACAATGCATTGAGTCATATTAGAGCTCGCAGTGGTGCTTAAGTGAAACAATGCCTTGACTCACATTAGCGCTCGAAGTGGTGTTTAAGTGAAACAATGCATTGACTCACATTAGCTCTCGAAGTGGTGTTTAAGTGAAACAATGCATTGAGTCATATTAGAGCTGCAGTGGTGCTTAAGTGAAACAATGCTTTGACTCACATTAGCGATCGAAGTGGTGCTTAAGTGAAACAATGCATTGACTCACATTAGCGATCGAAGTGGTGCTTAAGTGAAATAATGCATTGACTCACATTAGCGCTCGAGGTGGTGCTTAAGTGAAACAATGCATTAGCTCACATTAGCGCTCGAAGTGGTGCTTAAGTGAAACAATGCATTGACTCATATTAGAGCTCGCAGTGGTGCTTAAGTGAAACAATGCATTGACTCACATTAGCGCTCGAAGTGGTAGAATAAGGCAAACTGCTAATCTAATCGACCGGAAATATAGATGACCCAAATTCTTATAGAGGTATCGCCATAGAGAACAATGGCTTTAAAGAGTTCGCTAAAATCCTTTGTAACAGAGTGACCAAGCTGGTTGACAACTCTATCCCGGAGCCTTAATTTCGCTTTCAAAAAGGTAGACCAACAATCCACGCAGTAAGGAGTCTCTTTAATGACGTCAATTACATCTTAAAGATAGAAAAATTAAAATTATTCGCAGTATTCATAGACTTTAATAAAGCTTTCGACTTGCTGGACAGAGAAGTACTTATCACGAAACTAGAGCACATAAAAGGAAAGGAAAACTACCTGGCCATAATAAGCAGAAACATTCTATCCAACATAAGAGTGATCATAGACGATAGCATCACTACCTCCAGTGACATAACCCAGATGAACGGAGTAAAAGAGGGTGACTCCATGAGTTTTATTTTATTCAATATCGCAATTTCCGATGTAACGAGAATCATCCTTGAGAAGGATAAGAAAGTCTTGATGTACATGTATGCTGACGACATCGTCATAAGAGGACCAATCCTGCAAGAGGTGCAAGGTGCACTCAACAGACTCTCGGAATGGGCTATAGAAAATAAATTCACAATTAGGACTAAGAAGACAGTTCAAATGACATTCCAGAAAGGAGGAAAGATTGCATCAAAAGACCAATTATACTTAGCGGGAAACAAATCAGCAATTCTAAATCAGTTCAAATATCTGGGCATTACCCTCCAAACAACCCGGACCACCTTCTCTATACATGTCGAAGAAAAGGCAACAGCAGCGATTAGAGCCTTGAAAGACATCCAAAATCAAGAAAAATTAATCTTGACCACCGCAATTAAACGATTTCAAGCGAAAATAATGCCGGGTCTAACAACGGAATGGAACTTACAAGGGACCATTTACCTCAGAGAAAGTGAAGACATCATTCCTTAAGAGAACACTCGGTGTGTCAGAATTCACTCGATCAAGACTTGTATACATACTAACAAAAGAAGACTATCGAGCACAAGAGATCAGAAATAAAATCCTTCTACCTTCAACGACCACCTTTCATAAAACATTAAGAAGACGAGAACAAAAATATATTGATAAATGTTGGGTACTTTACAGCACTGACGCGGTGACGGAAAGGGATTTTATCCAGTCAGACTACGAGTTGAGGCACGTGGTCGCCAGGTTTGCATGTCATGATTTCCATAGAGCAGTCTGCATCAATAAGAGATCCCATGAACCATGTGATTCGTGTGTCTGTAAACTGTGTGGTGACAGTTGTGGAAGATACCAGTTGCAGTTTTGCAAACAGACATCATAATATTTGTGTGATTATGCTAAACAAACTTAATGCACATTGTGCGTATTTCTTAATTATTAATAATTGACCGCATAACGATGATTAAGAAAAGGATTATAATTTTTAGGTAATAATTAAAGAATAGATTTTCCTTCTCCTTCTTGTTCTTCTTCTACTTCGAATAATCCTTTTGAAGGTACGATAAATCAACTTTGGTTACTTTGCTTTGTATTTAACTTTCTCCCTTTCCAAACTTCCTTCATTTTCTGAGAATGGTTTTCCTTTTCCCTTGAGTCCATTTTCTTCCAATTGTTATTTTATTACCTGAAATCCGGCCTTTCATGTTACTTCTCTGAAAAGTGTTCCGTTTTCTATCGTACCTATTTTAATTCCAGTGCTTTTCGTATCCTTTTCAATGTCATTGAACCATGTTGTTCTGGATTTGTAACTGTTCAATAAGTTGAAGATTTGTTGATTGTTATTCATTCTATAAATGTGCGTCTTCTTTTCCTCATTACAATTGTCAGCTTTTCAACTTTTAAATATAGCTCTCTGTTTGATCATAGTCTAAATTCAACATTGTTTCTTCTTATAGGTCCCAGTATTTTTCGCAAAATTCTTCTTTCAACTTTTTCTAATTTTTAAGATTCCTATTTCTTGTAAGTTTCAGTTCGTACTGCATACAACATTTCCGGCCGGGCCAATGTTTGATAATGTCTCAATTTCAAGTTCCAGGATAGAAATTTCTTATTGTATATAATTTTTATCATATGAAACATCCTGTCCATTTTGTTTACTCTTATATCAATAGCTACCTTTTATTTTGTGTTATTGTTAATTGTGATATTTTGAGGGGCATTAATGACTTTTGTCATGAAATTTGTTTTTTCAAATGATATTTGCAATCCTATTTTGGCCACTTGTTATATTTTATTTACCGAAAATTCGTTGCTCATGTGCCTCCGTGGCTCAGATGGCAGCACGTCGGCGTCTCACCACTGGATACCGTGGTTCAAATCCCGGTCCCCCCATGTGAAATTTTTGCTGGACAAAGCGGAGGTGGGTCAGGTTTTTCTCCGACTACTCCGGTCTTCCCTGTCATCTTTAATTCCAGCAATACTCTCCATTTTCATTTCATAGCATCTAACAGTTATTAATAAATCACTTTGGGGTGGCAACCAAATCATACAAATAGCCCATATATGATTCATTCATTCATTCATTACATCCTTGACCCGGTAAAATGAAATGTCGTATGGCTTTTAGTGCCGGGATATCCCAGGACGGGTTCGGCTCGCCAGGTGCATGTCTTTGTATTTTACGCCCGTAGGCGACCTGCGCGTCGTGATGAGAATGAAATGATGATGGCGACAACACATACACCCAGCCCCCGTGCCATTGGAATTAACCAATTAAGGTTAAAATCTCCGACCCGGCCGGGAATCGAACCCAGGACCCTCTGAACCGAAGGCCAATACGCTGACCCGGTCAATGACTGAAAAACAGCTTGTCGGTTTTCATTTTCGTTGCTCGTATCCTAGGATGTTTTCATCATTGTGTTGTTTGTCTGAAGGCCTATAACTGTGGAGTTTTTACTGCGTTGGTTACGTTGCTTACACACTAGTTCCTCTACTCGCTTCTAGTAGGCAGACGTTTTGCAGTAGTGCCTTAGTCCATTCTCGACATTACATATAAAGCAAATCGAGAAACACAAGAACTTTCGCCTTCAGTATTTAACCCAATACGATTGCTGAAAACAGCACAGCATCGCGACAGATGTATCTCTTATCCTACACCAGATAGCACCACTTGAACTCTGTTATTTTAATTTTTGATGGTTAACCCGTTTTTCCGTATATGCCTTCAATTCTGTTTCGTAAATGAGTTTGATACTAGAGACACATTGTTCTAACTGCAGGTATTAGTCCAACGATGCCGGGATGTTAATACCGATGTCTATTGCGTATTTCATAGATTACGAAAGAGCTTTTAATACAATTCAACATAACATATTTATAGAGATCCTTCAAGAAATACGTGATATACAATGGTGGATTCTAATGAGAAATATCAATGCAACAGGAATTGTGAGGATGACGTAGAAACAGTCCCCGTATTGAAAGGAGTTCGTCAAGACTGCATTCTTTATTAGTAATCATGTAGGCAATGGTGTTACATATTTCACCGTCTGTATTCGCATTATAGTCCAGCCTATCGGAGACCCAGAGCAAGGTATTGTTTAAATTAGATATTTCCAGGTTGCAATTCCACCTTCACTAGCATCATCTCTTGAATAATTATCGGCGTTCTCTATTGCGGATGTTGTTAAATGAAAATAATAATTTGAAGAAAAACGATACATTTATGGAAAAACCCATATATTATGCGATAAATTGAATCAAAATATCGGTATCGATAAATCGAAAGGAAAATATCGGTATTTCGTAAAAACCGATATATCGTTGCCATCCCTATTCTTTACCCTACACTATTTAACATGAGTCTAGCTCCTGTGGCTAGAGATGGCAGCCGAATATCAACATATCGGAAATATCGGCACCGATATTTTGAGGCCTGATATATTGTTGATATCGATATTTTTTGCCCAATATACCGATATTTCTATCCAATTTAATACCTTTGGCTACGATTTTATTCCTCCTTTAATATTTGCATGCTACAGTTAATTCTCAATTCACGTCGTTAAATACAGTGATAATAGCACAACTCAATCACCGTGCATACCTTGTAATTCAACAAGCCGCCAGTCAACACCGGCCACCCACAGTATGCCCAGTCGTTAACTATGTTGTCAGTGAGGTATGGGAAAGTTGTGCAATATTGTTGGCGGTTAGTGCTGTTCATACTTTATAGTGTTGCTTTAAGTGATTCATACGTTTACATATTTTAGTGGTATATAGTTTTTAACAAGTAGTTTCATAAATGGCTCCAAATAAAAGTGATGTGTGGAGATACTTCACAAAAATCAATAATACTGAAGTTACATGTAATACGTGTGCCACCGGGCGAGTTGGCCGTGCGCGTGGAGGCGCGCGGCTGTGAGCTTGCATCCGGGAGATAGTATGTTCGAATCCCACTATCGGCAGCCCTGAAAATGGTTTTCCGTGGTTTCCCATTTTCACACCAGGCAAATGCTTGGGCTGTACCTTAATTAAGGCCACGGCCGCTTCCTTCCAACTCCTAGGCCTTTCCTATCCCACCGTCGCCATAAGACCTATCTGTGTCGGTGCGACGTAAAACCCCTAGCAAAAAAAAATACGTGTGCCAAAATGTTGAAACGTTCCAGCAATACCACAAATATGAAGGCTCATTTGAAGATACATCTACTAAAACATGAAATATTATATATGTCGCCTGTTAAAGGAACTTCAAGCACGAAAGGAATGCTTAAGTCAGTGGCAGGGAGCAGTAAATCGCTCTTTAAATCTGGTGAAGCTGAAGCCCCTCCTACAACGTCCTTAGCAACGTCTGCGTCTGTATCATCACTAGGAACTGCCAATGGGAAGTTCACTACATCGGCGACCAACGCTGAGTTGTCGTCACCGAATACGTCTGCAGCTATCCACCCATCTGTCCGGCAATCATTACGAGACATTAAGACATTTTCAGGTTCTTCTTCTTTTTCTTCTTTTCTAGCCTATTTCAATCCACTTTTGGATATAGGCCTCTTCCATCGTCTTCGATCTTGAGCCACTTGGGACCAGCGTGTTCCACCCAACAGCTTTATGTGATCGAGCCATCTCTTCTGGGGTCTTCCAATACCTCTCTTGTGTTCCCATGGTCTCCAGTGAACAATCCTAGAGGTCCACCTGTTGTAGTCTTATCGAGCTACGTCTCCTACCCATTGCCATTTTAGTCTTGCTACTCTCTCTAGGATATTTGTAACATTCGCTCTTCTCCTGATGTCCTCTGAACGGATCTTATCCCTAAGGCTGATCCCTAGCATCGGTCGCTCCATGGCTCGTTGTGTTCTCTGAAGCTTGCAAGCACTTTCCTTCGTCAGAGTCATCGTTTCCAGACAGTAAGTAGTAACTGGCAGCACGCACGTATTATAAACCTTGGTCTTCAGGTTAATTGGAACATCCTTCTTGGTCAGGATGAATTTTAGTTTTCGGAATAATATCCAACTCATGCCTATCCTGCGAGGAATTCTGCACGTTGGTTGCCTTTTCCAAATTTTATCTTGTGTTCAAGATAGATGTACTCATCGACAGCTTGTATATATTGCTTTCCCATTTTAAGTGGTTGAATGTCTGTATTTTCGTTTTATTAATGTTCATTTCCAAACCAGTTTTAGCAGAGACAGTTTTTAATTCTTGGATAATGCTTTCTAGCTCATCTAGATTTTCACTTATGAGCACAATGTCATCGGCAAAACGCAGGTGGTTCAAATATAACCCGTTGATTTTTATTCCTTTATTATCCCAATGAAGGGTTTTGAATACATCTTCCAAGGCAAGGGTAAACAGCTTTGGAGATATTGCGTCACCTTTTCGAACTCCTTTGCCAACTGGGATTTTATTGGTGATGAGGTCTTCGTCCACTATGACTGCCATTGTTGCTTAATCATAAATGTTTTCCAGGAGCTTTATATACCTTGAGTTTATCATGGCATTTTGAAGTGCCTTCATGGTTGCCCAAAAGCTTTTTTGTAATCAATGAAGGCCAGATGAATCTTGATGTTGTATTCAGTGGGTTTTTTTTCAAGAAGAAGACGAATAGTCTGGATGTGTTCATTTTCAGGTTAGTTTTACTAAACAGTTGGGCCCTTTCTTGTATCTACACAGCCGAGAATTAACTTCTAACCATTTGCGAGATTACCACGTTATACAAATAATGAATGTATCTTTTAGACCCATTAAGCAAAAATTAGGCCTATTTTTAAAGAGCCTTTAGTTCTCTATTTCAAATTCCCCCTTCTGTTCTTTGTAGCAATACTTTTCTGATTTTGTTACAGTGGGTGATCCGTGGCACTGTAACATCACTGAAGGGCTTTTATACTTTACTTACAAAGATCGCATGCCTTTATCGGTGGTTGAAGGATAAGGATTCCAGCGTGTTATGAAGGAAGCAAATCCTCTCTATAAAGTGCCCACCCGAGACACTGTGAGGAGCCTGATTAACAAAAAATATGATTTGCTAAGCTCTAATTTTAAGAAGATGACCAAACACGCGGGATAATTTACTATTACAACGGATGTTGGGTCTGAGATGTTGACAACCACCAGGTTTCTTGGCTTTACCGTTCATTTCATCGAAGAGTCTTCAGTCGAATCAATCGCATTCGGCGTGTTTCTGTTACAGCAGTCCGCTACTGCCGTTTACCTGAGCAATCAAATTTTGTCTGCATTAAATGAGTGTAATATTCCCATATACATGGTGTTTGTGTTGTTACAGCCAATGAATCAGCAATGGTAAAGGCATTGGGTGATCTATTTGAGATAAATAATCACAGGAGATGTTTGGCTCATTCCATGAATTTATTATCAGAATCTGCTATTCAGAACACTGAGGTTCTACACGATATAATACAAAAGATAAGAGAAAACGTTAAATACATCAAGCGGTCAGTGAATGTTTGCGATTAACTCCGAGAAGAGCAAACATTTAGAGGAATTTCGCAAGGAGAAGTGCCTAAATTACTTCTTGACATTAGGACACGCTGGAATAATCAACCAAAGCCAGCATGGTTAGTCCACTCTTGAATTGCTTGCTCCAGTCACCTCCTATTCATCACCGAAACAACACATTGGAAACAGCTTGAAAACTAGCATTCTCAACGAATTTGATACTAGGGTTAAATAACGAGAACAGGCGCATTTGCTAGCCCTACCTATATTTTTGGACCCTGGATTAAAAAATATCCACTTCCTGGGCTCAATGGCAGCCTCAAGTGACCTAAATCACATTAAGAAACTTTTTGCCACTTTGTCCAAAGAAGCATCGCGACCATCAGCTTCAGAATTCGAGGCTGTGATGGAAGTAGATGCAGATGTTACAGAAATATGGGCGTACTATAAATCTTTAGCACTTAAATTAACAAGAAAAATGGCAACACCAGAATCCTAATGAATCCTTTAATCGCTGTATTAAATGTAAAACTATACTTACACTAATGGATAATAGCACCAATATTTTCACAACTGATATATCGGCGAGATATTGATATTTGAATATCCTGAAAAGTTTTGCCGTCACTATATGTAAGTTCCCTTCTAAGGAACTTCGAAATATTGAACTGTGGGAAATGAAATAACTTATCTGAAATTCGACCAGCTTGGATGGAGATGATCTACAGGATAATTTTATGATGATGATGATAGTTGAATTCCAATAAATATTTATATTATAGTATTTGCTACAATATTGAGAGTAGTAACACTGGGATAGCAACTGAATTGAAAATATTCCTTCAATTCAACCTTCTCTTTCATTCTTGTCTAACAAAGGATTTTTTCCCACCATCATATATAGTCAGTTCACTCGATAGACATTTTATACTAACGAATAAGTCAAGTTTTGTAGTTCTGACCACCGGAATGAAAGATTAATGGGGCTTATAATTCCATTCTATAGCTAGCTTCATGTAGTTCCTGTTCTAAATCTTAGAATGCACTGCAGGTAATTCACAACGTGTAGACAGGTTCTATAGATGGCGGGCAAGTGGGCATGAAATGAGCGATATTAATAATTAAAGGCAATCTGCCTCAATGTGAAGTATTTCAAGTCTAACTTCAATCCGCGGGCCCTTTTAACAAAGAATTTGTCATATAACGTCAAGCATTATGGATATAATATTGCTGGATTGCATAGAATTCGACTTTCTCAATCGATTAAACTTGTCCGAACTCATAAGTGTTGTTATACTCCAAGATCCAGCCAAACATTTCCGCAGGCAAAGCACAGATAATTTAAAATACACTTGCATCTAAATCACTCGACATTTTGAAGCGCATAGATACTGACGGAATAACACAATATCAGTTATATCCTATCTAAATTAATATTTTTCGAGGAACACGAATAGTTTGGAAGTAGAGAAATGGCTTCCATAACCTCAGACTTATTCTCAAAATGATGTATGCACGCTAGAGATTTCTCATGGACTTCAAAATAATCACGATGTATATTCCTAATCCACTTCTCCCTTAATGTTCTACTCCGTAGAAAACTTAAGAATAGTTTATGAGAGGCATTGTCATTGTTAGACTAAAACCTGGTCCACCTAGTGCACTCATGTTCTTTAATGGGTAAAACCACGATCAAAACAAGCACATTCTCACATTACTGTGTATAATTACAGATCCTCTGTGTCCACTGACTCATATAAATACACTCGCACACTTATATTCTACAAAGAAACTAACATTTATCGTCAACTTTCATGAAATTACACCGACTACATACGATAACAACAAACCAAAACAAACCCACATTTCCAACAATTCCGGCTACTCGTTTCGCCATCTTTGAACGATCGAGAGTAGCATTAAGGTGTGAGGATTGCAGTCGGTTTTGTATATATCGACATGGATATTTTGAGGTCCGATATATTGTCGATATCGATATTTTATGCCCAATAAATCGATATTTCTGACTAATTTAATATTTTTTGCTATGATTTGATTCCTTTTCAGACCCTTGCAATATTTGCATGCTACAGTTACGAAATTTGAATCTTCATTTCTCAATTCACTTCGGTAAATACTGTGATAATATCACAAATCATTTATCGTGCTTACCTTGTGTTCATAGCTTTACATGTTAGCTGGGCAATACTTGAGCATTATAGCGACCTCTCTCCCAGCAGAGAGACAGTTTTAAAAGGCCAGTAACACCATCACGGAAAAGAGAAGCCGATTAAATAGCAAACTGTTATCCAAGCTGATTTTTCTGAATGGCTTGCCTAGGAGGTATTGAAAATTGACCTAAGATCATCACGTTTTTTTTTTTTTTTTTTTTTTTTACGAAGAAATGGAATTGCAGCGCTGAGGAAGAAGTTGGGAAGAGAAAGTGTTATTATTTTATAGAGCTCTGATAATTATCAGATGTACTTCTTACGCAAATTATACGGTTGCAGTTTTTTCATGTGGTTTTTCGGTGTAAGTTATTACCTCGTTACTAGACACCTTTCATACACTGTGTTTCTATGTATCGTAACATCTTTCGTAGTGGAAAAGTCATGTTACATGGTCATTGTTTTAAGCTTGTTTTCTGATCTGTGTCAAGAATTATTAAACCTAAATGAATCCTTTAATAATTGGCTTCAATGTAAAACTAGACGTACAATAATGGATAACAGCACCAGTATTTTAAAACCGGATATATGGGCGATATATCGATAATACGAAAATCGATTTTTCAGTGACATCGATATTTTAGCATCGATGTATCGGAAAACCGATATAACGATATTTTGAAAAGTTTTGCCATCACTACCTGTGGAAGCAATCCTTTCGCGTTTCGTCACATAGCGTTGTAAGAAAATAATCGGAGCTAGAGGTGTGACAAAGGGTTATTTTTGTGTAACTGCTACATCTGTCACTGCTAACATAAAGTAAGAGTTAAAATAACGTACAACGTTACTCACCTTTTATTGGTCACAGCCTGATCACGGCTTCAAGCTTGTCTCCTTACAGCTTTGTTGCGAAGTCCCATTCATTCAATCGCATCGCTACACTGTTGAAAGTCGGTGCAGCAAAACACGCATTCCTATTTGCTATAAAGTTGACGAGAGGCTGACAACAGATGAAATGAGAAGACAACAGAGCGTCTTTTCTGAAATCTAGAGGAGCGAGTTCGACAATGCAATGCCCCAATCAAGGATAGAAGACAAGAAAACATGATAGTCTGTCTCCCAAACCTCGACACAAACCGGTACAAGAGGTTCGATTAAGTAAAATGAAGTAATGTTATGTTATCTATAATATCAATATGGAAAGTTAGCATACTAATTTATTTATGGTACAAGAAAAATTATATGGGTGAAACTTATAATAATATTATAATGTAAGTAGCTCTGCAGGATGTCAAAGTCAAAGATTACCTCTGAGCTGTTGAATATGTCATAACAGTTTACACTTCAGTTACCAGATGACAGCAGCAACTTAAACAAATACACTATCGAGTATGTTATACACTATAGTGTATTTGATTTAAATCAATCACCTACGAAAGCGCTCTCACTTGGAAGACATGAGTATTATCTGAACTCTGAAGGTCACATTTTCTACTGCTACTTGTGACGGTTCCCACTTCCCAGTTACTGTTTTCACTAGTACATTATTCTTTCATCGTTATTCCGTAACCTGTTACTTTTTGTCCTCGTTATATTTGTATATTTGTATAACTTGTTGTATGTCCGGCGCTCCCTTCTCGCTCCGCCAGCCAGCTACACGCGCGCCAAGTGTCATTCTTCTAGCCTCGACGCGCAGCCCTCAGTGCGCGTGCCTGAACAATCGTGTGTGTACTATAAAGAGGAACCCCAGCCTGTCCAGATGCCCACTTGCCCCGGTGTCCAGCTCCAGAATACACCCTACGTCGAGCACGGAGGCTACTCCTCTTGAAAATGTGCTTCGACCAGGTGGACTGAATTTCTGGCAGTACGAGGTCTCACCTCTGGTCACCGCTCCTCTTCCGCTGCCCATATCCAGTCATACTATTACATACCGTATATTTCCCTAATTAATGCAAGCTCCCTTGGTTTCGCCAAGTAAGAATTCTGCCAACATTGAACTTGCCTTTATGAACTCAACAAGGAAGGACTTTCCAAAACATTTATGTCAGTACTTCGGATAGTTTTCGACTATCGACATTTCATATCAAGGACTATCTTTTCGAGATATAAGTGGATGTAAATACTGTAAACTTGTATATAGTGTACCAAAAGATAGACTCATTCTCAAGATTCCTAATTCATTTGCTTCAAGTTAAATTGCATTTTATTTGTGTAAATAGTGTATTTGCATTTGAAGCGAATAATAAAGTTGTGTTTTGTAAATCTCAACCTTGGTTACAACACAACTGTGGGAAAGTAACTGCTACGTTATTTTTCAGCCATCTCTACTTTCGTGTTTTGCTACATAGCGTTGTAAGAAAATAATCGGACCACTTCTGTGAAGGAGTTTAGTTTCAAGCTGTGGGATGTAACGTAGCGAGCGCGATCGCGCAAGTGGATCTTGTGAATCGGGACGTCGTATACGAGACAACTAAAGTCCTCTCTGAATTCGCGGTCTTTTCAAATACTAAAATGATACAAGAGCAACAGTTCAAATAGTGCCGCTTGATGTCAGATCTCAGCACGATTCCAAGTGGCATTACGAGAATAACTTGCACATAAAAGCAAATTATTTTTCATCATCTTTATATCGTCATCATTGCCAGCATTTTGAATATGTAGGTGACTCGGAATGCCTCCGTTGCTGTAGAGATGAAGTCCCTGTTCGCTACAAGGTCTCTAACTCACCCTAAAATCACATTAGTAAGTTAAAAATGCGTTTTGAGTAGAAAAATTATATTTATATGACAATCAATCAATCAATCAATCAATCAATCAATCAATCAATCAATCAATCAATCAATCAATCAATCAATCAATCAATCAGTCAAGCAAGCAAGCAAGCAAGCAAGCAATCAAGCAATGACTAAATGCAATGCCTTCTCTATTCAACCATTGTGTTCTGTCTTCAGCTTGTCGTTTTATCTCACAGTAGGAACTACATCCAACGTTTTGCATCAATGCTTGAAGGAATTGCTTCCTAGGTCGAACTCGTCCCTTCTTTCCTAAGGTATTTCCTTCTAGTAGATTGGTTAGAAAAGTATTATGACGCACTGTGTGACAAATGAATTTAGCTGTTCTTCTATGTACTGTTATAATCAGCTGTTTCTTCTCCTGTATTTCTCGCAGGATACTTTCGTTGGTTCCTTTTTGAGTCCACCTGACTTCTAGCATTCGCCTCCAGACCCACATATCAAATGCTTCAAGCCGTTTCTTATCCTGTTCTTGGATTGTCCAAGATTCACATCCGTATCAGAGTACGCTCCACACAAATGACATCACAAAACTTTTCCTAATCTCAATATCTAGATATATATTGGTCAGAAGATTTCTTTAGTTGCTTAATGATTGTTTGGCACGCGCTATTCTTTTTTCTTTTCTCTTTGCTGCAACGGTTATCATTTGTGATTAGACTTCCGAAGTAAGGGAAACTGGTGACTTGTTCCACTACTTTGTTAGCAAGCCTGATGTTGGTGTGATTTCGCTCAGAATGTTTACTTACAAGTGATATTTTTGTCTGCTTTACGTTAATGTTTAATTATAAATCTACCAAATTTGATAACAGTATATTCAGCATCTTGCATAATTCCTTTTCTGAGTCTGCAACTACTGCTATACCATCTGCAAATCGAATACAGTGGATTTGTTGTCCATTTATTCGAATTCCTTTTTTGTGTTCACCTTGAATTTGTTTGTAGCTTTTTCAATGAATAAAAAGGTACGGTGCTACTGGACAACCCTGTCTTACTCCCTTCCAGAATTTTACTTCTATGACGTTTAGTAATAAAAATAAATGTATCACACAGTAATTCAAGAAAAGCCCATACGAGTTAGGTCGTTGTGACTGGAAAGTTCACGTCCTAGTAGAAATGAAAATACTCCATAATGTGTATATATAAACTCATGTTCATAAAAAACAGAACAAGTTGAATGTCTAGAGACAGAAAGTTCATATTCACAGTACATGTTCAATTTTATGTTCTGCGGAAACGATTAGCATTTCAGTCACCTAGGTTCAGCATGTGTCCTGTTGCCTAGTAGGCACAGGGTCCTCCATGGGCACTGATAACTTGTGATGGCATCGACGCGTATAAGGCGCGAATGGCGTCCTGGTATATAGCCATTCATACTGCATTCATCTGGTTCCACAGTTCATCTTTGGTGGTAGGCATTGGGTCACAGCGCCGCACCCGTCGTTTCACCATATCCCACACAATTTCGATTGACGGCAAGTCCGGTGATCGGGCAGGCCAAGGCAACAGTCTGACATCGTGTGACAACAAGAAGGCACGTGTTCGTACAGCAACATATGGTCGCGCATAGTCCTGCTGAAATATGGCGTCTTGCGTGTCGTGCAGAAAGGGTATGGCTTTTTTTGTTATAAACATTCTTTGTGTGATGAAAAGCAATTTCGATTTTCTGAATTCTTAAAGCTACTGATTTATTTTTATTGCCATTTCCAGTGATCCATTCTCTTAAGTATTTAAATTCCTTGTACTCTTTTTGCAATTTTATTCATGCCAGTGCTAAGTTCAGGTGGAGGGGTTTTGATATGTTTCATAAATTTAGCTTTTTCATGTGAGATACTAAGTCCTTTTTTCCTGCTTGCTCTTCCAGTATGTATTTGTTAGTAATAATAATAATAATAATAATAATAATAATAATAATAATAATAATAATAATGTGTATGTTCAGTCTTCAGCCCTAAGGCTGGTTGTATCCTCAACAACTCTGCCATCAGCTGTCATACATGGCCTAGGCATCACCGAAGAGGCGTACTAGGGAAATGAGGAGTGAGGTAGTTTCCCGTTGCTTTCCTCACCGAGCCAGAAGTTGCTATTACATATCAGACTGCCAAGCCCACTGAAATGCCTGCACCAACTGACCCTATGAGCAATATTTTCACACCATTCACAGCAGGGACTGGCTGCAGAAGGAATTATATTACAAGCATCGCTCATATCTCGGTCGCTTTCATAGTGTCAATGCCAAGTTAAAGACAGAGACAGATCAATGAAAGTAACAAAATTGCTCTAGCCCATACCAGAAGACATAGTGCACGGTAAACACTAGTTCCTGCTAGCAAAGGCACATAATAATAATAATAATAATAATAATAATAATAATAATAATGTTAATTACACTACAGCTAATCCACAGTAGAACAGAGTTCAGAGGAAGAGACGACAGTTTAAAATTATTCGAAGGGAAACCACTAAACCTGACGCCCAAACGGATCATTTCCGAGGAAGAGAGGAGGATGGGAAGTGAAAGAATAGAATAGAATAGAAATATATTTATTTAAAGTTAATTACAAGTAGGACCAGAGGTCCCTTTGGCTGTAACTAACTGCCACTTTAACTTAAATGTATCACCTAACATACAAAATCTAATGAAATAATACATAAAAAGCGTAAGATACATTTTCCTACAGAGGATATAAGAATAAGATTAAAAACTAAACATCTAGGAGGTTACAATAATAGTTTTAACATTTCATAAACATACACTATACTAACAAGGAACAGAAGACGAAACAGAAACCTAAGAATTTTAAAGCCGAGGATGAATTAAGAGTAAAACTGAGCATCTAAAATGTATCTAGGGGATTATGATATTTCGTACTATTTAATTAATTAGGTGAAAATTAATTTACATGGCTTAATAAGTGGAAAGGTAGCGGTATTTGAGAGATTTTTTCTGAGTTCCAACACTACTTTGCTGAATTTCATATAGTTTAAGATCGTTGTATAATTGAGAGGCAGTGACAATGAACGACTTACTGCACTTTACCGTACGATGCTGTGGAACCTGAAGGGTGTTGGCTGTAAACCTATTGTCCCGGTCGTGCACTTGACTCATCTGGACAAAGGACTTGGTCAAATATGAGGGAGCATTAGATTTTAAAATTCTCAGAAGTAAACAAGCAGCTGAGTATGATCGTCTATCCCTGAGTTTCAACCACTCTGCGGCTTTGTAGTAAGATGTTACGTGACAGTCTTTACGAATATTGAAAGAGTGAAGAGGTTTTAGGAGGAAAGGAGAAGAAACACCGAAAAGCATTAAGTTGTATGCGTTGCATAATTGGCCAAATTTGGAAAAATTATTAATAATAATGTTATTGATTTTTACGTCTCACTAACTACTTCTAATACTTTCAGAGACGCCAATGTGTCGTAATTTAGTTTCGCAGGAGTTCTTTTGCGTGCCAGTAAATCTACCGACTCGAGGCTGACGTCCTTGAGCACTTTCAAATAACACCGGACTGAGCCAGAATCAAACCTTCCAAGTTGGAGCAGAAGATCAGCGCTTCAACAGTCTGAGGCACTCAGCCCGGTGTATTTATTGCTCCTCTGGAAACATGTTCTATATAATAAGTGGAAAAAATCATTTTGGTTTATACATTTTTAAACAATTACTTAGAAATCATAAATAACACCTTAAATGTATGTCCAACCCTTGTGCCGTTGCTTTTCTGGATCGGGTATGAAGTGAGATGAACCTTAGTAGCATGTTTTACGAACGGATGGTCTTCCTGACGTGAACCTCACGAAAGGAGTTAATGAGATAATAAACAGGTAGGGTGAATTTTTTTTTCGAAATCCTTATGGAAAGAATCATTTTGAACTGTGATTAAACTACAATAACATTCCGCGCCTGTCTTAATTCTTCGAACACATTTTTGAAATGGGAAAATGGGAATTATTCTGAAGACTACATTAGAGGCGTTCGACCTATTAGAAACAGTGAACAATGATTAATATCCTCCGAGTCGAAGACATTATGTCCTCTCAAGTATTGTTCTGTTGAACCATACACAGTGATGGAAACGATTGAATGTGTATGGGATTATCTCCCTCAGCAGACAAAAGTACCCTAATTCATACTATGAATTGACGACTTTTCTCCTCTCTCCATTTGGCATATGGAGTATAATTTTGTAATGAGTCTTTATTTCCAGTAATGCCACTGCTTGTAATATTCTGAACTGATTTATGAATCAATAATTGATACATCTGTGTAATTATTTAATAATTAAAATTAATTCACTTGTTTGTATTCAGTGATCGCATTAATTAAATTTTCATTACCTGACTAATTGATATGGAACATTTTTTTTAAACCGGTCGTACTTTGTGGCCTCTCTCATTCTCTCTCTCTCTCTCTCTCATACCCATGATGTGTGTTTTCATAAAAATCTGTCCTCATAAATCACTATTTTAATACATTTGTTCAAAACAACACGTAAATTAAAATGGTCTAATTATCAAATAATATGTTCTCTTACTGATTCACCGTTTAAAAAGTTTAAAAACATGTGTAATAAACACTTCCATAAATTCCCATAAGGAACTTTCACCATCTCGAAAGAACTGCACCAAGACTTCTCCGGAAGCCACACACGATTATTTTATTATACACTAAACCTTTATTAGTGATATAAAATCCATTCGAGTTCAATATTATCATCGTATGACGAATATTCACGTAATATCCACTTACCAAAAATACCCTATTGCTTACTCCATTTCACTCGCAGTTTAAGAAATATAAAAAACTGAAATCCCCCTACAGTTGGCTTGCTCCTCTCCTATGCACTCGTACAACATATTCACTATCTTGATATATGGCCTGCTAGTGTCACAAGCCGAGGTCCTCTGAATTATGAGAGGGACTCTGCTAGAGAAGTGATGTATCGTGGTGCTGGTAAAAACTATACAGTGTACTGCGTTTGGTAAGCGAGCGTTGGAAATAAACCTCCTGCCTTTTGAGGTAGATTCATAATACAGAAGAAAGTCTTACAGAGGACGGCATATCATATAATCTAATAAAATGTTAATCATATGTGTATCGTCATTAATTAAATGATAAAATCAGCAAGAATTATTATATTCCTCCTTCTTCTTAGCGTTTTAGCCAACAATTCTAAACGTTAAATCCCTTTTGAACACTATCATATAATTAGTTCATTATTTTGACTTTAACCCACCAACTGTCATAATCTTCACTTGGAAATTCTTTTGCTGTATAAATTTAAGGAAAACCGAATTCGATAGCGTCAATCGCTTAAGTACGGCCAGTATCCAGTATTCGGGAGATAGTGGGTTCGAACCCCACTGTCCGCAACCCTCAAGATGGTTTCCCGTAGTTTCCCATTTTCACACCAGTCAAATACTGGAGCTGCACCTTAATTAAGGCCACGATCGATTCCTTCCCACTCCTAGCATTCCCTGTCCCATCGTTGCCGTAATTAAAACCTATCTGGGTCACTGCGATGTAAAGCAATTCGTAAAGAAAACAAAATTCAAAACGATTTTTAGGTCAGAAGTGCAGGTTTGCTCTTTCCATTGTCGTTCACAAGCTGTTCAAATTTGTGCTTAATTGATTGTTGAAATAATTATTGTTTAAAACGAAGAACTCTGGATTTTTTCAAAGCTTCTTCATCTCTGTTGTGTTTTAGTATGAAGGTTATACTATTATGTAGACAATATGTAGTTAAAAGACGTTATTACCTTACCTATCGTTTATATATTTATAGAGACGCTAGGCGCAAGCTGTTGAGCAGATTTCAACGTGTGTGACATACGCCTGTAAACTACAATACTAAGACCATTTAAGTCCTTCATACAACCGACTTTAAATCTGTCGCACTGTGCATATCCTATGCCATCTCTATAATGTCCTTCATTTTTCACAGCTATTTTACCCATAGAACTACCATCTGCGATTATTCATTTTTAATTTTATTATATTTAATTTATTTCAAAATTTAATTTAATCACTCATCATTTTGTATTATTAATTTAATTTAATTTAATTTGTATTTAATCACATTATTTAACGTAATACGTATCCAACATACGTAATGTACGTGTATTTCAGTGCCTGGTTAGATGGAAGAGAAGGCCTTAAGGCCTTAATATTAACAGGTAAAATAAAACATTGCTAAATATATTGCCGTAAATATAATGTTGTTTTCACGACGGATGTCCTGTGTTAGTACAGTTCTCTCTAGCGTTTGATATACTATTGCAGTCAATACGTTCATGGACTGGCGCCTACAATGTAGGAAACACAGTGCACACTTACGAACTGCAGTCAAGAAGTTCGTGGACTAACGCCTACAGTGCATTATTATTATTATTATTATTATTATTATTATTATTATTATTATTATTATTATTATTATTATTTATTTATTTATTTATTTATTTATTTATTTATTTATTTATTTATTTATTTATTTATTTATTTATTTATTTATTTATTTATTTATTTATTTACCACAAATCATACAGATTTTATGGATGAACTAGTGGAAAAGACAAGCCTCATGTACATTAGTTGCTTCACAGACCCACTAAGCTAATATTTGCATTAATTAAATTATTCACATATTTACACTCTTACAGTAATTCATTCACTCGACAACACTTACACTCCCTTTAACTCCCGTCCATGTACACACACAGATGGTTTGTAAACTGCGTTAGAGGCAAGGATTTCATTTTACGTGGTAGCTCATTCTGGGGACGTTCGGAACGGCCGTAGTAACCGGATTGTTAGGAGGTGGTACGGGCAAATGGAGGGACACGATTAACGCCTCTGCGGCCAGAGCGAAAGAATGGGGAAAGGCGGCGAAACTGGTCAAGGTTAATGGAGCCGGTGAGGGATTTTCAAAAGAAGATCAAGTCGGTTCTTTTGAGAACGGTTTCTATTGAGGGGGCTCATTACAGGTGATAGTTTTTCAATGTACGTATTCGATGTTATTCTTTCGCAGCTACTGTATTAAGTAAATTACAGGCAAAATCTTTGGCAGTTCGTTGGTTAAAATAAATACTCAGGAAACAAAATTCGTGGTAATCGTTAGGGAGCATATTTTCAAGCTTAGTTTCCAATGAGTAGAAATCTTCTTCAAAGCCGCACAACGCTCTTGTCCACGGTTTCTCTGCAGTAATCTTCAACCATAACCCATCCGGTTAACCAGACAGCAAGCCCCCTCCGCTATAACTGCTTAAAAACTAACTTATCAACGACTGGGATAACTAGTTATTGCTGTATGTTTTGCTCTACCGTTACTAAGAAATAGATTTCCCTGTAGTAATATGCTGATTTCAACGAGCGGACAATGTCCTCTGGACAGCAGGACGCCTTTGCTTGAAGAGTTGCATAGTCTCAAGGAGACCGACCTTCTATTATTCATGCAACTCTCCCTATAGAACTTAGTGTACTTGTGGGAGGGAGGACCCTTTGAACTAGATGAATTTGAATGCAATACTGCTTAGAAATTCCCTCCTTGGACAAATGTACTATGAAAATATTAATTTAAACTAACTATGTGACATAGAATCTAAAGAGAGTCCCTGTATTATCCATTGACATTAGCTGCCAACATCAATCAACTTTGACTGCATGTATTTTGCCTCACGTTACAGTATCTGGAGTGTTATACTCTCTATACGTGTTCTACACTGAGTAGAGACACAGACCAATAATTGTCGCCTAATGAGGATAATTTAATAACAAACTCCGAGGGTTTGAGATTCGTTGAACCAACTGGAGCATTATTAATCAAATACTTTGATGGAACTTGATAGTGTTACAGTAATGGAAAATGAGAGGAATGGTTTTGTTTCAAATTGGATGTTCGATTGTCGACTAATTCAGTTACACTGAATGTGAATGTTTCTCTCAGTGTATGAGTGTGCTTGGCTTAGATGATTGAACAGAAACAGGTAATACACATGGTGATCAGAGTTTCATTCATTTTGATTGCATTGCTCTGCAGTTCCAAACACGTCCGCGTTTGAAAAACAGTAAATTTATTCAATGAAGTCTTCTACTTGGTTTGAGGCCATACCATATTGGTTTTAAACAGGAGAGACCCAGCTGAGTATCTTATATAGAAGTAGAGCAAAGGAATCATTCAAACCTTCAGCCTTACAAGACAAGTATCGTTCTTAAAATATACGAGGGAACTTCGGTAAGTAAGGAAAGGTATATGTGCATTACAAGTAGGAAAATTATTTTTAGGCACGAACAGGTTGGAATGTAAACGTATTGGAACAAGGCGCAAGTATAATCTGGACGTTCTACAGATATGTCAGTGGGTTGCATGATTTTTAGAGGTTATGGTAAATCAGATCACTAATACTTATGTAAATCTCACCGCAGAACCATTGTGCAGGTAACATACACTTGCGTCTTGGTTTAATACGTTTGCATTCTAACTTATTCTAACAAGCCACACGTAGTCTTAACCGAAATTTTAGGGATAAATGCATGTACATTGTGAAAAACAAATTCTGGACATAAGAATTTAATGTATATCAGTTCTTCTATATCCTTTCCCTGTTAGTTTCAAAAATATTATAAGTACATTATTTTAATTGTTAAAATGTATAATAATACACCAATAACAATTATTGTATTCTTACTTCTAGATAAAAATATGAATATTAGTAAGCTTGTACATTCTTAATATCAGCAATGAATAAAAGAATATTACAAAACAAACGAAGTCCACGAGTTGAAAAATCATTAAGAAGGCAGTGAGTTGACAATTTACTGATGTTTTGAGTTCACATATATTTTACTTAACAAAGTTTTATTCCACCTACTCAGTACTTTACAATAATTGCAATGTCTATGAATACATTATTACTATGTGTTGTTAAGAGATTAGTTTCGACCCTGTGTGGGTCACCATCAGCCTAAATAAGGTACACCTTTATTTGTCGATATCCCGGAACAATATTTTGTTAATAAGATTGATAAAATTAGCTGTATGTGTAATGTGATAATGTGCATATAAGATGGTGAAATGCATGAAATGTAATGTAAGATAAAATTGTATCGTGGTACTGATCAATAGACCAAGTTTACATATATTGCAGTGAGACTATAAATATAGTACCACATCGAGTTTTACAATAATGGTTGAAATAGTACCTTTACATTAAAATTGCATAATGATAAAAGTATAAAATGCCGGTCTGAATATAAAGTCCAGATGCTTCTAGTGAATTCTATCGTTCAATTAAATCTTCTGTCCAAATATTGAATATTTGTTATGTACATCATTGGCTAAATGGGTATCTATCTTCCTTAAAGTCCAGTGTTTTATGATTCAGAAAATTCATACAGGCTTAATATAAGCGACTTCTTATAGTATAAAGAGTTCTGCATATGATATTTCGAGTTCCTCATAATCTAAGCAGGCCATAACTTCGAGCATTTTTAGTGGAGTTTCGTCCGCCTCCCTACACAACCTTCCCCGTCATGAACCAATCCGAATGACATATCGGCCCTTCTTAGACCCACATACACTTTCATTCGCTGAACATCGGCATGATAGATAATCTTCCCCGTACATTAAGATTTGGTAAAGTCTGAATACCCGGAGTGAGTTGGCGATGCGTTTAGAGGAAGTAAAGTGCCGAATGTCCATTTTGAGGGTATTCCAGAGTCATGATTCAGTAACTAGAAAAGAATGATTGTAGGAATTTGTCCGATTTAGTGGAATTTGAAGTAAAGAATAAGTAAAGAAAACGAAGATTAGAAGATAGGTAAAAAGGAGAGTTCGTCGAAAGTAGTTGGTAAACAAGTGTCATTAGGTGTCACAGTTGGAAGGAATATCGTATGCGTGAGTTTTGTGTTCTTTGAAGTCCCAAAGCTTGTTCGGCATTTAAAGTGACCAGTACCGTATCACAGTAATCTAAAATTTGAAATAGGAGTGCTTGGATTAATTTTAATGTACGAATTTGAGAAAAAGCATTATTCTGAAGTTGTATGGGATGTAGAGCTGAATGAACATTAGCTACGTGTTCATTCCAGATCAGATTCTCATTGATGGAGATTCCAAGAATAGTTACATTTTTAATGTACGGTACAGCATTGTCATTGATGATGATTGGAGGATGTATGTATCCATGTTGTTCATGTATAATTAATGTTGTTTTATTATATGCCGTGCGATTAATGATACTGTGCGTACTGCGTGTTTTTAGGACCTAATTTAAAGTGCGGGTTTCAAAAAACAATATTGGTAAGGGTAGTTGGTTCACCAGGTATAAATAGGCTTATTTTTTCACGCTCGAAAGTTACATTCTTGTGTCGCTTTTTACCAAGTTTCATTCTCTAGTAATGTATTATACGTCAAATTATAAATTTCAGTGGGGATCTCTCCCCTAATATAAATCAGTTCAATACAGTCACTGTTCTACGTTGTGTAGTCACCACTATAGGGTGGATTTTGGTATATTTGCAGGCTTTATTTGCTTGAAGAAATAATATGCCCACCAAAAATAAAGCGATCCATACCATTTGAAATCGAATGCTAATTTTAGTGCATATAAATGTATATACACGAAACACACGCATATTATTGACATGCGTGCATATAAATGTATAATTGCAGTTATAATTATTTTGTATAAAACAACATATATTGTTGTATATTGATAATCAGATCGGTACAACAATAAATAGGAATGAATATGCAATACACCTGTTCGGCGCCAAAGGCCTTTAGAATATATTGTTGTTGACAGTCGACAGTACTAACAAGAGCTTGACAATGTGTAATTATTTTTCGGTGGCATTCTGGTATCCCGTTCAGTTGTTGAAATCATAGAAAAATAATGTTTTACGAGATCTGAAGTAGCGGAGAGGAGAGATCCTTCGTTGATGCATGGCATGGTCCACCCCGCCCGCTCTAAAAAGTATTCTTCAACTATATAGAAGAATTAAAACAGAAACTGCCTTCAACTAAATAATGTCACAATGTTCTTGTTCCTATGGCCTTGTAACCAGCAGGACCTAACCAGTCCAGACCAGTATTGTGTAGATTTACACTGCCTTTATCGTCCACCTTTTGTGTTAGCCAGTATCTATGGATAAAGCGAAGAAGTTGGTAAGCTTGTTTAGTGCATAGCACGCTCGCTGGAACCGACGCTGTGTTAGATCTATAGTCTAAACTTTCATTTCTTCAATGTATGCAGACCAGTATCCACTAGAAATCATGCCAAAAGAAAAGAGCATCTAAAAGTATTTTGCTTCAGTAACATATATTTGGGGAAACAACTTTACACATAGAGGGAAAACAAGTATTTTGCAGAGTATCCTACAGTGCATATATTGCTGGTTTTTAGTGCATAGATTCATGCATATTTTGCCGTTTCATAGCTTAAGCAGAACTGTGGTCTCTGTTATGAAAGGTATTTCAGTGTGAGAGGCGAAACTTGAGCAATGGTAAATTTCAAGTTCTGCCAAAATTTAGGCAAATCCATCTGCGAAACATGTGAGACTATGAAGGCGAAATCGGTTGTACCGCCACGACGGAAAACAGTCGCGAAAAAATCACGCAAAGAGGCTTTTAGTTTTGATAGTTGCTTTACGTCGCACCGACACAGATAAGCCATATGGCGAGGATGGGGTAGGAAAGGGATTGGAGTGGGAAGGAAGAGACCGTGGCCTTAATAAAGCATTTGCTTTGTGTGAAAATGGGGAAATCACGGAAAACTATCTGCAGGGTTTCCGACAGTGGGGTTCGAACCCACTATCTCCCAGATGCAAGCTCACAGCTGCGTGGCCCTAACCGCACGGCCAACTCACCCGGTGTACAAAGACTAGGGTGGTGCTTGAATGTAGGCATCAGTGCAAGAACTGATCGACAGTAGTACGTAATTGTACGTTGTGTTGCCTACACATCTGACTGGCAGTGTTACTTGGATCAACCGGATGTGATTCAGGTAGACTGCCTGTCACTTGATTGGAGCAAAGCCTTTGACCGAGTGCCGCATGAACGACTTCTCTTCAAGCTACAACAGCTTGGTATACGAGGCAGATTGAGTGAGGTCCTTCCTGGAAGGTCGAACACAGTGTGTGGTATGAGGAGGGTCCCGGTCACAACCTATCAAAGTGACATCAGGAATGGTTTAAGGTTCTATGATGGTCCCCTTTTGTACCTCGAATGTGTGCTCGATCTTCCGGATTGTGTAACCGCACACATGATAAAACATGCAGATGAAACTGTCCTGTATAAAAGTATAAAGAACATATAAGACACTCTGAAACTACAATTAGATCTACAAAATTTATCTGTATTGTGTTCCGTGAATGGGCTAACCATAAATGTAAGTATATTAATATAAGTAGATCAATGAACTGCCTAGAGAACAGGTATGAATTAAATAATAATATGGGGCCGATGACCTTCGATGCTAGGCCCCTTAAAACAACAAGCATCATCAAATAAATAATAATGTAATACCGCAGTGTGAAAATATTAAACTTTTAGGATTAATTATATCTAGGGATTTAAAATGAAACCTGCAGACGGAGGAGGCAAGGCGAAAAGCGACGAAAATCATGGGATTTCTTAGCAGGAACCTAAAAGGCTTCAAGGCTACGAACAACCTATCTCAGTATGGTAAGATCTATACTAGCCTATAGCTTTCCGCCCTGGAGTCCCACCACAGTCGCAAATGTAAACAAATTTAAGAAAATACAGAATCGGGTGGAGAGTCTAATAACATACCACTGACATCTTAATTCGGCTAACCTCCCATCAATACAAATCATTGTCAAAACAACCGACTTGATCTTCCTCCGAAAATCCCTCCCCGACTCCATTAACCTTGACCATATCGCCGCCTTCCCCTATCCTTTTGCTCTGTCCGCAGTGGCGTTAGTATTGTTGCTCAATTTGCCCGCACCACCTCCTACCAACCCGGTTACTACGGTCGCTTCGCACGCTTCTGGAATGAGGTACAACGTAAAATAAAAGCATTGTCTCTAACGCAGTTTACAAACCATGTAAAAAGATGTAAATCGCTGTGCGTACATGGACGGGAGAGAAAGGGTTGACAAGCGAATGAATTACTGTACGAGTGTAAATATGTGAATAACGTAATTATTGTAAATACTAGCTTAGTGGGTGTGAGAAGGAACTAATGTATACGTTTTCACTAGACCATCCATAAAATCTGTACGATTTGTGGTAAATTAGTAAATACATAAATAAATAAATAATACACTGTAGGCGTTACTCCAAGAACTTATTTACTGCAGTACGTAAGTGTACACTGTTTTGCGTATACTGCAGGCGACAGTCCACAAAATTATTGACTGCAGCACCTAACTGCACAATGTGTTGCCTATAGTGTAGGTTCCAGTCCATGAACCTATTGACTGCAATAGTACATCAAACGCTGGAGAGAACTCTGCTAACACTAGTCATAGAGATATGGAAAGTGGGACTTCAGAAGAAAAAGGAATGTTTAAATTATTTTCCTTGTGCTTTCATCAGTCTTGAGTTGAAGCGTTATAAAATAAAATTATATTCTTGTAAATGCTTCTTACTCTCCGTCTTCTCTTCTCAGTTGATAATGTCACCTCACTCAGTGATGTGTCGCGATTTCTTTTATTGCCTGGATCCAGGCAATATACACTTTTCTCTTTTTTCCCTCCTACTTTTTTTTTTACTTTACTGGGTTCTTTTCTGTTACTTGAATACAATTTCACTTATCTCTACCCCTCGTCTACACTCCTTCTCCACCTCTCCCCCTTCCTCACCAAGTCTGAGGAAGCGACGCCGAGCGTCGTAGATAGACGACTCTCATCTGTTACGTTATGTCAAGGGCGTTGCACTCTAATTGACTCCTGAGTTCAACCGGCAGTGGCAGAATTAGCCTCCAAGAGAGACAGGCTGAGTGAGTACTCGTTTACGTGTGGGTATTGATGTTCTTGTCTGCGTTACGAGACATAACGAAGTTTCTATTTCGTACACTCCTCGTTAAAATATGGTTTTTACTATAGATAAATTTTAAAATCTAATAAATTCGGCTCTAATCAATCTACATCGAAGTAAAATGTCAAACACTTCTTTTAAACATTACTTACCTAATTCAGAGAGCTGAATGAAAGAGAAATCAACCATGAGATAAGGCTACGGTTTAAATTTAAAAGAGTAGGTATAAATTGTTTAGCCTACGCTGATGATATTGCAATATATTCTGAGAACATACAAAGAGCACTTATCCAGGTAAATCTTTTGAAAAACATTCCAGAGAAAGTTGAACTTCAGATTTATTTTTAAAAGACCAAATTTATGACTAACATTGGAAATTCACCGACAGGGTAGAAAATTTTCAGTCCCTGGGGGAAGTAATTTAAATTAATCTCCTAGATAAAAAGTAACAAATAAATCAAGAGCAAAGAAATTAGTACAACCATACCAATTGACCAATAATACCTATCATAAGAACAGTCTCTCCATCAAAACTAAAATCAGACACCACAACTCTGTAAATAAACAAAAATGTCTCTATGCTCCAGAGCGTATGTTCTCCATGAAAAGAAGAGCCAGAGAAAAAGGAAAGAAAAATTTCTAAAAGAAATCTGGGCCCCATTGAAGACTGAAAATGGGGAGTTTAGACTCAAAAAATGCGGACCTTTTCAAAACTTAGGAAACTGAAAGAATCTCTTCTGATTCGATCAGGAAGAGGAGAGTTCAGTTCTTTGGTCACATAATAAGGTTGGATAATACCAGAGTAACAAAACAAATTTGCAATCATGTTTACTAGAGAAAGAATGGCAATAGGTGTATGGATATATGGCAGAGATGGGAATAACAGGAGAAATAATACAGGACAGAACAACTTTTAGGAGATTGACACAAACTTTTAATGGTTTCCGGGTAAAAATAAAGAAGGAACAGAATAACATCTCGACAGTAAAGAGGAGGAAAAACACAGTGAAATAATGAACTATTAGGAAGTAAGAAAGGAAGCAGGAAACAAAAATAAATGTATGCAATGGATTATTTTTCACAAACACTTTTAGTGGGGAAGAGCCATCTATTCTTAGTCCTAGCCCAAGTACAACGCTTGTATAATGACTGTTGGGTCATGAATAAGTGGCCAGTCCTGTATAAGAACATCAGAAGATTTCAAGAAAGCACAGCTGTTTATCACAGTAATTTTATCGTTTCCCAGTTGTTATTTTCATTTTACCAGACCTACGTGACTTTATATACAAATGAAATCGTGTCGTCTGCAAAATAAAAAAGCAATGTTGAAAACATCCTGTTGATATGAGCTACGAATTTTAGGTAAATAAGATAAAATAAATTATTTGAATATAATCATTATTTATTCCTAAAATTACAATCCTTTCCTTAATCATCGTTATCCAGTGGATTAGATTAGAAGTTTGCCTTTTCCTACCACTACGAGTCAATGCATTGCTTCACTCAAGCATCACTACGAGCGCTAATCTGAGTGAATGTAGAGTTTCACTTGGGACTGAATTCATAGACAGCACTTATACATAAGTGCCCCTTATAAGCCAGGATTCATTTCATATTACCTACTTAAGTGTCCCACTTATTGCCATAAGTGGACCACCCGCACACACACACTTAAGTGGCTCAGTTATGTTGCAGCAATATGGAGGATCATTATGCTGAATATGTTGCATTTTATTCACAGAATACTTTCCGTGCACACAGTAGAGATGGACAATCCAGTCAAAATGTAATGTGACCAACAATTTAAAGAAGGTTTGGTTTTTATTAAAGTGGAAGTTATGAATATTCTTGCTCCTTTGATTGAGAGAGTGAACATAACCTCTAGAGGACTCACTATCTCACCATTAATGAAGATATTGTTTTCAGATTTTATGCCACCTCTTAATTTCAGGTTGTTATTATTGTCATCACTGATATCATTGCCGGTATTTCGCTTAATTAATTGGAAACGTGTTACAAGTTGATAAGTTATCAAGACTGTAGACCTATGGAAGAGTAAAGAACTAGGCTTATACTGAGTTGTAAGAAAAATGATACCAATCATTTTATATTTGATTTGTGCTAATTACATCAGGTTAGTCAACCAATCGTTTGCCGTATTATATCAGAAGTTTCTGAAATTATGTTATCGCACATCAAGACATACTATTTACATTTTATTGGGGAAGTAATCAGGCCTATTACAACGTAACGGCTACGGATATATTTGTCAAATCATTAAAAGCGTTGTAAGGCTAGATATTCTACATTTGAATGAATATTTGTATAGGTTTGAGTACCTGGATAACCATGAACATATTATATCAAAAAGAAAATTAGATTCGGGACATTTTCGTAGTTTGCATTGTCCACAACAAATATTTCGCACGTCATTCATATTCTGGTGTGAAACTTCGTCAGTCTATTTTTTTTTATTTATTATGTGCATGTCTCAGCTCGCTGTTTTGTTAACCATTCTGATAATCAAATACAAGACAGACGATCTTTTAACCTCAAAAATTTCTATATCCTTTGATAAGCAAAACACAATAGATCATCCCACTATTCGATAGCCAGAACTACGCGATCCAGGAAGCATTGGCATAATATACAGCATTGCCACATCTCCAGTAATACTTACTGTATCAGTGAGTGTGCCCTTTAAGTGCTTTCCATGAAATCTAAACTCATATAAGTGAATATTATAAGTGAACCTTTATTACTTAAGGGTTCCACTTATGTATAAGTGCTGACTATGAATTCGGCCCTTAGTCCCTTATAACTACATTCGTTGTGGGCATTTTTCAAAAAACCCGAAAAACTCCTCAAATTATTGAATCAAGAAACATATTACAGAAATAATTATGAAAATAAGTTAATTTGGCTGGAATTTAGTCAAAAAGAAGACGAGCGGGGAAACATGCAATTTCTCCTGAACTGCATTTAGGCAGGTATTGATTTTCCAAATATTTTTAGTTTGAAAGAGCAATCCAAGACTCATAATTTGAAACCTTTCTGGATCGTTTAGCCCTTTAACTTTCGACACAGTTGAAAAATGAAAATGATCCGTCTAGATTAAGTTCTTTGTTTCACCCCTAGAAACATACTGACAGTAATAAACTGCGATTTTGTAGCCTTTCTGCGAGAATGGAAAGACATTTATACTTCAGCCACATGGATGAAAATACGAATTATTGTTGCCATTAACCTCTTTTCAGAGTGCTGCCCCATTGCAACAGTGACAAGTACATTCACTGTGTTGCAACGACGTTTCCTTTGCTCTAGGTAATAGTAAGGATTACAAGAAAGGGAACAAAATTTAATTAACAATGGAACAAACCTTCATTAAGTCTATACAGCCCATTTAACAACAGCAAATGTAATGTTGTGTGTCCATGAAGTAGCTCGTAAACCGTTGACTGTATTTATACGTCTGTTTTATTGTCTCGCCCACGACGATCTGAGCAAGGACAGGTAGTGCTATAACTTGACCCTGGTGGCCATCAAGTCCCACTGCAGTACGTCAATACCGACACTAACTTAGTCTCCTGGGGGAGGGAGAAATTTACAGTAGCTCCTGTGGTATCACGATCCTCTCAATATTGTTCTCAAATAAAACTACTGTAGAATTTATTTCAAGAGGAATAACAGCAGTTTTGGGAGGCTGATTTTTATTTTTTAGGCGTGTAAGGACGGAATGTTATCGGTGTTTGCCGTTCATTCGTACACATCTATAATTGAGAAGGTGATTAACATTCCTCCCCCACACCCAGTGGAAAAAAGAAGATGATAACAGCATTAACAATTAAATTTCAATTTTTGTTACATTTTCAAACTCTTGTACTCTCTGAATACAGCGGGTATCGTTTCGCCCGCAGGTGAGGTTGAGGATTAGGATTTAGGATTGGGAGCCATAAAGTTGTAGTGGATTTCACTTTGCCTGTTATGATTCACAGAGAGTAGTTAAGTATTTATGGCAGCAGTTTAGCCAAGCAGAGGAAAATTACCTGACCGTATTCCGGATATGAATAGTCAACCTCTCTCTCTCTCTCTTTCTCTCTCTCTCTCTCTCTCTCTATTTTCAGATTAAATGGACAAAATGCAGGGATTAATACTAATACTTTCTCTGTTAACAGGCAAAATGACGGAGTTGGTAATGGTGATATTTAAGAGCCACAATTATGAGATTGTTAAGGAATATTTCTTGCTTGAAGAGGCACAACAGCAGACTTTTTAGTGACAATTTGTCTTTAATTGTACATCAAAGCGGTTGATAATGTTTCTTTTTCTTCTTCGTCTTGGTTTACGGGGTGTAGTGCGGAATTATTGTTGATTGCTTTATTTCCTTTAAGCGATATGTCCTGGCAATTATCCTCTTGTACTTTCTGAATGCTATGTTGGAAAAATTGAACAGATCCTGTAAGACGTTAGGCACGAAAAATTAATAGCAAAAAGATCAAGGCAATGATCATGGTCTTAAAGGTGGACTCAACACCTAAAATAATATTTTCGGGGTAGGAAATCGAACAAGTGCCTAAATTCAAATAGTAGGGAAACATAATCAGAAGTGATCTTTATTGCTTGGACGAAGTGAAGACTAAAATTGCATTGGCCAAGGAAGCATTTATGAAAGAAAGGACACTGTTGAGTGGGCCTCTAAATAAGGACCTTAGGAAGAGGTTAGTGAAGTGCTTTGTGTGGAGTGTGGTGCTTTATGGGACAGAGATTTGGACGTTGAGAAAAGAGGAAGAAAGTAGACTAGAAGCATTGGAAATGTGGATCTGACGGAAGATGGAGAAAATCAGCGTGAAGGATAAGTAAGGAATGAGGAAGTATTAAAAAGAGGGGGTGAAGGAAGGAGAACGATATTAGAATGCATTCAAAGACGGAAGAAAAATTTGTTAGGCCACTGCTTGCAACGAAACTGTTAAATAACCGAAACATTGGAAGGGAAGATACAAGGAAAACTGAGGAGAGGAAGGAAGAGACATCAGTTAGTGGACAGTGTAAAGGTGAATAGAGGCTATTGGAAGAAAAAGAGAATGGCTAAAGACAGAACAGCGTGGAGACTTAATGTGAAGACCTGCCGATCGGCAGACCACCAGTGATGATGATAGCTTTCTGAATACAGCGGCTATCGTTTCGTCCGTAGGTCAGGTGGAGGATTAGGATTTAGAAGTAGGAGTGGATTTCATTTTACCTGTTATGATTCACATAGAGTAGTTAAGTTTTTATGGCAGCAGTTTAGCCAAGCAGAGGAAAATTACTAGGCTCCAGGGTAGAAAAGGGCCAAGAAGAAAACTGTAGAACCGTATTTGGTTCAAGATTTCACAATTTATTAGCACTATCCATTCCAAACATCCAATTTAATATAAGAGGAAAGAAGAGGCTGGTATAATGTGAGAAATTATTCTGGAAATAATTAACATAAGACACAAATGTGATAAGATGCAACAGTAGTAACAGGTGTGAACAACACCAAAAATATCACTTTTCAATTTAGGGGCTTTATTTGTTTTATGAACTATGAAATATCTTTTCCGTATCAGTTTTGGAATGTCACAGATGCTTATAATACTTTCCATGTTATAACCTAAGGAGTGCAAAGCAATCATTTATGATAGTTATTTAAATTCTAGAAGCTTTCCAACACTTGAGTGAGTTTGTCCCTCGCTTTCTATCTCCCTGATTGATAACTCCCGGAGATTCCAAGATAGTTAGCATTTTTTTACTTTTCAGCAGTGCGTAGAGAAGAACAAACCATAGTAGAACTTAATCTCCGTCATTTAAAGTTTAATTTACATACAAACAACATTGTTTGTAAATTTTAGCAATATTTCTGTGCTTAAAATCAACACAATAAAAAAATATTAATCCTTCAAATTATTCACTTATTCTACTAGGATCTGTGGATAATACAATGGTAGTTTCAAAAGAATAATTAAAAATCCACAATTATAGCTCTTAAGCAAGCAACTCAATGCTGAGAACATCCTAGGGATATGAGCTACGAATTTTAAGTAGATAAAGTATGAGAATATATCCTTTATTTATTCCTAAAATTATAATCCTTTTGTCAATCATCCTTATCCTGTTAGATTAGAAGTTTGCCTTTTTCTACCCTTACGAGCGCTAATGTGAGTCAAAACAGAGTTTAACTTAAGCCCATTCGTTGTCGACATTTTTAAAGAAATCAAAAAAATACCTCAGGGAATTGGACCAAGGAAAGCATTACAGAATGAATTATATAAATAGGATAATTTGGCTAGGATTAGAATCAGAATGAAAACGAGTGAAGGAACGAGCGATTTTACGCTGTTTTTCCGGAACGACATGTAGGCCGGATGTTATTTTCGGAATTTGTTGTTTAGTTTCATAGAACTATCCAATACTTGCAATTTGAATACTTTCCCGGATCTTTGTCCCTTCAACTTTCGGTACAATTGAGGAAATTGCTTAATTTTACATTTTTCATAGAATATGGAACCCCTTTTTTTTCTGCTAAGAAATTTTTTCAACATTAAAAGGATTCATTCTTCAAGTAATTCACTTATTCTACTATGGCTTGTAGATAAAAGAATGATAAGTAGATTCAAAAATAATTATTAAAAAACATTGATATTTATAGATGTAATAAGGAAAATAGCAAATATGTGTAGATTCTACAGCCAACAGCTTGCATATCTGTTTTTCTGTAATGGCGTGCATTACGTGACATTTACATTTATAGTCACGTTAAGAAGTAATTGTATATTTTTGTCAATAAATTTCGTTACAGTCACCCATCCTGTTGATGAGAAAGAAAATGTGTCATTAAGCGTGATCTTAGTCGTTAATTTTGTTGGTCCTTTTTTAAATGAGGAGAAACCAATCAAAACGTATAATGTCCACCCCTGGAGAAAATGTATTTTGATACAGTCTCGGGGAGTATTTTTCTTGATCTACACCTTCCCGCTTTCAGATTGTATCTCTCTGTATATTGCAACATTCAAATAATAACTTGAACGCGAGCGCTTAAAACAATTCCTGTATTATCCATGAGGGTGACCGGATCCGAACGTATAATGTCCACCAATGACATATTTTCACTTTGGATGGTATCAGCGAAGTAATAAGAATAATGTTGGAAAAGTCAAAATTGAATGGAGTCAGTGATCAAGATGTAAAATTTTAAAAATAAATTCATTATTGTTACTTTGATGACCCTTCTAAATCATTTACAAAATGGGAAAAGGGGGGATAGAAGATGTTCTCTGTATGTGACAGACCTTTCCTGCCATTATAAAGCAATTTAAATAAAGAGAAAAGGAAAGATGTAAAGAAATTTCTCACTTTAAGATTTGGAAAAAATTGAAAAAAATAAAGACCTTTTTAATGGCTTTACAGGTTCCATGCAGAATCATCACTCTGGAACCCACTGAATAGATTGTTTAAGTAAAGTACTTGGACTGCATAGATTGTAGCCTATTGTAGACAATAATACTCTGCTTATAACAAATTATTGTCCTGAACAGGTTATTTCAAAGTAATTGTAGTTGTTGTTAAATTCCTTCAGGTAGATATAATTTTATACTGTTCTAAGTACGTAGTGCAAATTTGAATGGTGGAAGGTCTAATTATGTAAGTTATAATTCTCAGCTATTAAAATTAATGCGAACTAATGATGATGAAAATACATTAAACTCATTAAAAATGGTAATATCCTATAAGAGAGATCAAAAATTATTTTGTCAAAAATGTACATTAAGTTTCTAACATCCCCAATAAATGATTCACCTCTTGCAACATGACATCTCTTTCAGTATCCCAATAAGAAACTAACTGTGAAAACTGCGTTTATTGAAGACTTTAGGAGCTATCAGTTCTTCGCTTCTCCTGAAAAAAATTCATTAATGAACATTGCAAGTTTAGGTAGGTTGCTCCTCAAATATCCAAATGTATAGAAAATGTTCGAACAAAATTACATCATTTAGCGGTAATAACAACCCTGTCCTCTTTTCTCGCTATAAACCTACCGTGGTGCCAACTCCAATGTTTTGGAGACACACCACATGGCCTCGACCGTTCAATACCACAGAGGTTTCTGAACTTCTGCCAAGACGCACCATGTCATGTTTTAGTTCATAATTTCCTTTTTATCCACGTGTTGCCAGAGAAAGCATAGGAAGAAAGTCTCCTTCCTTCCTTTCGTTTTCTCTTTTGTTTCCGACCTTATCTAAAATTAAACTGATGTTCGGAAATTGTAATGTCATCTTTCTTTCTTTCGTTATTTTCGCAAGTTCCTCCCAGTTGGCTTCCACAAAATAAACTGTCATTATACTTCGTCCAATAGAAACGTGATGAGAAATTTTGTGAATAATATGTTGCAAGATTCATGAGTTATCACCACCATTACGTACGAGAAGTTTGTATAATAGAATATTGCAGGTTGATTTCGATCGTTAGAAAGATCAAATTATCAGAGCTTCCAATCTTGGCAAGATCCATTCAGTGAATATTGCTTTGATATAAATACGTCTAATGGCTGGGGAGTTAAAACATCACGAAATTAGCTATACAATTTGTGTAACGCGATGTTACCTAGCAACCGTGCAGGCTGTGAAGTGAAGTATTGATGGATGGCCATGACTGAGAAACATATTATCAAAGAGCGGTGTTCGAGTTCAGATATTCCATGTGATTTTGCAGGCTGTGGTCTGAAGTATTGATGGATTGCCATGACTGAGATACATATTATCAAAGAGCGAAGTTAGAATACAGATATTCGACGTGATTTTGCAGGCTGTGATCTGAAGTATTGATGGATAGCCATGACTGAGATACATATTATCAAAGAGCGACGTTAGAATACAGATATTCGACGTGATTTTGCAGGCTGTGATCTGAAGTATTGATGGATAGCCATGACTGAGATACATATTATCAAAGAGCGACGTTAGAATACAGATATTCGACGTGATTTTGCAGGATGTGATCTGAAGTATTGATGGATGTTCATGACTGAGAGATATAAAAGGCTATTTCATCAAAGAGGACTCACCTCATCACACTCTATAGAACTGATTGTGTCATTTTTGGTCCTGAATAAATTCCCCCTTCTTTTCCTTTGCTTTGCGTCGCACCGACACAGATAAATCTTATGGCGACGATAGGATAGGCTTAGAAATGGGAAGAAAGTGGCCGTAGCCTTAATTAAGGTACAGCCCCAGCATTTGCCTGGTGTGAAAATGAGAAACCACGGGAAACCATCTTCAGGGCTGCTTGACAGTGTGGTTCGAACCCACTATCTCCAGGATGCAAGCTCACAGCTGCGCACCCCTAACCACACAGTCAACTCACCCTTCATTGTACTAAATCCTATGCTTGTCGAATGAAAAGTCTATACAGTTGTCTCTCGAAAACCATTCGTTAGATGCATATACAGTAAATCGTTCTCAGCTTTTAGTTTTATTTATTTATTTATTTCTTAATCCGTTTTCCCTCGGACTCAGTAAGGGTTCCCATCTCTGCCGCCTCAAGTGCAGTATCGTAGAGTGTGAGACTTTGGGTCGGAGGATACAACTGGGAAGGAGGACTGGTACTTCGCCCAGGTGGCCTCACCTTCTGTGCTGAACAATGGCCTTGTTGGGAGATGGGAAGATTGGAAGGGATAGACAAGGAAGAGGGAAGGAAGCGGACGTGGCCTTCAGTTAGGTACCATCCCAGCATTTGCCAGGAGGAGAAATGGAGAACCACGGAAAAAACTACTTCCAAGATGGCTTAGGTGGGAATCGAATCCCTTGACCTCCTGAGGTTGAGTGGACCCATTGTCGCCGGGGATGGAAGCTAATCACACTAACCACTACACCACAGAGGTGGACGTTTTATTTATTGAAAAATATATTCATGATAACTTGTTTTTTCCTAAGGAAAATTTGACCTCCTTTTTTTAACATAAAACTTTCCAGTCTGTCAAACGCACAAAAATGACAATATAAATTATAACACTATGAACATACCAAAGCCTCCGTGGCTCAGGCGGCAGCGCGCCGGCCTCTCACCGCTGGATACAGTGGTTCAAATCCCGGTCACTCCATGTGAGATGTGTGCTGGACAAAGCGGAGGCAGGACAGGTTTTTATCCGGGTACTCCGGTTTTCCCTGTCATCTTTCATTCCTGCAACACTCTCCATTCACATTTCATTTCATCTGTCAGTCATTTATCATTGCCTCAGGGGAGTGCGACAGGCTTCGGCAGACGGCACATTTCCTATCCTCGCCGCTAGATAGGGGCTTCATTCATTTCATCCCTGACCCGGTCAATGACTGGAAACAGGCTGTGGATTTTTATTTTCATGAACATACCTGTAAAAATAATACACACTATTATACAAAGAATGACATGTTTCGTTCTACAAAAACAGCCTCAGATTTTATCAAGTCATTTCAAACATGCATATGTATGTAGAGTATTGTTTACGTTGCATACACTTGTCAATGATAGAGAGTTACGTGATAATATGAACAAGTATAAACAAACAATGGTTCTATAAGTATCAACATAATGAAAAACTTCTGAAGTTTTCTAGACTGCCTAAGTTGTGGCCGTTGTGGTGTTTAACTTAACAATAACTGAAGGTTTTTGGCAACGGACGGTTGTGAAATGGCTAGGATTTGGAAAAGAGCAGCTGTGGTCTTAAATAAGGAGTGCCTGGTGTGATAATGGGAAACGACTGAAATCCATCTTCAGGATCAAGTGAATTAACCAACTGTGTTACTTGAATCCTATACAATAATTTTTAGGTTTTTCTTTTCTGTCTCCTCTTTTCTTTTACGTTGTATTTTATTTTCCTATCTAGCAATGGCAATCTATGTTAAAATAATTTTACTAAATAATGCAAAGATTTATTATAAGAAGTCCTAGATTTAATTCTATTTTCACGCTACATTTCTGTCATCCTTGCCGTAAATGTTATTTCGCTCGTTAATGCTTCACATCTATCTAAATGTTCACCTGTTTCAGTCTCCAGTGAATACATTTATCTCAGCCCTCTTCTTGTGTTTCAGTTCCACGTAAGATATATTTCCTTTCATAGCCCGTCGATCTATGTCAGGGCCTCTCAAACGACAAAAATCTTACACGTGCAAACCGAGGCGCAGAGGTTCTGTTCATCGTGCATCGGTCCGACTCGGATCAGTTTGGACCAGCGTTTTGTCTCGGGACGACTCGACTAAACTCGGCTCAAATCTGCTAGGATGGTGGAGCGCTGCTGAACAAGTCAGGAAGGGGGAAACAGGCGGAGCGAGCGAGACAGACGTAGTGAAAAAGAGGGACAGCACTATTGCTCAAAATCAAGGAGTGGGGTCTGCACTCTGGTCATCCTAGCGAAGTTGTCTTTTGCAACTTGCGCCGCGCAATGCACCGGAACATTCACCCTGAGTGGACCTGATCCACAGTATGTCAGCAAGTGACAGAAGAACCCGTAAACCAATGAGACCAGAAGAATCTACAACTACAAAAGCCGTAATTGAGACAGTGAGTGAGATAGTGGGCTATGACAGAATTAGATGGAACTGAGATATTTTGAGTTTTGTGTTTGCCCTAATAGAGAGTAAAAAGTTCCTATTAACACATACTTTCTTGTTTACCTTCTCAAACTATACATTTCAAACTCGTTAGGAAAATTACTTTCATGTTGTAATTCCATCATTTAACTGTCTTCATAGGCCCTTTTCACCCGCAAGCAAACGAAATAACCTTGCATTACAATAGATTCATCTGCTCTGTAACGTTAGATCCTTTTCTTTCTCTTTATCTCGCAAAGATGTTTTTTCTACAACTAATTATGGTATCACACGGAAAAAAGGCACCATTTCACCTTTCCGTCTGACTGTCCACTTCCCTATCAGTGTAACTCAGTACTTGCCCAAAAATCACCTTCATTATCCGATTGCTATTCATCTCTTGTTCCTTTCAAAAGGAATTTATGTAGTAAAAGAGTTTTCTGAAAGCTGCTTTGGCAAATCCGTCCATCCTTTCTACTGAACCTATTTACTTCATTTTTGTTTTAATCTCTCCGAAATTACATGCCGTTGAATCATAAGACATTGATAGCTCAGAACGTAGGTTCAGCCAACTTTGAGTAATCATAAAATCAAATCATTAAATGAGACTCCAATAATTGCAGGCGAAGTCTTACCCTAACCCGCAATATATTCTGTGCGTAGCAGGTTGCTAAATGACAAACACTTTCATTAATATTATGATTTAATTATGTCATTTTCATCCTTAGTAATGACATTGCTTTGAGCCATGTTTGATTACTACCAGGCAAGCCAGAGAATATACACTTCCCCAGATTCTTGATATACTCAACAGATGGCAGAACGTTCCAAATAACTTACATACTGCTAATAGAAAACATCAACGAAGGCACAGACGGGAAGATATCAAGTCACCTAGACTTCTGCATGACCATTGCCGGTCTTAAAGCACAGGGACAAACTCTTGAAAAAGGGGGGTGTCTACTTACCCGAACCAATATTTCGTCACGGCCAATTGTATGTTGCATTATTTCGGGCAAGATCGTTTGAAAATATTAACTTCCAGATACGCCCGAATTGTCAAAGCACAAAGAATATTGTTTGAACTGAAGCGTTATAAACTACATAACGAATGAATCAGTTATTATGTTTGTAAAATTATTGAAAAGGGCAGGCGTAATAATATGACTACTACAGGCATGTCAAGATGAGATATCTGACCTGTCTATAACAAGTGCTACGGAGCAGCATGGGTCGACTAGTTTGGACCTTACATTAAATCATATATTGAACTAATGCTATGGCAAACAAAATATTTGAGAAATTGCAGATATGAGGGTCTTCTTCAACATCCTCAGCTGTACTCGAGTCATCCGGCTGGAGTTCATGGTATATAGCATTGTGATTCTGCGGTATATACAGTAGAAGAGCCATCATATCCTTATATTTACAGTAATTTTCTTTATTTTTCTTCCTGGAAGACGGAAATTTTTCACAGAATTCTTCTCGAAATATCAATATATTATTTTTTATTTCAGTAAATGCTACTTCTTTCTTGTCGACTTACCGAGCTCGATAGCTGCAGTCGCTTAAGTGCGGCTAGTATCCAGTATTCGGGAGATAGTGGGTTCGAACCCCACTGTCGGCAGCCCTGAAGATGGTTTTCCGCGGTTTCCCATTTTCACACCAGGCAAATGTTGGGGCTGGACCTTAATTAAGGCCACGGCTGCTTCCTTCCCACTCCCAGCCCTTTCCTGTCCCATCGTCGCCGTAAGACATATCTGTGTAGGTGCGACGTACAGCCAATAGCAAAAAAGAATTCTTGTCGACTTATCAGTTTATATAAAATACATTCTGTGAATTATAGTCACCAGTTTTTGATGAACGCACAGATTCTTTTTTCAATTTTGTATTAGTTTGTGATTTACTCCAGCTCACATTGACTGCCACTAATTTGCACGCTGCACTTATTCCAATATACAGTATTTCAGGAACCACCTTGTTCGTTTTATCACTGATACCGAGCTGAAGTCGCTTAAGTGTGGCCAGTATCCAGTATTCGGAAGATCGTGGGTTCGAACCCCACTGTCGGCAGCCCTGAAGATGGTTTTCCGTGGTTTCCCACTTTCACACCTGGCAAATGCTGGGTCTGTACCTTAATTAAGGCCACGGCCGCTTCCTTCCCACTCCTAGCCCCTTCCTCCCTCATCGGCGCCATAAGACTTATCCGTGTCGGCGCGACGTAAAGCAAATAACAAAATATTTATCACTGATATCCTCTAATGCAAAATTTCTACACACTTTAAGTCCTTTTTCTTTTCCTCTTATCTCAATTTATAACTTTTCTTTTTTCACAACTATTTACTCTTACCTCTCCTTCACCGCCTATACTATTATACACAACTAACACTTGTTTGAAAACAGGCGAAGGTATTGGCCAGCTTACGTAGAAAATACGCAGCGTACATCTTGATTGCTCCTGTCTCCTTGTCATAGCTTATTGTCTCGCTGTACAAACTTGAGATTAGCAATTTGCATAAAGTAAATTGTAAGATGATATCCTAAAAGAATCGAATTATATAAAATCCATCTGTTCAATACACATCTGCCATTTAATAAATGGTCTGTTCAAAAAGTTACATGTTTGTTTAAAAACTACCTAGGACATATTTCGCCCTAGCCTAGAAGTCATCATCAGGTCAAATAGCATAGCATCAATGTTAAATATTCAATATTAATAATATTGACGCTATGTACGTCTTAACATAAACTCCTATTGCATTCGTTGATTTTATTTTATCTCGGATTTTTATGTATCACTGTTTTTGTTGTATGTCTTTCTTCTTTGTGTTATTTTTAGCTGATGATGACATCTAGGCTAGATCGAAACTTTTCCTAGGCAGTTTATTAAACAACTATATAACTTTTCAAACAAACTATTTATTAAATGTCAGAAGTGTATTGAACAGATGGACTTCATATAATTAAGCTCTTTTAGAATTTCATCTTAGATATTTGAAGTCAATACGGAACCGGAATGAAGTTCATTACTTATAAGTAAGTTCTTTAATAAAGGAGGGAGGAAGTCTCGGGATGTGTTTGATATTTTGCACACTGAAAGATGAAAGTATGACCTACACGAGGATACCAACAACTCAAATTTACCAAACACTCTCTCAATCACGGCCTCAATTTCCCTTCTGAACAATGGTAAGTACCAGGTACGGAACTGGAAAGAAAAATAAAAGAGAAATTTAATTTTATATGCGAAAGAAAAATTTGAAGACGTGGCAAGAGCGTTGTTACAGAGCATCCAAATTGTTGGATTCTCGCATTTTAATTATGCGAGGCCATGCACTGCTATAAATATGAACCATTACCGTCAATGTTTTCAATTATAGGAAAGAACTTATTTAATTATTCAATCGGAAAATAAACAATCGATTTCACACGAGACTGCTCGTGATTTAAATACAGTATGAACATTCCTATTCCCTGTCGAATTTTCCATTCGCTGCAAATACACTCATGCCGTGATTGCTCTTTGTTTGTATACTCGTTTATTTAACTATTTATTTATTTATTAGTTTGTTTGTCTTTCGTGGTTGTTGTTGAATTGTTCATTAATGGTAAAATGTTTACATTAATCTTCTATCATTTATAGTGATTTTCTGCGATTTAACGTTGGTAGCTATCATCATCTGAATAAATTCTGCCTGTCACTATTGGTTCCTGCAAGTAGTGCACAGAGATTTGTACCAATGCACTCCAATATTTCATTTTATTTTATTTTAACTCATTCACTCATTTATGCGGGTATGCCTGTATTTTCAAGGTTTAACGTAACGTCCACGAAAATTTTTACAATTTCCGCTAATATCGGATTTTTTAATATTTATTTGTGGGAAGTAAGATCTTTGGATTTTTGATTTCGTCTGGTATCGTCGTATTTCCGTATACAGTAAAACTTGCTCAAAGTGGAACTTGAATAAAGCGGAGACTTGTCCACTACGGAAAATTTTTTTGGTGTTTTGTATAATGCGGAATCACCTCAACGCGAACGGAAATACTTTTTCTTCACTGAAAGGCGAAATAATGCGCAAACTATTACGAACTGATGTAGTCCTATGTACAGTTTTTGTGCATGTATGAATTACGTGTTTGGACATCTCTTCCATCAGCTCACCTGCCTTACTATTTCGTCACTGGGACACTTCAGGAATTTCCGTGAGGGAAAGGCCGTCTTCTGAAAACAAGTACAGTTACATGCAGTGTGTGAATTAGTTTCAGGTAACGAGCCATAGTCCGGCAAAGTTCGAATCAAAAGTGATTAATAATCCTAGTTGTTTAACGTCTTATTTCGTGGCCCACTAGTTCATCTGATTTCACTCCACTTGTTTTATTCTTGTGGGGCCACGTGTAAAGCCTTGTGAATGAGACACCTGTCTAGAATGAAGAGGATCTCTTGGCAAGAATTCTCGCTGCCTGCGACGCTGTTCAAACGACACCGGGGATATTCGAACGGGTACGACAGAACTTTGTGCCATGCCTGCATAGACGCAGTGGGTCGCCATTTCGAACATTTGTTGTAATTGGAGCAGCTTGTGTAACTTGTGCAGGTAAACTGACTTAAATGAGTAGAATTGCTCTTAAAATTTGACCCCATCGTTTCCGGACTCCGGTTTCTTATCTCAAATTGATCCATTTGCAGTCGTCCATCATCCCTGAAAGTTTGTGAGCTTGTCTTTCTTAATTCGATAGTCTATGATCAGAGGTAAAGTGAGGTTTGCTTCACGTATTCCTACAACACTGAAGCCAAATTGATCTTCTCACAACTCAGTATCGTATATCAGCCAAATAATGCAGGAGATAGGTTGTCATAATTAATTGGAACTAAATAGATTACCCAGAGAACGTAGTTCATGGAAAGCCGCTACAAACTAATCTTTGGACTGAACACCGTAGGAGGGGGATTGGAAGTTATTTATAAAAATAAACATGTTTCTATACTGATAGAAATACTATCCAATGGAGAGTTCTTTTTTAATCTGGCATTCTTAACTGAACGATATTCGAAGATGAAAGAAGACTCTACTCAGATTACATGAACGAGAAATATCCCCTCCAGTGAATTTGATACCGCACAGCTTATAAAATCATGCTAAAATAAGTCAATGTTCCATTAATTCATTCCGTTCCACATTACCACCTTCTCTTCTTCTACTGTATTTGAATCTCTCTTGTTCTCAGTTGCTTACAGAGCTAGTATTTATTTATTTTTCCTCTAACATGTAATCCAAAATAAGTCAAGCTTGCTCTCATGCCAGCTCGCTCGCTTGCTGGCTAAATCCGCTTATAGAGAACAGAACACATGAGTGTATGAGGAGCCGTCGCTGAATACCAAACATTCTGGGGGGTAAAAAAGAAATAAAGGAAACAGACAAAAATATAACGAAACTTTGCATCCATAGTAATGTTCTTAAAAATAACGGAACTTAAGATTTACTTCATCCCATTGAGAATTGAAATTTCTAATATGCTGTGCGTTATGATACGTAATTCTTAATGCTTCTTACCTGTTTATTGTTCTCAGAACACTACTACTTCACAGGGCCTGTACGTATGCTCTAAACAGGACCATCAGGACTTAACTATCAAAGACCTATGGTGCTTAATCAGTAGACCCTCTGAATTTTAGGGAGTAATAGGATAGAATGCAAACTAATTTGGCTATTAGGACGTGTCGTCCACCCGCTCATCCGTAGTGTAGTGAGAGTAACATAAACCCTAGGGATTCTGATGGGCATACCCCTGAGGTCTATGCAATACTCATAGCTTAGCCGTTGTCCGGACTAGGCTATACTTGTTACTCGCTTCAATAAAATTTCATTCTAAAGTATTTTTGCATAAAACTCCGTCCAGTATAATAATCAGTGCAAATTGATGAAGTCGGGGATGACCATTCGACACCTTATGACACCCGTCAGGTTGTTCTATTCCTTTTCTTAAGATGACATAACGTCAGCTTGCTGTCATATCAAATCCTTGGTTCACCATTTACTATTTCGAAGTATGATCTACTTTTCCTACCAGCATGCACGTGGTAATTTTGTGGTAATTTTGCCTTCTAGTGGTAACCTTAGTCTAATATGATCAAGGATGACTACAACATTGATTATTGCTGTCCATGAAATACTCAAGGGCTTTCTGTAGCACCTAAATTCAAAGACATCGATCCTCGGCCGGTCAATTTGTATCAGCGTCCAGGTTTCACAAGGGAAAAGATTTTGGCACTGACTATTCGGGATTTCTCGTGACGAAAGTGCTGATGCCTTCGAGCTTCCGTTTCTTATTCGCATTTAGCATTGCACTACGGTCAACTGATACTTGATACTTTATTTCAAGCCCAGATTTTCCTTTGATGGATTTTTTGATCCCAAGAAGATAAAATCTTGGATTTTTCCTTTTTTGTCAATTTCTTGGTTAACATTTTGAACGAAGTCCGTGGAACAGTAAATATAAAAACTACAACACAATGTTACACCATTTAAACCACTATATTAAAGAAAGAATTCCAAGTTTCGTTCTTGAAAGGACATCGTCAGGTCCTATCAAATCACAATTTTTAAATTAATTATTATAAATTGATGAAATTACTTTTAAAATTTTCAAACATTTATGTTTAAATTGCGCTTATACCCTTCAATATTTTGCAAGTTAAGACTTATCTTAGTGAAGTTCTGAAGTTTTCATTTCTTCATTTAAATTGTTATAGTGCCAATCGAAGATGTCTTCATGATTTCTTGACATTCAGGTACAGATCCACATTATTTACTGTAAAAAATTAAGAGTTAGCTGTTTCAATCTTCTTGGCTTTTGACACGTAGGATTGTGTCACCGACATATCGGTGGTTGTTGATATTTCTGTCTCCATTTTCACTCCGAAATCTGAATCATCATTATTGATTCTTTATACAAATTGAACACGGCCGGTTTTAAAATGAAACTTGTTCTTGCATCATCCTGAATTACGAAGTGTACTCTATTGCCAAACAAAGGGCCGTGATTAGATGAGTGGCTTATCCTTGGCTGCTGTTGGCTTCATTTTACGTGGAATTTTTTATAACGGAAATATTTATATTGTCTTCTCTCTTTTATTAGAACTAAACAGATATCGATTGCTAGGCTATCAGTGTTAAATTTGGAAGATTCAGCGGTTACCTTGTTCATAACGTAGGCGTGCAATTTTATTCCTTAGGGAACAAATCAGTGCTCCAAGCAATAGTCTTCCAAACGTGGTGCATATGCTGGATGCATACGAGATTCCTTGAGAAGTGTCACGCAATCAGAACAGGTGGCATTATAATGTGGAATGCAATCATCCGCAATTCCCTTTTTCCTCGTAGAGTGATCGTCGACACGTTGATTGCATAGTAGTACGTCCAGAATATTCTACAATCTCGCACACTTCCCTTCATGGAGCAGCTCCAGAATCCTACATCCTAGCAGGAAAGTGTCCGCCCAATTGCAACGCCTGTTCTCTCTACTACCCTAACACCAGTGTCCAAAAGTTAAGCATAAGTTACGAGTAAGCAGGGCAACAGGACATAGACCGCAAATCCTACGACATATGCACCTACCAAACTTACGTGTTAGCTATCTAAAGGAAGGGAGTGTTCCCTGCTTTGACTAGCGGCCTAACCGCAAGGTAAACACAGACAGTGCCCGCGCTTCATATTCCCTCAGTCGTGTTGGCCATGTTATATTGTGCGGAGTGCAGCCTCGTGGTGAACGTGACAACATAATGGCACAACGACACCGTTTGGACCCCGTTTTGCAGGGTAGAATACTCGGCCGCTTGAAAGCAGGCCAGACACAGAACGAAGTCGCCGTATCCTTGAATGTGCCACAAAGTGTCATTCCCAGACTTTGGAGACGATTTCGAGACACAGGAGATGTTAGTCGTAGGCCTGTACCAGGTCGACCAAGAGAAACCACCCCACAGCAGGACCGATATCTGGCCTTAACTGCCCGTTAAATCGGAGTTCACCTGCAAGACAATTGTCGGCGGAGCTTGCAGCCGTCTCCGGGGTTGCCGTTTCACGGCAAACTGTGTATCGGAGGCTCACAACAGCAGGGCTGTTTACCCGATATCCAGCGGTGTGCGTCCTGCTCATTCCAGCACAGAGACGGGCGCGTTTACTGTGGAGGCGTCAACATCGAAACTGGACCATGTATGAATGGAGGTATGTGCTCTTCAGAGATGAATCCATCTTCAATTTGCAGAACGATTCCCGTCGCACATTAATCTGGAGAGAACCAGGTAGCCGATGCAATCACAGGAACATCGTGGAATGGGACCAGTATGGTGGTGGTGGCGTCATGGTGTGGGGCGGCATCATGTTGAATGGCCGTACGGACCTGCAAATCTTCATGGGTGGTCCGAGGAACACTGTTAACGCTCGGAGATACAGAGATGAGGTACTGAGACCACATGTTCGACTCTTCAGAGGTGCAGTTGGTCCAGACTTCCTCTTAATGGACTATAATTCCCGAACGCGCCGTGCTGCTCTGGTGGATGAATTTCTTGCTGGGAAAGACATTCATCGCATGGATTGGCCAGCGAGGTCTGCGGATCTGAACCCTATAGAACATGCCTGGGATGCATTGGGGAGGCGAATTGCATCCCGTCAGCCTCCACCAAGGACCCTCCAACACCTTCACATTGCCCTTTTGGAGGAATGGGACCTACTGCCACAAGAGCTCTTGGACCAACTGATAGAGGGCAAGCCACGTCGCTGCGAAGCATTTGTGGCGGTTAGGGGTAACCATACACCCTATTAACAGCATATTCTGTTGTGGAAGACATTGCCAAGTTCTGTTAGTTGTTGTCAAATGTTTACCTTAGCTATCAGAACCTTTCTGACACTGTTTTTTTTTTTTTTTTGACAAGTTGGATGACATATGGTGTGCGATTCAGCTTCCGTTTGTCCTTCTGACATCCTACCGGGTGACTTTTGGAAACTAGTGCAGAATGAGAGTGTTATACCAAAAAATATATCATTTTTAATATTCATTGATATCCAAAACCAGGAAATTATTAAATACGAATACGTATTTCTGTGCTCGACAGTCGAAATTAGTATCTGTATAGTAATTGCAAGTTATTATGAATAAAAGTCACATTTTTCAGATTTTATCCTCAGATCACTTTGAGAAAGGTTTCCTTGACATTCGTCCTAGGAATCCTTCCATTCTTAAAACTTTATTTTTAAATTATCACTTTCTATGTTTTTATCTTATTTTATTTCTGTCTAAATCTATCTTGACCACGTGCATTCAGCTCTTTATTGACTTTTCCCCCAAAGGTACTTCAATATATGTTTTGTCGATCTGTTATCATACATTCTATTGATATGTCCAAAAAGTAGCAATCTCATTTCCCTTATTGTTACTGTTTTGTTGCCTACGTTCCGGTATATTTCCTTATTACTTCTTATTTTCCATTATTTTGTTTTGTTTTCATCAGTCCTAAGAGTTTTCTCATGATTCTTCTGTCTAATACTTCCAGTTTATCTGAACTATAGTTCAAAACTAGACATTCACTTGCGTAAACACATTCTAATTTCACCACTGGACTGTAGTGCCTTATTTTAATATTGTTATTTCTATTTTCATCTGTATCAGATTTTCCTACACAATTTTGTTTAATTATTTCTCCAAAGTATTTAAATTTCTTTACTTTCTCAATTTGCCCAATATGTGTTGTCAAAAATTTTGGAGAGTTGTTGTATGTCAATGACACATAAAAGTGATTACCGTACAAATTGATGCATTCATCATGTGCGGTAACATGCTAACACCTAAAAATTAAAACAAGTACCAAAACCACTTTTATAAAAGATAATAGATCAGGCTAATTTAAACGTATATGAGGTTTAAATTACTGCTCGATTAGAATAAAATTTCGAATCCCAAGGTCATTGGAAAGCATAAGTCTACGTAAAAACCCCGTACTTTTATATACGGGTTTTAGTGCAATTATTGTTTCAATTTCCTTAATCTAAACTATTTCCATTTTCATTTATACGAATACTACTGTGGCGTAATATGAATCATTTGCACCACAAACTGTTGATAATCGTAAACGAGGTGTGTTCTTCGCTGTCTTTATGTATACAAATACGCGTGTAAATCTATTAATAAATGTTTACCTTTGCGAAAATCAAATGATGATAAATATTTTTCCTGGTCATGGCCATCCATCAACGCCTGTTAATTTCAGTTGGTCACCAGCCATAAGACGTTGCCTGCTCGGTTGCTAGGTAACATTGCCTGACAATTCAACTCTACCTTATATCACTGCCAGCACTTCCGTCATACATTTTCTCGCGTCAAGTTACGCAAATGTTCGAGTGAGCCCCGGCTGTAAGGCAAATGTACACTGACTGACAGAGCAAATGCAACACCAAGAAGGAGTGGTCAGAACTTTATGCCAATTGCAGGGTAGACTGACGTCACTGAGGTATGCTCATGATGTGAAATGCGCCGCTGTGCTGCGCACGTAGCGAACGATAAATGGGACACGGCGTTGGCGAATGGCCCACTTCGTACCGTGATTTCTCAGCCGACAGTCATTGTAGAACGTGTTGTCGTGTGCCACAGGACACGTGTATAGCTAAGAATGCCAGGCCGCCGTCAACGGAGGCATTTCCAGCAGACAGACGACTTTACGAGGGGTATGGTGATCGGGCTGAGAAGGGCAGGTTGGTCGCTTCGTCAAATCGCAGCCGATACCCATAGGGATGTGTCCACGGTGCAGCGCCTGTGGCGAAGATGGTTGGCGCAGGGACATGTGGCACGTGCGAGGGGTCCAGGCGCAGCCCGAGTGACGTCAGCACGCGAGGATCGGCGCATCCGCCGCCAAGCGGTGGCAGCCCCGCACGCCACGTCAACCGCCATTCTTCAGCATGTGCAAGACACCCTGGCTGTTCCAATATCGACCAGAACAATTTCCCGTCGATTGGTTGAAGGAGGCCTGCACTCCCGGCGTCCGCTCAGAAGACTACCATTGACTCCACAGCATAGACGTGCACGCCTGGCATGGTGCTGGGCTAGAGCGACTTGGATGAGGGAATGGCGGAACGTCGTGTTCTCCGATGAGTCACGCTTCTGTTCTGTCAGTGATAGTCACCGCAGACGAGTGTGGCGTCGGCGTGGAGAAAGGTCAAATCCGGCAGTAACTGTGGAGCGCCCTACCGCTAGACAACGCGGCATCATGGTTTGGGGCACTATTGCGTATGATTTCACGTCACCTCTAGTGCGTATTCAAGGCACGTTAAATGCCCACCGCTACGTGCAGCATGTTCTGCGGCCGGTGGCACTCCCGTACCTTCAGGGGCTGCCCAATGCTCTGTTTCAGCAGGATAATGCCCGCCCACACACTGCTCGCATCTCCCAACAGGCTCTACGAGGTGTACAGATGCTTCCGTGGCCAGCGTACTCTCCGGATCTCTCACCAATCGAACACGTGTGGGATCTCATTGGACGCCGTTTGAAAACTCTGCCCCAGCCTCGTACGGACGACCAACTGTGGCAAATGGTTGACAGAGAATGGAGAACCATCCCTCAGGACACCATCCGCACTCTTATTGACTCTGTACCTCGACGTGTTTCTGCGTGCATCGCCGCTCGCCGTGGTCCTACATCCTACTGAGTCGATGCCGTGCGCATTGTGTAACCTGCATATCGGTTTGAAATAAACATCAATTATTCGTCCGTGCCGTCTCTGTTTTTTCCCCAACTTTCATCCCTTTCGAACCACTCCTTCTTGGTGTTACATTTGCTCTGTCAGTCAGTGTATATCAAAACTGTGTGTTATTGTGGCAGAGAATGAGTTGTGTATGGTATGTAATTTGCAAGAACATTAGAGGGAGCACAAGCAACGTGTAAAAAGATGTAAACACTATTGCGTGATATTGTGGTGATTGTTAGGGTGGCGTGTTGTCTAAATATGAAGAGGAGAGTGTTGGAATAAACATAAAGTCCCCGTGCAAGAAGAAATTATGGGACTCAATTAAAATCCCCGAACCGACCGGGAATCGCACCTGGGACCCTCTGAACCGAAGGCCTCAATGCTGACCACTCAGCCAAGGAGATGGATGTGATAGTTACGAAATGTTTCCCATATTGGTACACTGGGGCGAAACTCTGGCAGCCAACAATGAGTCAGCAGGAAAATGTATGCTATATAATTTCGAATAACGGACCAATTATTTTGGAATTATTTGGTTAAAAGTAAAGAAATAAGTATTAAAAATGTCCATTGCATCTTTAGCAGAACTTTCCGTGGATGGCACTATGAAACATGCCTCCAAGCCTAATAAATTTACCCCATTTACCCCCTGTGGGTGGGGGACGTAGACGAAAAGTACACCCACGGTATATCCTCCTTGTCGTAAGACGCGACCAAGGGATGTTGGCTTTGGAACCATTAGATTACCTGGTGATTAGTATCATTACGTGATGAACACCATGGGACGACGGGACTTACAAATAGTACCACTGTATGAGGAACACCATTAGGGGAGGAGCACCATGGGTTTATATTACCTGTGATTATCGCCATTACATGAGGAGCAATATGCGTCTATGTTACTTGCTACTAGTACCACTATATGAGGAACACATGGGTCTATGTTGCCTATGATTATTGCCATTACCGTACATGAGGACCGCCATGGGCCTATGTTGCCTGTGATTATTGCCATTATATGAGGAACACCATGGGTCTATGTTGCCTGTGATTATTGTCACTACATGAGGAGCACCTTGGGTCTATGTTGCCTGTGATTTTTGCCACTACATGAGGAGCACCATGGATCTATCTTGCCTGTGATTATTGCCTCTACATGAGGAGCACCATGGGTCTATGTTGTCTGTGATTATTGCCATTATATGAAAACCATGGGTATATGTTGCCTGTGATTATTGCCATTATATGAGGAAAACCATGGGTATATGTTGCCTGTGATTATTGCCACTACATGAGGAGCACCATGGGTCTATGTTGCCTGTGATTATTGCCACTACATGAGGAGCACCATGGGTCTATGTTGCCTGTGATTACTGCCACTACATGAGGAGCACCATGGGTCTATGTTGTCTGTGATTATTGCCATTATATGAGGAAAACCATGGATCTATGTTGCCTGTGATTACTGCCACTACATGAGGAGCACCATGGGTCTATGTTGTCTGTGATTATTGCCATTATATGAGGAACACCATGGCTCTATGTTGCCTGTGATTATTGCCACTACATGAGGAGCACCACGGGTCTATCTTGCCTGTGATTATTGCCATTATATGAGGAACACCATGGCTCCATGTTACCTGTGATTATTGCCTCTACATGAGGAGCACCATGGATCTATCTTGCCTGTGATTATTGCCTCTACATGAGGAGCACCATGGATCTATCTTGCCTGTGATTATTGCCACTACATGAGGAGCACCATGGGTCTATGTTGCCTGTGATTATTGCCTCTATATGAGGAGCACCACGGGTCTATGTTGCCTGTGATTATTGCCTCTATACGAGGAGCACCATGGGTCTATGTTGCCTGTGATTATTGCCACTACATGAGGAGCACCATGGGTCTATGTTGCCTGTGATTATTGCCTCTATATGAGGAGCACCACGGGTCTATGTTGCCTGTGATTATTGCCACTACATGAGGAGCACCATGGGTCTATGTTGCCTGTGATTATTGCCACTACATGAGGAGCACCATGGGTCTATGTTGCATGTGATTATTGCCACTACATGAGGAGCACCATGGGTCTATGTTGCCCGTGATTTTTGCCACTACATGAGGAGCACCATGGCTCTATGTTGCCTGTGATTATTGCCTCTATATGAGGAGCACCATGGGTCTATGTTGCCTGTGATTATTGCCTCTATATGAGGAGCACCACGGGTCTATGTTGCCTGTGATTATTGCCTCTATACGAGGAGCACCATGGGTCTATGTTGCCTGTGATTATTGCCACTACATGAGGAGCACCACGGGTCTATGTTGCCTGTGATTATTGCCATTATATGAGGAACACCATGGCTCTATGTTGCCTGTGATTGTTGCCACTACATGAGGAGCACCACGGGTCTATGTTGCCTGTGATTATTGCCATTATATGAGGAGCACCATGGCTTTATGTTGCCTGTGATTATTGCCACTACATGAGGAGCACCACGGGTCTATGTTGCCTGTGATTATTGCCATTATATGAGGAACACCATGGCTCTATGTTGCCTGTGATTATTGCCACTACATGAGGAGCACCACGGGTCTATCTTGCCTGTGATTATTGCCATTATATGAGGAACACCATGGCTCTATGTTACCTGTGATTATTGCCTCTACATGAGGAGCACCATGGATCTATCTTGCCTGTGATTATTGCCACTACATGAGGAGCACCATGGGTCTACGTTACCTGTGATTATTGCCACTACATGAGGAGCACCATGGATCTATCTTGCCTGTGATTATTGCCACTACATGAGGAGCACCACGGGTCTATGTTGCCTGTGATTATTGCCTGTACATGAGAAGCACCATGGATCTATGTTGCCTGTGATTATTGCCACTACATGAGGAGCACCATGGGTCTATGTTACCTGTGATTATTGCCACTACATGAGGAGCACCATGGATCTATCTTGCCTGTGATTATTGCCACTACATGAGGAACACCATGGGTCTATGTTGCCTGTGATTGTTGCCACTACATGAGGAGCACCATGGGTCTACGTTACCTGTGATTATTGCCTCTACATGAGGAGCACCATGGATCTATCTTGCCTGTGATTATTTCCACTACATGAGGAGCACCATGGGTCTATGTTGCCTGTGATTGTTGCCACTACATGAGGAGCACCATGGGTCTACGTTACCTGTGATTATTGCCTCTACATGAGGAGCACCATGGGTCTATGTTGCCTGTGATTATTGCCACTATATGAGGAGCACCATGGGTCTATGTTGCCTGTGATTATTGCCTCTACATGAGGAGCACCATGGGTCTATGTTACCTGTGATTATTGCCACTACATGAGAAGCACCATGGGTCTATGTTGCCTGTGATTGTTGCCACTACATGAGAAGCACCATGGGTCTATGTTGCCTGTGATTATTGCCACTACATGAGGAGCACCATGGGTCTATGTTGCCTGTGAGTATTGCCACTACATGAGGAGCACCATGGGTCTTTTACCTGTGAGTAGTACCACTGTGTGAGGAACACCACGGGTCTGGGCGCTGCCCGTGATTAGAACCACTATGTGTAGAACACCATGGCTCTGCGTTACCTGTGATTAGGGTCATTATGTGTGGAATACCATGGGTCTGCATTACCTGTGAGTTGTACCATTATGTGATGAACACCATGAGCCTACGTTACCTGCGATTAATACCATTATATGAGGAACACCGCGGGTCTACTTAACCAGTGCTTAGTACCGTTATGAGGGGCCAGTATCCTAAATTTTGGACCCCTTTCGTGGTGGTGGTGGTGGTGATTATTGTTTTAAGAGGAAGTTCAATTAGGCAACCATCCTGTATAAAACACTAATCAGAGGGAAAACATAGAAAGGACACGACACTTCGAAAAGTGAATATATCGGCCAAAGGAAGACAAGGGTCACGACGGGCGTGAAAATGAAAGACTCCCTAGGCCTATGGAACCTAATACAGTTGGGGTCGGGAAAGAACAAGAGTTGACCAAGAGAGGTCGGATAGGATAGATGAAAGTTACTAGCCTGGCACAAGTAAGAACCCCTTTGGATGATTTGGCCTTGGAAGCAATCCCTTGTTCCGTTTAGGCTATTGTTTTAAAGCATTTCATGGAAAAGTCGGGCATTGCGGGTCGGGTACACTGATTGTTTAAAAATTCATAATCATTTCTCGCCGTCGTCTTTATAAATTCTAGTCAGTGGGAGGATTTTGGAATTTTTTATAACCATATCATTGGGCTTCATCACGTACCATTAGGAGCAGATGACCTATGTGTTAGGCCCCTTTAAACAACAAACATCATCACCCATCTCATAAATTTCTCACATGCAACTTTCTCAAAGACTCAGGATTTCTTGAATGACATCACATCGTTTTGATTAGATTATGTCTGATGTCTGTGAAGATTACTAAGATATTTGGACCCTTGATGGTGCCAGGTAAAATTTCTTGGAGAACGTTAAGAACTCAGCAAAACCAACTTGTGTGTGACCTCAAAAATCAAATACTTCGTCAAAGTGCTTTCTTATCTTTTTAAAATTAAACGGAGTATTTTTCATATTGCAAATGGGTTTTAATATTTTCTGCGTAACATCCAAATTTATCTTCAACAAGATCTTCGCATGTAGAATAACTCCAACTCAGACTAGGAGCATTGTCCTCCTCCCTCCCTGTCGTGTCATTGAGGCACTCCCCATTAATTGTTCCTCGAAATAAATTCCATCTCGTTTTTACCTCGGATTAATTACTGCGTTATTCCAACACTTAAGGCATCTGAACATCGCCATCCGTGATGGAGATCAATGACTGCAGTACCCCTCGTCGATATTCCTGGTATGGCATGTGATGTGATGCGATATTAAACTGGTTTTCTCTTACTCACTAGTGCTATTTGCTTTCTCCAGAAATCCCACTCGTTGACGGCAGAAACGTAACATTTAATTTCATTCCTCCACCCCTAAATTCCTTCCCAGTCCCTCCCTCTTCACCCGTCGTCTCTATATGTTCTCAGAAATACGTTTCAAATCAATGCTCCGCGCTAAAAAGATATTGCATTGCTGGAATAATAAATTGCTCGAACAAAGTGCTGTCCCTTGCGTACAATAAAATTGTATACGAGATGAAACTTCTCTTCAGACTTGATATATTCCAGAGAACCAAAGTATTATTACATATGGTCGTACATATACATACAATTGTTCCTGTGGACTTCCAAATGTGTTATTAATTTATTTTATGAGGTTGATAAAGGAACAATAAAAGGTTATTTTATTTATACCGTGTCAGGAGCAAGATGTATCCATTTTAAACACATACAAGAAAGATCCAATTTTTAACATGTTGGAAGTCCTTTATATGCATATTGAACAATACCACAATCCCTATTACAATATCAATTAAATTAATGAGAAACCTAATATTGTTTTTTACATAGGTATTCATATTTATGTCAAAAAACAACGGAAAATAACATTAAAATCTCCAAGTTATATACCCCTACCTAACCTCTCCTGCCCCCTACCCAACTTGACCTTCACGACCCTCTCTCTTTTCACTCTCCACCATCATAAACCATTCCTTTATACCTAATGACTGACCAGTCTAGTATTGGTGTTAAATATCTTCACAAAATACCTAAAGATAAATCTCATACAATTAAATACAATAATCATCTATTATTCCTTTTCCAATTTAATGCTCCTTAATTTTATTTTTCAAATAATCACATTTAAACAGAAAAATTTAACATATCAATCCACCGGATCAGAAAGCCACAAATTCATACTGTAAATAGGCCTATACACATAAATATTACTAAATGATAATTCACACGTTCACATATAGATCATCCTTGCAACTTCAGTTATACCTGTTGGCTATGGACTTGTTAATAAAACTATTAATAATATAAATATTTATCTTTTTATGCACTTCTCATGTTGTTTATCTAATACACCTAAAATAAAGTCGAGCTACGCCAAAGGACATTAGAACAGATTCATCTATCAGAAAGGTATATTTTTAATGTGTTAGCCCCTGTGTTGATTACATCATATATCAATACTATGTTAAAACTTTATTATACATCTCTCATATTATCTAACTAGCTCACCTATTCTCGAAGGTTTAGCTACACCAAAGGACATCATAAAAAGCATACATTGGAAGAATATATTTTTAATGTGTTGTTATGTTATATTAAATGTGTAATATTTACAGTATATATCAAGACCATACATTTTTTACAAAAACAAGCGATTCACGTGTGTGCAAGAGATGTGAGTTTAAATAGACTCATATATGATCATAGCATGTCGTATCTTTCTTCTGATAGGAAAGTACAATCAATCATCAATTATCTACATTTAGGGCGATTGCTCAAATGGCAGATTCACTATCAATTGATTGCCTCATACTTACACTTATTATAATTAAATATTTTCAATGAACATGGAAATTTATTCCAATCCCTTGCTCCTCGATGTATAAATGAATATTTGCCCCGATCTTTACTCTTGAATTCTAACTTTATCTTCATCTTTAAAAAGCTCCAATCAAGCTTAAGTGCGACCAGTATCCAGTATTCGGGAAGATAATGGGTTCGAACCACACTGTCGGCAGCCCTAAAGATGGTTTTCCCTGGTTTCCCATTTTCACACCAGGAACATTCTGGTGCTATACTTTAATTAAGGCCACGGCCGCTTTATTCCCACTCCCAGTCCTTTCCTGTCCCATTGTCGCTATAAGACCTATCTGTGTCGGTGCGACGTAAAGCCAATTATTTAAAAAAATGTTATTTCATTTCACGCCAACTCACCACTGACAGCTGGAAACATACCACATAATTGAGCATCTCGTCTCCTCACTCCCAAGTCTTCCGAGCCGTAAGTCTGTAACAGTATATTAACACTTCTCCTTTGTCGGAAATCAGCCAGAAGAAATCGTGCTGCTTTAATTTCAGTTTTTCCAGTTCCCATATCACATAGTCATCATGAGGGTCCCATACACTCTGACTGCGATCATACCAATGAGTCAAGACATACGAATCTGATATATAGGGGTTTTGGTATTTCCATATAAATATTGCAAAGGAGTGTGGACAAATATTACCCTTTCCTCACTCCTTTCCAGAGTGTTGTTTCTTTTTTATAGCCTTCACCGCAGACTGATTTTTCTACAGATTTAGATAACTCTTCATTTCTCGTCTCATATGTCAACGATATAGGACAAGAGGGCGCCCAAGAATCGTCACCAAGAAAGAGAATCGTGGAGAAATTTTTCAACAAATGTTACAGTCTCCCGTTACGGGGAGAGTCATTTACCCTGTTGCAACGATACTTTGAATATCGCTTAATTCGTCGTGGTACCTGTGCCCGTACACTTTCTGATTTTCGGATCTTACAGTCCCAGATGCCTTCAAATGAGGCATGTTGAATTAATCTGCCGTCATGGCAGATCAACTAGATCCCAAAATTTTGAGCTGTAATAGGTTAGAATGCAAATTAATTTTGTTATTAGGAAGTGTTCTCTACCCGCTCTTCTGAATTGTAGCAAGAGTAACATAGCATCTAGGGGTTATGTGTATTAACTTGTATGTATGTTCAGTACGTCAGCGATTCCGCTGGAGGGATCCTCAACAGCTCTGCCATCAGTTGTCATAGATGGCCTAGGCATCACTGAAGAGGCGTACTAGGGAAATGAGGAGTGAGGTAGTTTCCCGTTGCTTTCATCACTGTATTAACTTCCTGTAATTTTATTTGCTTATTTGACTTTATATCCGTCTTAACGTAGACTTACGTTTCTCAACAACGGGTTCATGGAAAGAAAAAATTTAAGACGCGTTTAGTATTTGGATAGAACGTGTATATCGCCCACAGATAAAAGAGGAGCCTACCAGTTGCAAACACAAATTGAAAATGGGAAACGTAGTTTCCATGAAATAGCGTCTCAAAATAAGGCAACATTTTTGCAAAATATGTGACGTCACACGCTTACTCTGTTATAAGATGGCGCTGTGTTGACTCGCGCGCTCAGTTGGGGGTTAGATGTCGTTGCAAACACATCGTGGTCAGTTGTATAGAATAACGAACTGAATTACGGAAAAGGAAGATTTGATTAGGATTCAGAAAAAAAAGTGCAAAAGAAAGACTTCAAACGAGAAAAGTGAATGATGAAGGAATAAGAGAAATGAAGCGAAAAGAGCGTAATAGGCGTTACTATGAAAAACTGAAACAGCGAAAAAATTTACAATAAGTAACTACATTGAAGTAAATGAAGGTGCATCTACATCAAGTAAGATTTTGGTAAAGGACAATTTATTATCCACATAATATTTGTATTTTCTTTATAATAAGTAAGTGTAGGATCCCTCAAAACACTGTGGTTGCTACAATAGTAACAGCCTACCGCCAATTTTTATTATTTTTTTGTGTTTTGCTTATTTTTGTGTGTCTTTTCTTTCGTTTAATTTGTTTTTTCTTTGTCTTATGCTCTCTTTGTTTGGTTTGTTTTATTTTCATTTTGCTTTCTTTCGTTAATTTTTTTGTTGTTGGAAAGGTTCAGTCAACCCGTCGAACAATTTATACGTACATTCCATGAAGATCTGCGTATTTTATATTCTTATCACTCAGAAAATATTACAGAGATATTTATCCTCCGGACCATCCGTAATCGATAAGACTACAGTCGACTGCATATCGAAGTAATGATGCAGACAAGGACTTCCTGGGCCCTATTAAGATTTATTCCCTCGGAAATCAAGGGGCATTAAGGAGATTCATGGAGAGTAACCAGAGAAGAACAAATGTTCGATTTTCCATGTAGACTAAATGCTTTCACTCCACTTAACCTCGCCAATAACTGGAGCATCTCTAAGCCTTGCCATCTTCAGTGCCAGCAGTTATCATAGAATTGTTATTAATCGTATTTGCTTTACGTCCCACTAACTACTTTTACGGTTTTCGGAGACGCCGAGTTGCCGGAATTTAGTCCCGCAGGAGTTAGTTTTACGTGCCAGTAAATCCACCGACACAAGGCTGACGTATTTTAGCACATTAAAATACCACCGGTCTGAACCAGGATCGAACCTGCCAAGTCGGAGTCAGCAGGCCAGCGCCTCAAACGTCTGAGTCGCTCAGCGTGGCAATATCTTAGAATTAATGTCTTTTCTACGCCGACATTATTTAGAAACATGTAGTCACTTGTTTCTTGCAAAATGTATTTTCTATGCCTGTCAGCTCATGCAGGGGAAGTTAGAATATGAAGAGAAAAATTTACACCTCTGATATTTTCAATTTATCTGTATTAGACCTTGGAGTTTTAGGTGATAAACATGTTATTTTAGGTGGCTATAATATGGAAAAAGCATACTAAAAATATATTTTAGGCAGCCAAATTTCACGTATTTTAATAAGATTATTTTAAAATAAACTGTGTGTTTATTTTGCTAAATTGATAACTCGTTCGTGAGAAATAGAAAAGATTGAAGTGCCATCCGATTTTCGGCAGAAAGTTATTATATCTATTCTCAAAAAAGCCGGTGTTGACAAGTGTGAAACTAGCACACCGTTAGTTTCGTAGCTTACACCCGTAGAATTTTAACACGTATTATTTACAGAAGAATGGAAAGAAAATGTTAAACTTAGTTGAGAAAACGTCCGTTTAGCTTCAGAAGAAATGTAAAAACACGTAAACCAAACATGAATTTACCACTGATCTTAGAGGATCGAAGTAAGGAGGATAAGCCCACATACATGGCTTTCGTATATTTCCGTAGATTTGATAATGTTGATTGGAGCAAGCTATTTGAGATTCTGGAGGTGATTGGGATCACATCCCGAGAACTAAGAATAAAAATCAGTCTGCAGTGATAAGAATCGAGCATTTGGAAAAGAATCAGCAATTCAGAAAGAAGTGAGGCAAGTTTGTGGTTTGTTCCCCCTCCTTTTCAATATTTATATAGAACAGGCAGTAAATAAAATCAAGGAGGAATTTGGGAAGGGAATCACATCCCAAGGAGAGCAAATCAAAATCCTGAGATTTGCAAATTATATTATTACTTTATCTGAGACTGCAGAAGATCTGGAAAAATTGTTAAATGGTGTCGACAGAGTCTTGAGTAACAAGTACAGGATAAAGATAAATACGCCGAAAACAAAAGTAACGAACTGCAGTCGAACGACGTCAGGTGACGCAGGAAATATCAGATTAGGATATGAAGTCTTAAAGGAAGTAGATGAATATTGTTACTTGGGTAGTAAAATAACTAGCGATGGCAAAAGTAAGGAGAACATAAAATTCAGACAAGCATAAGCAAAGAAGTCCTTTCTTAATAAAAGACATTTGATCATGTCGAACATTGATATAGGGATTAGAAACACTTTCATCGGGACCGTGGCATTGTGTGCAAGTGCAAAATGGACGATAACTAGCTCATAATGGGAATAGAAATGTTTGTATTGAAATGTGGTGTTACAGAAGATTTTTTTTTTGCTAGGGGCTTTACGTCGCACCGACACAGATAGGTCTTATGCCGACGATGGGATAGGAAAGGCCTAGGAGTTGGAAGGAAGCGGCCGTGGCCTTAATTAAGGTACAGCCCCAGCATTTGCCTGGTGTGAAAATGGGAAACCACGGAAAACCATTTTCAGGGCTGCCGATAGTGGGATTCGAACCTACTATCTCCCGGATACAGAAGAATGCTGAAGATGAGATGGATAGATCGAATCACGAATGAAGAGATACTTAATCGAATTGGTGAGAGGAGATCGATTTTGCTAAATTTGACGAGAAGAGACAGAATGATAGGATATACCTTTTAGACACCCAAGACATGTTCATTTGGTTTTTGAGGGAAGTGTAAGCGTTCCTTGTTGCAAACGTCGCAGAATATAATTTTACTATCCAATGTGAAATTGTGAAACTCCTGTAACCACTGTTAAGTTCAAGGCGACTTTGAAGACTACATGTAATTTATACACTGAAAAACCGGGCACATTGAAATGTTTCAAGTGCCAGTAAATCTACCATCAGAAGGCCAGCGTCTCAACCATCTGAGCCACTCAGATAAAGCATGTCCCCCGACAACCGCGTAAATTGAGCTCCCACTGTATTATTATTATTATTATTATTATTATTATTATTATTATTATTATTATTATTATTATTATTATATTCGTTTACGGACATTTGATACCCCGTTAAGCAACTATCACACATCACTGGAAGTCTTCCTTGCGGCCCAAAATCTTGGCATTCTTTCGCTGGCAGCTTTCTTCCTTCCTCTGTCCATCTCCTATTCATTCTTTGTTCGTCATGGAAGCCTCTGGAGCTGCCGATCGCTCATCTCTGTCAGTGCGATGTAAAGTAAATAGCAAAAAATCTTCATTGACTCAGTCAATATTTTAATATCTTGGTATATTTCTCCCCTTTCTCCTAATCTATACTGGTCATCCACGATCTTTGTACCCATAATCTTGTGGAGGATCTTCCTCTCAAATTTCTCCGCTTCTGTTAGTCCCGACATTCTACTGTGTATTATGTTGTTCGGTAACAAAATGTTTAGATGCAATGGGAGACCATCTGGCCTTAATCTTGCTAGAATAAAATAATTAGGCCTACAAGTAATGAACTTCATTCCACTTCTGTATTGAATTTAAAATTCTAAAAGAATTTAATTGTATAAAAATCTCTTGTTCAATACACGTTTGCCATTTGGTCTATTGTATGTCTAGAAAGCTACGTACGACACGTTTCGGGATATCTATGTATAAAATGTACATAGCTTCAAACTTGGACGAATTTAGTCGTAAATGTGGGTTCAACCGTATTTAATATAACTATTGGTTGGGTGGACGAAATAATAAAAAATTGTGAAGATTGTTAAATGTTGTTCTGTTTGCCGTGCTTCTGTAAAGGGAGTGAAGTTTTGAAAAATCCGTTATATTTCTTCACGGAGAATATAAATATAGCCAAGATGTCCCCTTTTCTCCAACCCTGTGCTTGTATAGAAGAGGTTGGGTTGGTCTTCACCTTCACATCTTAAAGAAAAAAATAAATCATCAATCAAGCAATCAGTCAAAAAACGAATAAGTTTCCGCTTTGCGAAAATCAAGTGATCATAAATATGTCTTCCGGTCATGGCGATCCATCAACGGCTGCTAATTACAGATGGCAACCAGCTATAAGACACGGTTGCTAGGTAACACTGTCTGACCACCCATCCATACCTTACAGCACTGCCTGCACGGTTGCTAGGTAACACTGTCTGACCACCCATCCATGCCTTACATCACTACCTGCACGGTTACTAGGTAACACTGTCTGACCATCCATCTATACCTTACATCACTGCCTGCACGGTTGCTAGGTAACACTGTCTGACCATACATCCATACCTTACATCACTGCCTGCACGGTTACTAGGTAACACTGTCTGACCATCCATCCATACCTTACATCACTGCCTGCACGGTTGCTATGGTTACACTTCCATCACACATTTTGTCGCGTTAGTCAAATTATCGGATGACCCCCAGACCCCCAGCCATACGAAATATTTATGTTAAAAAATTTAAGAGAACGCACTTTCTATTTGCGTGTATCTAATCCGAGGTAGAATCCAAATATACAGTAAAGTAAGGACTTTATGTGTATAGACAATCCCCAACCAGGTAGTGGAAATCATGAGAATCATCGGAATCAGTACTGATGGACTCATGGACTGGGGGGCTAAAAGCTCTCAGGAGGTCTATCCTCATTCTGAGACATCACCTGCACTCATCGGATTAAGATCAACTGACCTCAAGCCTGAATAATACTTATTTTCCAATTCTTGTAGAAATTATTTATCAAGTTGTTCTAAAATCATTTCCAATGTTATAGATGTTCTGTAGCATTTCATTTATTCGTTTTATTAATTACAGTTAATTTCTGTTTCAGTATTGTTTAAATTTGAAAATCCAATTTCACAATCATTTTTATTTTTAGAGTTATTTTCAAACTGTTAATTTCTTAATCAATATTCACTATAGTGTGTATTCTTCGTCTTCGGGCATCCTCCGCGTGGAGGGAGAATTTATAATAAAAATGCCGGGCCGAGAGGCTCAGACGGTAGAGGCGCTGGGCTCTTGACCCCAACTTGGAAATTTCGATCTTGGCTCAGTCCGGTAGTATATAACACGTCGGCTTCGTGTCGATTACATTTCCTGGCACGTAATAGAACTCATGCGGGACAACTCTCCCGCACCTCGGCGTCTCTAAAATGCGTCAAAGTAGGCCTACAGGGCGACTAAAAAGTTCGTTAACATTTGACGAGGAAATACTTCATGGAATATTGGAGATAGGTAATAACTGACACACAAGATTGGCAAACCGTGGGCTTTAATTGACACAAATTAAGTACATAGAATGACCACCAGATGGCGCTTGTCAACAACACATCAGGAAAAATTGTCCACACATGCTTGACATGACATGGTGTTTTATTGACAACAAAATAAAGCGCAAAAAATGACCAACAGATGGCGTTGGACAGCAACACGCCAGTGAAGCCGCATTAGACCCGTATACAGTATAAAAGGAGCTGTTGTGAGAGAGGGCGTCAGATGCGCCTGCAATCGTGGCATGGCTTGCTTGGCCTCCCAGGTCCCCCGACCTCAATCCGTTCGTTCACTGATTGTGGCGTTATGTGCAGTTGCAAGTCTATCACGGTCATCCGACCACATTAGGGTTAGTAAAAGACAACATCCCTCGGCATATGCTGTAGAGTACTGTTCACAACCTTGTCCCACGATTACAGGTATCGTTGATGAATGTCGGCCGACATGTTGAGCATGTAGTATAAAGAACATCGTCTTTTCTAAACCTGGATTGTTATGCTAATTTCTTGTGTATCGTATGAAGCGCCATTAACTTATTTATAATAATTTTACAGTTTTATTCGTATCGATTATGTGAAATATGCGTACTCATGTGTTGTTAGAACTCTGGTGTTTGCCTTAGTTAGGTATGAAAGTTGCAGCTGAGTCTCAAAGTGCAAGAGATTTATCCCGGGGATGTGCACATAGAGATGCTGTCCGACAGACACCACTGTGCACATTCCGTCACGTCAGTCGTGCATATTAAGTGTTGTGGATCATAGGGAGATTAGTGATAATGGACACACTCTCGAGACCTTCCGGCCTGGGAATATGAGCACTTGTCGTCAACCAGGAAGACAGGGAGCAAAGCTACCATTCCGACACCACGCAACTGAAAGCAATAATATGACCTGTAGAGAACCAAAAATGAAAATCCGAACGGTAAAAAAATGTTGGGGGATTTTTCAAAGTACATGTTGTGGCATCCCAAAATGTGTGCTCAAAATATTTGATCTCGATTAGAATGTAATAATAACCGCGAACAAATAAACACTCTTCTCCGCAGTACCGGGAAATCTAATCGTTTGACATGGTCTTTCTATACTTCCTCTTCCTTGTCTTCGTGGCTCGGCGAGAGTAATTCTGGGGTGAGAAAAACACAAATTAGCTTGGAATGGGGCTGCTGTTGCTTGATCCATAGACTGGATTGATGCAGATATGCATGCCATCCTATCATGTGCTAACATATTCATTACCGGGCAAGTTGGCCGTGCGGTTAGGGGCGCGAGGCTGTGAGCTTGCATCCGGGACATAGTGGTTTCGAACCCCACTGTCGGCAGCCCTGAAGATGGTTTTCCGTAGTTTCCTATTTTCAAACTAGGCAAATGCTGGGGCTCTACCTTAATGAAGGCCACGGCCGCTTCCTGCCCACTCCCAGGCCTTTCCTATCCCATCGTCGCCCATACGACCTATCTGTGTTGGTGCGACGTAAAGCAAATAGCAAAAAATAAAATATTTTCATTTCTACATATTCATACCTTGGTCCACCCTTGCCTTCCTTATTGCCTACACTTCCCATTAAAAACCTACTGTCTTAAGATCTTCTTGTCAAATTTAACAAAAATCAATCTCCTTTCACCACTTCGATTCACTAATTCTTTAACCTTTAGCGTTCTTCTGTAATACCACATTTCAAAATCTTCTATTATCTTTCTTTCTGAGCTAGTTGGATAGTTTCACTTTCATACAATGCCACGTTCCAGATGAATTTCTTCAGAAACATCTTTCAAATTCCTATATGAATGGTCAAAACAAGCAAATTTATTTTCTTAAAAAAAAGGCCTTCCTTGCTTTGCCTATCCCTTATTTCTACCATATTTAGTTAGTTTACCACCCAAGTAATAATATTCATCTATTTTCTAATGTAATATTTCCTGTATCACCTGACTTCTTTCGACTGTACTTCATAACTTATGTTCTGGACTTCCTTATTTTCATCTTGTACTCTTTCTCCAGGACTCTCTCCATATCATTCAGCAATTTCTCTAGATCTTCAGCAGGCTCAGATAAAATAACAATATCATTGGCAAATCTCTGGGTTTTGATATTCTCTCCTTGGACTGTGATTCTTTTTCCAAATTCCTCTTTGATTTCCTTCACCGTTTGCTCTAAATAAGCACTGAAAACGAGAGTACAAACTATCACCTTGCCTCGCTCATTTCTTGATTGCTGCTTCATTTTCAAAAGCCCTCCATTCTTATCAATGCAGACTGGAATGAGGTTATTCGTAACTATCTTCTCCAAAAGTCAGATATTTTAACTTTCCGATAATACTATAATTTTGTCTATGATGTGCATAAAGATATTATTAAAATGAACCAATTACAGTCAGCAACAGAAATGTAAAGGAATTTATAAGAAACTGAAGAAAATGTATAGAACAATAATTGCACTCTATATTTTTTGGATAAGTAGTCACTAATGACAAGTTGAACTTAATTTACAGAGTCTTTCTTAACGTCTCTGGTCATATCGGTGATATTGACTTTAGATAAATGTGTTATGCCACTGAAAATAGGTTGTTCAAGCATTGACCGCCGTCTTTTGATAATCAAAAGCAGAAAATTTAATTGTCCTTTCTTTTCATTTTCGAACATAACATCTCATGAGCGAAACTATGATTTCTGCAGTGACCACTAGCATTTTCAAATCAACAGAAGATTTTATTTGTTTTCTCTTTTTGAACTGAATTTATGTGTGGGAAAGGTTTATTTCAACAGTTATCGTTTTCACGTGATCATTCATCGAACAATAAAAAATAAATCGAATCGTCAGTATAAAATGCTGCATACATTCGAACATCAGCGAAACGAAGCCGTGTGCTTTTATTCGCCAGTTACAGCTCTAGAAATAAAAGTCCGATTTGAATGGTTGAGGTACCGTTTGATTGGAAAAGTGAGACATGACAGTTAATATGGCACACGGTGTACCTAGATTGAATATGCCAGGCTTTAAAAATCGCGAAGATTTTGACTATATGATTTGGTTTCTGACGAACAATTCAGAAAGCGAAGGATATACAAAGGTGGATAATATGTTTGAAGATAGTGTTTGATGTTTTACATTCGCATTAAAAAATGGTCCGAATTTCTTAAGTATAATTCTGCAAAGGAAGGGCTCAAATCTGAACTTGGATTTTATAAAATGGGAATACTTTAGGTAGAGGTCTATGTGGAATTAGTTTCATCAATCTCCCACCACCACTGTAACCATGGCAACCAATGGTTCGTCTATGTACACTCATTCAGTAGCGTCATCTTCTCACTGTGCGCTTTCTTCCTGTAACTAAGAGCTTGAGAGAATCTCGTATCAAGTGAACCACGCTCTGCTACTCAGTTCAGAATTAAAATCTTTGAACTGGCCGGAAAACTAATCCGGGGCCTTAGAATAAAGGGTAGCCACGCTACTTCTAACCCACAGGACTGGCTAATAATGATAATAATTAGATTAGTATTTCTTTTACGAGGTCTATAATATCTTTCATGTCTTTCATTTTCCCACAATGCATAAGCCTTACCATTATTTCGTGGATGCACTCATTTTTCTTTCGATTTATCGGAACTCTTTATCTCCCTTGTGGGTGGAGTCAAAGGGTACATTATTTGTACCCCTGCATGTCGTAAATGAGTCGGCTGCGCGTATAAATTTCCATGCGAAAAAAGATGCCGTACGCTGCGCTGGAAAGGGTTGGTTCCCCTATGTTCAGAATGGGTCTGCGTTACATATGTGTAATACCGCTATATGAAAAGCCACGAGTCCACGTTGCCACTGATTAATACCACTATGTGAGGAACATCACGGGTCTGGCTGTTTCCCGTGATTAGTACCATTATGTTAAGAACACCATGGCTCTGTGTTTCCTGAGAGTAGTACCATTATGTGAGGAACACCTTGGGCCTGCGTTGCTTGCGAGCGGAGCCCTATGTGAAGAACACCGTGGATCATTTTTGCCTGCGAGTGGTGCCATTTTGTGTGACATACCATGGGTCTGCATTAGCTGTGATTAGTGACACCATGTGAGGAACACCATGATTCTTGTTACCTGTGATTTGTTCCGCTATCTGAGGAACATCACGGGTTTGGCTGTTGTCCATGATAAGTACCACTACGTGAGGAACACCATGGGTCTACGTTGCCTGAGAGTAGTACCATTATGTAAGGAACACTATGGGTCTGCGTTGCTTGCTAGTGGTGCCCTGATGGGACGAACACCATGGGTTTTGTTTGCCTCCGAGTTGTGCCATTTTGTGTGGCATACCATGGGTCTGCATTACCTGTGATTAATACCACCATCCGAGGAACACCATGAGTCTACGTTACCTATCATTAGTACCACTACAGGAGCAGCACATTTACCAGTTATTAGTAGTACAGTATTATGAGGGGCCGGTGACCTGGATTTTGGACCCCTTGTTATAACAAGTATAATCTCAGAAAAGAATGCATTGTGAATTGGATCCACTGATTGTTTTGAATTCATTGTCCCTTTCCAATGTAATTCGTTTTATATTTTAGTCAGTGGATATATTGCGAAGTTTTAATTATCGTTTCACTTCGTTGCACCCCTACCATTAGGGGCTGATGACCTAGCTGTTAGGCCCCTTTAAACAACAAATATCACCATCTTGTTGCGCAATCATCTTAGTGAAGGACAACATCTGTAACTTACCCACTTGTAAATAAAGTTGTACTGTACTGACCACGTAACGTGTCTTTCATGTCATCCTAAATCATAATTACGCCACGTAACGCTGTCAATAAAATCCTGAAGGACCAAAAAATCACGCGATCTCGGGAAGATAGTACTTTCCGTTTATTTGACTTCTCATTTGATTCGCATTTCTACATCCTTCCTATTGATATCACACCTGCCTTTGATGTGCTAATCTCCATAGTGGAACAGTAATTGTTTATTTTACAGTGCTGTTAAAATAAAGTCATCAGTGCGCTGTATCCCATTCTTGTGAGTAGATAGAGGAGGTATGCGAAATCAATTACAGTCATGGAATAGATAGGAGATCTATATTGATATAGTTTTTCTAGTAAATAGCGGTGCATCATTTATTGTGCATAAACTGAACTTGCTATTTCGAGGTTTGAATGGCCTGCCTTTTGTAGTCTGGATCAGATAACAGTAAATCATTGTAAATGGGTCACGTTTATTGATAGCCTCCTGTACATGGACCGTTGTAGAGAACAATGTTACATCCACTGTGAACCATAAAGTACTACGTAATGAACAAGAAGTTCCACAAAGTGATTACTTTTGTGTTTAGAGAAATAAATATTTCTGAGTCTAAAATGGTATATCGTATTAGATCGTGTTAAGTATACTCAGGCCGGTCCCGTGGCTTATTGGTAGCACACCTGTTCGTTATTTTGAAGGCCCTAGATTTAATTCCCGTAAATATTAACGATTTTTACGTGAAACTGAGCGCTGGTTCGAGCTTTATTCAGTCTACATGATCACAATTGAGGATCTATCTGACGGCGAGAGAGCGTCCCCTGTCTAGAAAGTCAAGAATGATGGCCGAGAGGATTCGTCGTGACCGAGCGAGTTGGCCGTGCGGTTAGGGGCGTTTTCTGTGGTTTCCCATGTTCATATCAGGAAAATGATGGGGCTGTAACGTAATTAAGGCCACGGCCACTTCCTTTCCTGTTTCCTATCCCCATCGCCGGTGAAACGTAAAGCGACTTGTAAACAATAATTCGACACGCTGACCGCGCGTCACCTCTCAATCTGCAGGTCATGGAGCTGAGCAGTGGCCGCTTGGTAGGCCAAGGTCTACCAGGGCAGTTTTTCCGTTGGGGTGGGGAATAATACACGCCTGGTGCAGCCCCTGTAAGGAAAACCCTCCGACGGGGGGAATTAATTATTACCGTGATTGGCTTCACGTCCCAATAACTACTTTTACGATTTTCGGAGACGCCGTGGTGCCTGAATCTAGTCCCGCAAGATTTATTTTACGTGCCACTAAATCTACGAGCATGAGGCTGACGTATTTGAACACCTTGAAATAGGAGCTATTTGAGCTAGGTTCGATCCTACCAGGCTGGACTCAGAAGGCAAACCCCACAACCGTCTGAGCCACTCAGTCAGCTCCTACGAGAGTAAGCAGCGTTTTCTGTGTATATGGAAACAGCACAGATGAACAGTCCCCGAGCCAAGGAAGTTAATCATTTAATATTAAAATCTTCGAATCAGCTTAGAATCGAAGACCACTACGCCGAATATTCAACCAAGGAACTGGACATCTACGTATAGTGAATCAATAAGAACTTACTTACTTTTAAGTTTTCTCCATCACTTTCCCCACACCCTGGTTGGTTCAAGTCTGCTAACTGTGTCTCACGTGTTGACTACGTCCTGTTGAACTGCCAACTCCCCCCCATGGCACCAATCCTATGTAAAGGGTTATATTTAGTGTTGTGTGCCTATGCGGTGCTCAGTAAAGTAGTGTGTTGTCCCATGTGCAGTGGAAATAATAATAATAATAATAATAATAATAATAATAATAATAATAATAATAATAATAATAATAATAATAATAAAGGCTGTACGCAGAGAGTACTTGCTGAAACAATAGACGGTTAGGTGTGAATGATGACGTATACCAGGATGTGTAATTTCACTAGTCCCATTTTTCTGATATCGATTACTAACATTATCGTTTTACAAGTAAAATGTGCTATAATAAATAAGGACGAAAATATAAGGTCCAAGACAAATCTACATTAACAGTCAAACTTGTTATATAGTAAGACGAGAGGAAACGAAGATCAGAAAGAATGAACAAATACTGGGCACTAAGAAAAGAACAACACACAGAGAAATGATTGAATTACCCCAAAGAGGAAACGACAGAAGGAGAAGAAGAATACGACAATGTTAGTAACGGACATCAGAAAAATGGGACTAGTGAAATCACACATCCTGGCATACGCCATCGTTCATACGGAACCGTCAATTGTATTCAGCAAATACTCTCTGCATACAGTTTTAACATTTGTGATTGTCTTAGATTTCCTGACATTAGCTGGAAAGGAATTTCGCAAGTCAGAATCCAGTCGCAAGCAAGGATTTATTGTACTCCATTTTCATCTCCAGTCATAGCATGAGCACCATCAGTTATCAGGCCCATAAATTTCCTTACAGGAATTTTCTCAGAACAGTATTTTTTTTCAATATATTGTGAATATTTCCTGTTCCGTTGTTCGCCCGTGAAGGGGAATAACCTTGTGTAAGGAAAAGCGGTGGACAGGAACAGCGAGGGTAGTGTCGGATCGAGTGTTACATTATAGACGAATTTTCCAAAGATTTAATTCAGTGAGAATAACTCTTTCTGTGAAGCAGATGTAGTGTTAGCCTGCATATCTCAAACACGGCAAAGGTTGTTGGACTTTTGAGCGACTCTATTCGGCACTTCATTTCGTACGATCTCGGCGTGTAAAGGATTTCCGGTGACACATCTGCTGTTTAGGCGAAAAACTTGGCTTCAGTCATAGACCACCCGTCAGAGATCCATTTCTGTACCATCTGGTAGTGATAAATGGAACGTCGAAATTGACCACGGGCACTGTAAATGGCATCAAATCAGAATGCCTGCACAAAGGTCATACGATCATCTGAGGTGGCTGGAAATTCCAGTAGATATAATGTTCTTCTCTGGCACAGCACGATTTTTTTCAAAAATCTCATGAGTTCACTCAGCTGGTTTCCAATTTCCCGGATTGCAGTGGTGATTAGTTAATCGAATCAGAACTCATCAAGGCAGATGTGGCGCTACACTCACCAGATTGGGATGGCGGACTTCGACGAACTGCAATTGTGGCGGGCAGTTACGGACAGTTCAATACATTGCCTCTGATTGTCCACTTCGAACTTTCCAGGGCACTTTGGCAGATCTTCATCTCGCGTCTAATGAAGCCACGTCCAGTGCGTTTCTAATTTGGATCTGGATTTGTGACTAATACTGCGTACTGAGATGTTGTAATTACACTCCACGTTTCTTATATACGTAACTCGTATATATCTTTATATCGTCATACGGTAAGTAAATCATTTATTTATTTATTTATTTATTTATTTATTTATTTATTTATTTATTTATTTATTTATTTATTTATTTATTTATTTATTTATTTATTTATTGTATTCGCTTCGACCGTTAAGATTTCGAGTGACTTGCTCAGCACGTCTTCGTTCTTCCCTATACCTCTTCATTCTTTCACACCTATTTCTCTCCACTTCTGTGATTTGGATCTTGATCTTAGTATCGGTCCATTTGTGAATTCCGACGAGCTTTTTGTAAACAGATGTACATTACACAGTCGTTTGTGGATATTTATCTATTATACCAAGAACCTTTCAATCCTCCTTAACTTCGTCCATTAATTCCCGTTAAGCATATCGCATTCCATATCTTCTTTCTTAACATTTGTGACCCATCGTCATCAAATGTCTGACGAAACTCAACCTCCTTTTCCGTAATGCATTTGAAATTGGTTTTACTTTCTCGTATATCTCCTGTCTTGATCTATGCACCCACATTTCATCCTGCATTTTGGTACCCCATACATCTCTCAGGATTGTTCTTTCAATAAGATCTTGAAAAATTTCTTATACTCAAAAAATTCCTTACAAGAAACTAGAAGTCTAAATACTATAAATTGCAATCCATTAGAATCAGAAGGGCTTTGACCTGACATGGTAAAATTGGTGCATTTCTACCTTTCATGTTATAATAGATGTTGTGAGAAATGTGTTATGGTATGTTTCAGCATTATTTCAGTGGGCGGTCGCGTACTTCTGCCCTTCAAGTTCTTAGCTGTTGGGTTCCTGGATGTGAAGTTATGTGAATTGATGTTCTGTCTAAATGTGGTCCGTATAGTTGCCACTGGGTCAATATTACTTTCTGCAAGGTTACTCTGAGTGTCTACCATCCAACGCAATTGGGTTTGTCGGGTTCGGTTAATGATGAACAAGACTTCTTTGGTCAGTCGAGGGTCCTCCTTTCGTGCTATGTCTCCGTAAAATCTCATGCGTCTCTTCCGTGCAACTGAGGGGAATCGCTCTGTCATAGAACACAGTTCTCTTGAGCTTTCACGCATCCAGATACCCTCTTCAGTCTGAATATTTTCCTGGGTATAACTTCTCCAGGTCCTTCATGTTTTTAAGGATGACGTCTCAAATGCGTAGAGTGCGTAGAGCCTCAACTCTGTGGTAGTGGCAGAGTTTGGCTTTTGTGGAAAGCGATTTCTTATTGTACATGTTCTACAGAGATCCACAAGGTGCCGAGGTGAATGGGTGAACAAGGAAATGGCCAGAGCATAAGTTTATTTTGTAAGAAAATGCTACTTATTCGGGGCGTCGACCTAAAAAGATCCCTTGCCCCTACTTTGCGCCGTATGTTATGAACCTGTATATATTTGGAAATTGCGGAACTGTAATGTGTTGAATGTGAGGAAAGGAATGTTAAGGACGACACAAACACCAGTCCCCAGGCCAGGGATATTAATCATTTACAATTAAAAAACCCTGACCCGGCCGGGAATCGAACCCGGGTTGCCCCCTTTTCCGCGGGGCCGGTCAGAGAATAAGTTAAAGCACTAACTTTCGAAATATTATTTCTTTCCTTTCCCCTTTTTCTTACATTCAATGTTGATAAATAATAGAAGATCTGAATAAACAGTAACAATGTAATAATGAGCTCGACAGCTTCAACAATAGTGACTTACGGTCCAAAAAACAGGTTCAGAACTCGAGAGAATTATCAAGACGATAACATACACTAACAGATACACTATCCTATAAGAGCATGTTTGCTCCACTAGTTAACATAACCTAGAAGTCTTAGCTCCAAAAGTTAATGTAGTCCAGCCTCTCAGAGGTGTAAGATTTTTAGAGTGCACAAGGATATACTTGACAATCTTCAAAATAGGTTATTCACAGACACCTAGCCCTGTTTTGGGCTTATCTTCTGTTCATTTTCTTTTACAGGAACATAAACAGGGGCCATAAGTGCCTTAATGTAAAAATAAAAGGTTAACATTATTGGCCATGAACAAAAGGGTAGGAGGCGATACACTTGCACTCCTTCTAGAATTTTCTATCTAAATCCGTAAGTGGGGTTATTCAAGCCTATTCAACACTGGGGTGACTAAATGAAAAACATGAAATTACAAGAGACTGTTAAGAATTTTAAATGATTAGAAACTTTAGTCACCCAACACCAAGTAGAATGGGATATGAACAGAGTGCTCATACATGCCAAAAATCAATATTTAAACCATGAAATTAGAACTATACATGAATAAAAGAAGTTTTAAACCTTCCCCTCAAGCTATCTGCCAGAGCTATCACATGTTAAGAAAATTATGCCATTACCTTGAGTAACTAGGCCTTATGAAGAACGCCGATCTGCGGCCCCTGCCTCCTTAGTACACGCCGCACACAAGCAACTGGAGTGATGAAGATGACGACACAGCCCTAAAGTGCCCAGCTTTTATAGCATTTCGAGGGTAATTTTACAGAACTCTTTACAGATAGGCTGGATACCTGTACACATCCCCAATTTTGACTGGCTAGAGAAAATATTCCCAAACATTTCTGATTGGTTGGTAACTATAGAAGAAGAAAGCAGTAGGAATGTTGACAAATTTGATACATAAACAAAGCAATCTTCAAAAGCTAAGGTTAGCCAACTTTGAAAATTGACTTTCCCTGAAGAATTAATTGCCCTTAATCCGCCAGATGGTAGACACATCTAACAGTTTCAAATCCAAGCATCTTGCATTACATTACTTCAAGTTCAATTACAAAGATGGCCTTAGAGAAGGCATGCAGTTTAACAAGACGGAGAACGTGTATCCCCGGTACAGTACACATTCCAAGGGATTGCGTAGGCTTTACATAATTTTTCGAGTATTATATTAGCTTCTTTTTTTTTACTTCTACTGTTTCCGATATTTTCTCCTCAGTACTCGATGTGCTTAACTTGCATGATGTTGCTATATTTGGTTGCAAGTGATGTCATTATTATTATTATTATTATTATTATTATTATTATTATTATTATTATCACTATCATTGTTGTTAGAGTTATGGTCTCCAGTTCTAACTGCAGATTACGTATGGAATTACACACACGCAGTCAAGAGGAATTTGAAAATGGTTGACCGTATTAATGAAAGAATTGTGTTCACGCCAACATTAGGAAAACGATACTACAACACTCGAACGTGCTTATGCATAGCATGGAATGGAATGTAGACCATCACTGTAATGTTGCAATCTGAATCCTCAATGTTCACTCGATAGAGTAACGTGAAGTGTTTCCGATTCATGTATCTGCGAATAGTTACATGTTTAGTGTTAATTTACTAACATTAACCCTAGTTTAAGGATTTCAATGATCTTGGCCTGTATACATTCCATGCCAACACAGGCTGATTCTAAAATACACCAGATAAAATGAGAAACACAGTGAGACAAAATGTGGATTCGAAAAGAAATCAAGGCAGAACTTGGTTGTAACGATATCAGAAACCAAGGCAAACAAAAACCACTTTTATATAGTACAAAACGCTACTAAACGACCGCTGTTCAGCCCAAAGGCTTGCAGATTACGAGGTGTCGTGTGGTCAGCACGACGAATCCTCTCGACCGTTTTTCTTGGCCTTCTAGATCGGGGCCGCTATCTCACCGTCAGATAGCTCCTCAATGGCACTATTGCTATGACGGGCCTTGGCCTACCATGCACAGCCCAAAGGCCTGCAGATTACTAGGTGTCGTAAGGTCAGCACAAAGAATCCTCTTGGCCCTTATTCTTAATTTTCAAGAACGGGGTCGTCATCTCACCGTCAGATACCCCCTCAGTAATTACCTAACCAACCATCAGGACCGGGTAAAAGACCCTGACTTGATCGATAATTGAACGCGGGACTCTGGGTGAGAGGCAGGCACGCTATACCCAGAACATGGGGCCGGCATGCTATCAGTCAGGTGAGGTGGAAATTCATATACAGGAAACAACGTGTGCCGTATATATGAGCGTTAAAGCGATCGTCATACTGATGAGTAAACCCCGGATTTTTATGCAGTAACGGGTTAGATTGCAAACTAGTTTGGTTAGTAGGCAGTGTAGGCCACCCGCTCTTCCATAATGTAGCAAGAGTAACAAATTACAGGGGTTCTGATGGGACGTACCCCTAATGTCTATGCAAACCCCATAGCATAGTCGTTGTGAAGGTAGACTATACTTGCTACTCGCTTCAGTAAGTTTGCATTCTAACCTATTAATGCATAAAAATCCGGGCTGTACTGATGAGTAATTTCAAAAAATTACGTCTATACCTCACGTCATTGTCATTTTATCAGCTGCTGAAGTTAGCCAATCAGATCGCTTCGCGTGCGAATTCAAATGGGATTAAGAGGTCGTGTTGCTAAATCTGCACGTAACTTGGTCGGGCTTTAGATTCATGTCGAGAAATAGCATCAAACACTAACACACTGTAGGGTTCAGCCAATGCCACCGTAGCGTACTTGCTTAGGGCCGATCCTATCAGCATGGAGGTCCTTGTTCTATTCCCTCCCCTGGATAAGTTTATTTATTATGTTAGCAATTTCAAGCTGGTCATAAGCCACGTGCAGATTTAGCAACACCACCTCGTAAAGCCCATCTGAAGACGCACGCGAAGCGATCTGATTGGCTAACGTCAGCAGCTGATTAAATGCCAACATCGCAGATATCTAATTATATTTTTCAATTATTTATCTGTACGACCAGCCCTCTATAGCTCATATATCCGTTTCACGTTGCTTCCGACTATCCTGTAGAACAGAATTTCATCACGTTTATTTTTATGGTGTAGGCTACATTTTTTTAACCTAGCATTAAAAGGTATAATTGAAGTGCATGCAATATAAGATGCAGTGTTAAATTTCATAAAATGAGTGGTGGGGTGGGAGATGTGTAACTTGCCTGCAAGAATTCCCGAAGGAGAGTAATGAATTTGTCTGGAAGCCAACCCCCAACGCCGACTTATGAATGTTCAAATGCCAATGCCTAATCTAAACTGATGTATAAAAAGGCATTATGTACGAGGTTGTATAATTTTATCGGTTATAATTTGAGAAAGCACACTTGTCCACTACTACTAGTTTTGAGAAAAGTGGAAGAAACTGCCAACAGCGTCTACTGTTTGGAATGTATGTCTAGTTATTATACCAAATATTTAGGAGATCTTTTGTAATCATTCGGGTCATTTTTAGGAAAAACAAAGGTTTCCAAAAAAAGAGTGATATGGCGATTGAAATTGGGACATGGGGGATTTCTCAAGTAAATAAACTCTTGATAGCAAAAAAAAAAATGAGATTATTTAATGTTTACCAACATCTAAGCACTCTACATATTCTCCCTGGCAGGTATGCCTATACACTAATGGTGCAACCTTACTCTTCCTCCCCTGATAATACTGAATGTAGTGATTTATAGTTATTTTATAACTGTTGGGTTCAATTCAGTGTTGCTAACCATACAGTTTAGGGACCCTACTTGACGATACGACGCCTTACAGTTGATACTATACAGGCATGGTTTATTTCGTGACTTGCGAGTATTACGTATTGCTAAAATCACTAGCGTTACTTTTGCCGATATACGGAAAGCATATTTTCTTTATCTGTACGATTGTAAATCTGTTTGTGCAATATTAGATAAGTGGCACTGAGTAATGTTCAAAGAATGCATTTCAGGGGATGTAGGCCTATGACTGAAATGTCAAACTTCACAGTTTTCAATCTATTGTAATGAAATTTATGTCACATACATAGACCCTTACTAGAAATCTGTTTTCATCTGGATTCATTTATCTCATTTTGTTTTGAAGTTATTCTTCTTTTTATACACGTTTTGACGCACTATATAAAACGCTCCGTGTGTCACCATTTGGTGATAAATGAAACCAAATTTAGTAATAATGTACCTTATGGATTGATAAATAAATTTTGTTATACATTTGATAATCATGTAAAGATTATTGCAGTTAAGAGATTTTATAATTGTTAAGGTAAGGTAAGGGTGTATTCTGCCCGAAGGCAGGTCCGAACCTCTGCAGAGGTGTGCCTGAGCCGGAGTTTACGTACGGTAAAGTTTCCAGTTCCTTTCCGCTCCTCCATTCCCTTACTTCCCACCAACAGCGCGTGGCAAACCATCCACTTCCTTACCACGCCCAGTGTTGCTTAACTTCGGAGATCTCACAGGATCCGGTGTGTCAACATTAATTTTATAATTTTGAAGGGCATAGCCCTAATTAAATGTGGGAAAAATACAGCTTTATACATACTGGATATAAATACCAATACCAACTCTTAATCCTAACATATAACAGAGCTTGTATATAAATTTTGTACAAGTTATGAGGAAAACACTGTCACGAGGAGGATGTTGTACGCGAACCATCCCTGGTTAAGTGACTGAGAAACAAATATGCGTCACAGTGATAAGCAACCTTCTTCAACGATCTAATGTGCACTGTCCGGAATTCGAACCTTGGCTTCCTTCTTAAGAAAACTATGACTGTATCACTCCACTATCACACTAATTTTCAGAAGGTTAAATATTTTATATTTTTCCTGTAGATGGTCAATAAATCACTCAGTCACTCTAAATTTTTAACATTCAAATGCCGAACATTACTGCCTACTGGCCATGGTTACGCATTACAGGGCGCAAGTACAACTTGCACGACCGTAGGTCGGTAATGTCTTTGAGGTTGAGACAGAAATACTCCTGAAACCTGTGGTAATGTTATGGGGGGGGGGAAGCCCAGGCCAATTTAACGGTGGTTGGTACGCGTGGATATTGACGGTGTGGAAGGAGTACCTTTGGTTGTACGGCGGTTTGGTCTTATGTTATGTAAAAAAAGAAAAAACAAGGCATCACAGGTATATGTCTTCATTTGACTGCACATCCAATCCAATCAATCAATACTGATCTGCATTTAGGGCAGTCGCCCAGGTGGCAGATTCCCTATCTGTTGCTTTCCTACCCTTTTCCGAAATGATTTCAAAGAAATTGGAAATTTATTGAACATCTCCCTTGGTAAGTTATTCCAATCCCTAAATCCCCTTCCTATAAATGAATATTTGCCCCAGTTTGTCCTCTTGAATTCCAACTTTATCTTCATATTGTGATCTTTCCTACTTTTATATACGCCATTCAAACTTATTCGTCTACTTATGTCATTCCACGCCATCTCTCCGCTGACAGCTCGGAACATACCACTTAGTCGAGCAGCTCTTCTTCTTTCTCTCAATTCTTCCCAACCCAAACATTGCAACATTTTTGTAACGCTACTCTTTTGTCGGAAATCACCCAGAACAAATCGAGCTGCTTTTCTTTGGATTTTTTTCCAGTTCTTGAATCAGGTAATCCTGGTGAGGGTCCCATACACTGGAACCATACTCTAGTTGGGGTCTTACCAGAGACTTATATGCACTCTCAGTTGAAGATGTCCCGTAAAACTACCTCTGTCTTCAATCTGTATTCATTTATACAGGTGAGAAGTTATATATTGCCTGACAGCAACAGTATGCAGTAAAGGGTTAAGGTACAGGTATGGTACTACCGCCGGTACAACTGTAGAGAGCGCCAAAGTCGCCCGTCATGGCCGAATCGATAATATGTACTAAAAGTGTTGAACACGGCCTATTATAATTATGTTCGTTATCTTAATCAAGGCTGAAAAATACTTTCCTGACGAGGAATAGGCTCACACCATAGAATACCTGATGCTATAGACAAATTTTCACTAAAATCAGTGTAATTATAAAGACGATTTTCTGAATTTAATTTTACTCAGTGGCGTATCCTGGAATCTCCACTGAGGCATGCAACTAGTAACCATGCAGTTAACACAATGTATTAAGTAAATTTCAATTCTACTCACCCTAATTACATGTAGGTGAACTCGAGCCAAACAGTTTTTCTGTAAGTTTGTGGATTGAACGTGCGTACACAATTCTTGTTTTCTGTTTTTAAATTTACGAGGGTCCGCCTCTGTGGTGTAGTAGTTAGTGTAATTAGCTGCCACCCCCGGAGGCCCGGGTTTGCTTCCCGGCCCTGCCACGAAATTTGAAAAGTGGTACGAGGCCTGGAACGGGGTCCACTCAGCCTCGGGAGGTCAACTGAGTAGAGGTGGGTTCGATTCCCACCTCACCCATCCTCGAAGTGGTTTTCCGTGGTTTCCCCACTTCTCATCTAGGCAAATGCCGCGATGGTACCTAACTTCAGGCCACGGCCGCTTCCTTCCCTCTTCCTTGTCTATCCCTTCCAATCTTCCCATCCCCCGCAAGGCCCCTGTTCAGCATAGCAGGTGAGGCAGCCTAGGCGAGGTACTGGTCATCCTCCCCAGTTGTATCCCCCGACCCAGAGTCTGAAGCTCCAGGACAATTCCCTTGAGGCGGTAGAGGGGGGATCCCTCGCTGAGTCCGAGGGAAAAGCCAACCCTGGAGGGTAAGCAGATTAAGAAGAAGAAGAAGAAGAAGAAATTTACGAGGGAAGGTAGAGGTCTCGCGGCTTTAACTATTTGCATCTTTTCATCAAACGAACGGGCAGTAAATGGCTTTTCAAACTGATTTACAATTATATCCGTTTTAGACTCATCCATCGTTAATACCACACGTGCGCAAAATATAATAACACACCGAAAACGACGAATAGCACAGGAACAGCACACACAGAATGAACTCACTAATCAGCAAAACACACAATGAATTAACTCACTAGTTAGCCACAACTCAAGCACTGGAGGTAAGTCACCCCAGTGGCATTGGTCAGTTTCGTCACGTTGGGTTCTCGCTGGGGGGTAATCTGTGTGTCCCGTTCGCTGTAAACATGTCGACTCCTCCAAGTTGCTAACAGAGGGTAGCACGGGTATGGGGTGACAAATTCTGACCAAGTTTCAATTGCAGCGAAATCGTTCGGAGGGTTTCAGAACTACGTCTGCCACCGAATGCAATTTTAAGATTGAATGCCTTACGTCCGTAACTCCTACATTTGCTGTCTCTTTCTTCCGAGAGTGGAGTAGACGGCGAGACTACACCAGCACCACACGTAATCAAGCAACGGAACCAGTACAGTTGCGCGGACCTTTTGAACTCCTGAAAGAAGAAATCGTTAATATTTGACCTGAAACAACCTAAAATCGTAAATCAGACAGTTCTTTGTGTTATCATAACGCATGCAATGAATGCCTTGCATTCAAGGAGAATACGCCCCTGATTTTACTAATATGTTTCTGTCATCCATAACCTGCATTATTGAATACGAAAACTGTTGTGCGCCTTTTTTTCAATATAGAGATTAAAACACTGAATACAGGGAAATTTTTCACTGCTACTGTCATTAAATAAGTACGATTATTTAATTGATTTCTCTAAACACGTAATGTTATAATCATGGACGACGTCGCTATTTATAGATGTCAAACTGGACACACTTTAAAAAAGACGTACACTCGAAACTCCATTAAACTCTTTTGTGCACGGTTTCCAAACATATCGTTCTTTGTTTACTTTCGAACATTCATGATCAAAGTTTCTCTTCAGTTTAGTAGTAAGCAGACTGGTCTACGCTGACGACTTGGTCTTAATGGCAGATTGTGCCAAAAGCCTCCTGTCTAATAACTTGAAAATAGGGGCAATTCGCCTTACCAAGAATAAATTGACGTCAGTAGGTACGAAATCCAAGAGAACCGAACGTAAGATGGGAGAAACAAAGCTGAACCAGGTAGATTATTTCAAGTATTTAGGATGTGTATTCTCGCAGTTGCAATCAACAGTATTCTGTAACAAGGAAGTAGCTCCCGGACGGAACTATCTTTATATCGACCTATTTTCAGACCGTTGTTGTACGGGAGTGTGGACTCAGGATGTCCTATTAATAAGTTAGAAGTAACAGACTTTAATTTTGCGAGAATGACTGCTGGTAAAATAAGAGGTGGAAACAATGTTTGGTATACCTCCTTATTTGACTGTAAAGTGGACGGTGTGCCGTAAAACTACCACTGTCCACAATCTGTATCCATTTATACCGGTTAAAAGTTATAGGTTGCCTGAGGGCAACAGTATGCAGTAAACGGTTAAGCTACAGGTCTGATACTACCGCCGGGGCAACTGTAGAGTGCGCGAAAGTCGCCGAACGTGGCCGAATTCAATTATATGTACTAAATGTGCTGAACACGGCCTAATATAATTATGATTTTTTCTTAATCAAGGCTGAAAATTACTTTCCTGACGAGGAATATGCTGACACCATAGAATACCTGATGCTATAGACGAATTATCACAAAAATCAATGTAATTATAAGGACGATATACTGAATTTTATTTACTAATATGTTTCTGTCATCCATAAACCTACATTATTTAATAGGAAGTTTCTGTTGCACGTTAATTTTTTACCAATATAGAGGATGAAACACTGAATACAGAGAAATTTTCAGTGCAAAATGTATGAATAGTTCATTGATTTTTCTAAATAAATTTCTTTATAATAATGGACGAAGTGTCCATTTATATATGTCAAACTCGACACACATTAAAAAGAACGTACATGCTAAATTCATTCATAAAATTTGATGCTCGGTTTCATAATTTATCGTTCTATTATTTAATTTCGAACATTCATGATCAAAGAATCTCTTCAGTTTAGTAGTAAGCAGTCTGGCCTACGCTGACGACTTGGTCTTAATGGCAGGTTATGCCAAAAACCTGCAGTATATTAACTTGAAAAGAGGGGCTATGGGGATGGTGTGGAATTTCTCCTTTCCAAGACTAAATTGATGACAGTGGGTAAGAAATCCAAGAGAACAGAGCGTATGAGGGTGGATACATAGCTGGAACAGCTAGATAATATCAAGTATTCAGGATGTGTATTCTCGCAGTTGCAATCAACAGTATTCTGTAAGAAGGATGTAGCTCACGGACGGAACTATCTTTTACATCGACCTATTTTCAGAGAGTTGTTGTACGGGAGTGAATGCTGGGTGGACTCAGGATGTCTTATTAATAATTTAGAAGTAACAGACCTGAATGTAGCGCGAATGACTGCTGGTAAAATATGAATTGGGAACAATTGCGGGAGGGTACTCAGAATGCTGAGGTAAGGGCTAAGTTGGGAATGAAATCAGTGGTTAAACTGTACGCTTAAACCGTCTTCGGTTGTATTGTAATGTAGTGTGTATGGAGGATGAAAAGTTACTCAGGAGAATAATGGACTCTGGTATCGAGGGTAAGAAGAGTAGAAGGAGACCAGCACCAATATAACGATTTAAAGATAAGAAGAATATACATAAACTAGTCGACAGAAGTAGTTACAAATAGAGGATTTTCTCGGCATTTAGTGTATTCACCGGCTTGCAGACTGAAAGCTGATAAGGATACGAGTCTATGATGAAGCATGTATGTTTCTCCATTTGCATAAATATTTTACAGCCAATGAACGCTCAACAGATTGATATAGACCTAACCGACATTCCTGAACTCGAACCATTGCTAATCAAGAGATTGAAAACCAAATGTGCGTCACTGTGATAAGCAACTTTATTTCAACGACCTAAAGTGCACTGTCCGGAATTCGAAACTTGGCTGCCTTCTTAAGAATCCAATCACAATATCACTCCAATATCACACTGATTTTCAGTAGGTTAAAGATTTTTTTTTTCATTAGATGGTCAATCAATAACTCAATCACTGTGAGGTTTTACATTCAAAGACCGAACATTACTGCCCACTGGGCATGGGTACGTATTGCAGGGCGCAAGTACAACTTGCACGACCGAAGGCCGGTAATGTCTTTGAGGTTGAGCCAGAGGTACTTCTGAAGCCTGTGGTAATGTGGTGGGGTGGGCCCACGCAAAATAAACGGTGATTGGTACGCGTGGATATTGACGGTGGGGAATGAGTACCTTCGGTTGTAGGGCTGTCTTGTCTTCTGTTATGTAAAAAAAATAGAAACAAGGCATCACTGGTATACGTTTTTAATTGACTGTACAGTTGAAGGTGTGCCGTAAAACTACCTCTGTCCACAAACTGTATCCATTTATACAGGTGAAGAGTTCTATGTTGCCTGAGGGAAACAGTATGAAGTAAAGGGTTAAGCTACAGGTCTGGTACTACCGCCGGGACAACTGTGGAGTGCGCGAAAGTCACCCGTCGTGGGCGGATTCAATTATATGTAATAAATGTGCTGAACACGGCCTAATTTAATTATGTTTTGTCTTAATCAAGACTGAAAAATTCCTTCCTGACGATGAATATGCTGAAACAATGGAATAACTGATGCTATAGACGAATTATCACAAAAATCAATGTAATTATGAGGGCGATTTACTGAATTATATTTTACAATAATATGTTTCTGTCATCCATAAATCTATATTATTTAACACGAAATCTCTGTTGTACGTCTTTTCTTTCCCCTAATATGGAGGATCAAACCCTGAATACAGGGTAATATTTAAGTGCTACTGACATTAAATAAGAATAATTAACTCATTGAATTTTCTAATCATATTATTTCATAACCATGGACGAAGTTCCTATTAATAGACGTCAAACTGGACACACATTAAAAAGAACGTACACTCGGAACTCCATTCAAAAATTCGGTGCACGATTTCCAAACTTGTCGTTCTACTATTTAATTTCGCACATTCATCATCAAAGATTCTCCTCAGTTTAGTAGTAAGCAGTCTGGCCTACGCTGACGGCTAGGTCTTAGTGGCAGGTTATGCCAAGAGCCTGCAGTATAATAACTTAAAAATTGGGGCTATGGGGATGGTATGGAATTTCTCATTTCCACGACTAAATTCATGTCAGTAGTTGAGAAATCCAAGAGAACAGAGCGTATGATGGGAGATACAAAGCTGGAACAGGTAGATAATTTCAAGTATTTAGGATGTGTATTCTCGCAGTTGCAATCAACGGTATTCTGTAAGAAGGAAGTAGCTCCCGGATGGAACTGTCTCTACATCGACCTATTTTCAGACCGTTGTTGTACGGGTTGAAAGCTGGGAGGTCTCAAGATGTCTTATTAATAAGTTAGAAGTAACAGACCTGAATGTAGCGAGAATGACTGCTGGTAAAATAAGTGGTGGGGACAATGGCAGGAGTGTAATCAGAATGATGGGATAAAGGCTAAGTTGGGACTGAAATCAGTGGATGAAGCTGTGCGCATAAACCGACTTCGGTTGTGTGGTCATGTGATGCGAATGGAGCATGATAAGTTACCCAGGAGTATTATGGACTCTGTAATCGAGGGTAAGAGGAGTAGAAGGAGACCAAGACCAATCTAACGATTTAAAATAAAGAGGCATAGAAATAAACGAGTCTACAGAACTAGTTACAAATGGTGGGTTTTGGCGGCGTTTAGTGTATTCACAGAGGCTTGCAGACTGAACGTGATAGGGATAACAGTCTATAATAAAGCATGTATGTTTTTCCATTTTAACAAATATTGTAGCAACCAATGAATGCTCATCAGGTTGTTTTAGATCTACCTTAACATTCCTGTACTCGAACTATCGCTGGTTAAGAGACTGAAAATGAAATATGCGTCACAGCGATAAGCCTCTTTATTTTATCGATCTAATGTGCACTGTCCGGAATTCGAACCTTGGCTGCCTTCTTAAGAAAACAATGACAGTATCACTCCACTATCATACTAATTTTCAGTAGGTTAAAGATTTAATTTTTTTCCTGTAGATGGTCAATCAATCAGTCAGTCACTCTAAGCATTTAACATTTAAAGAACGAACATTACTGCCTACTGGCAATGGGTACGTATTGCAGGGCGCAAGTACACCTTCCAAGACCGTAGGTCGGTGATGTCTTCGAGGTTGAGCCAGAAGTACCCCTGAAGCATGTGGTTATGTGATAGGGAGGGCCCACGCGAAATAAACTGTGGTTGCAACGCGTGGGTATTGATGGAGTGGAAGGAGTACTTTTGGTTGCCTGGCTGTTTTGTCTTATGTTATGTAAAGAAACAAGACATCACTGGTATATGTCTTTATTTGACTGTACAGTTGAAGCTGTGCCGTAAAAGTACCTCTGTCCATAGTCTGTATCCATTTATACAGGTGGAAATTTATATGTTCCCTGAGGGCAACAGTATGCCGGGACAATTGTAGACTGCGCCAAAGTCGCCCGTCGTGGGGGAATTCAATTATATGTACTAAATGTGCTGAACACGGCGTAATATTATTATGTTCTTTGTCTTAATCAAAGCTGAAAAATACTTTCCCGACGAGGAATACGCTCACACCATAGAATACCTGATGCTATAGATGAATTATCACTAAAATCTATGTAATTATAAGGATGATTTACTGAGTTTTATTTTACTTATATGTTTCTGTCATCCATGAACTTACGTTATTTAACACAAAATCTTTCTTGTGCGTCTTTTGTTTCCAAAATAGAGGATAAAACCCTGAATACAAGGAAATATATCAGTGCTACTGACATTAAATAAGAACGAATATTCCATTGATTTCTCTAAAAAAAATATATATAAACCGGACGAAGAGGCTATTTACAGATGTCAAATTGGACACACATTAAAAAGAACGTACACTCTAAACTCCATTAAATATTTGGTGCACCGTTTTCAAACTTATCGTTCTATTATTTACTTTCGAAAATTCATGATCAAAGTTTCTCTTCAGTTTAATAGTAAGCAGACTGGACTACGCTGACAAATTGGTCTTAATGGCAGATTATGCCAAAAACCTGCAGTCTAATAAATTGAAAATAGGGAGGTTGGTATGGAAATTCGCCTTTCCAACAGTAAATTGATGTCAGTAGGTAAGAAATCCAAGAGAACCGAACGTAAGATGGGGGATGCAAAGCTGGAACAGGTAGATAATTTCAAGTATTTAGGATGTGTATTCTCGCAGTTGCAATCAACAGTATTCTATAAGAAGGAAGTAGCTTCCGGACGGAACTATCTTCACATCGACCTATTTTCAGACCGTTGCTGTACGGGAGTGAAAGCTGGGTGGATTTAGGATGTCTTATTAATAAGCTATAAGTAACAGACCTGAATGTATCGAGAATGACTGTTGGTAAAATAAGCGGTGGGAACAATGGCAGGGCGTACTCAGAATGATAGGATAAAGGCTAATTTGGAAATGAAATCAGTGGATGAAGCAGTACGCATAAACCGACTTCGGTGGTGTGGTCATGTGATGCGAGTTGAGCATGATAAGTAACAGGAGTAGAAGGAGACCAAGACCAATTTAACGATTTAAAAATAAGAGGCATACAAATAAACGAGTCCACAAAACTAGTTACAAATGGAGGATTTCGGCGGCGTTTAGTGTATTCACAGAGGCTTGCAGACGGAACGCTGATAGGGATAACAGTCTATCATGAAGCATGTACGTTTCTCAATCTGCGTAAGTATTGTAACAGCCAATGAATGCTCATCAGATGGATGTAGACCTACCTCAACATTCCTGTACTCGAAACATCACTGGCTAAGAGACTGGATAACAAATATGCGTCACAGCGATAAGCCACTTTATTTTATCGATCTAATGTGCACTGTCCGGAATTCGAACCTTCGCTGCCTTCTTATAAACAATGACAATATCACTCCACTATCACACTTGCAAGACCGTAGGTCGGTAATGTCTTTGAGGTTGAGCCTGTGGTAATATGATAGGGAGGACCCACGCAAAATAAACGGTGGTTGGTACGCGTGGATATTAACGGGTCGGAAGCAGTACCGTTGGTTATAGGGCTGTTTTGTGTTATTTTATGTATAAAAAAAAAGCATCACTTGTATATGTCTTTATTTGACTGTACTGTTGAAGGTGAGCCACAAAACTACCTCTGCCCACAATCTGTGTCCATTCATACACGTGAAGAGTTATATGTTGCCTGAGGGCAACAATGTGCAGTAAACGATTAAACTACAGGTCTAGTACTACCGCCGGGACAACTACAGAGTGCGCTAAAGTCAACCGTCGTGATCGAATTCAATTATATGTACTAAATGTGCTGGACAAGGCCTAATAAAATTACGTTTTTTGTCTTAATTAAGGCTGAAAAATACTTTCCTGACGACGAATAGGCTCAGACCATAGAATACCTGATGCTATAGACGAATTATCACTAAAATCAATGTGATTATGAGGACGATTTAGCGAATTTTATTTTACTAATATGTTTCTGTCATCCAAAAACCTACATTATTTAATACGAAATATTTGTTGTGCATCTTTTTTTTTCAATGTAGGGGATAAAACGCTGAATACGGGCAAACATTTCAGTGCTACTGGCATTAAATAAATAATATTTTTCTAAACACAAAATTTTATAAACTTGGACGAAGTAACTATTTGTAAATGTCAAACTGGGCACACTTTAAAATGAACGTACACACTAAACTCCATTACAAACTTTGGTGCACGGTTTCCAAACTTGTCATTCTATTATTTACCTTCGAACATTCATGATCAGAGTTTCCCTTCAGTTTAGTAGTAAGCAGTTTGGCCTACGCTGACGACTTGGTCTTTATGGGAAATTCTGCCAAGATCCTGCAGTCTAATAACTTGAAAATAGGGGCTAGGGGGATGCAATGAAAATTCGCCTTTACAAGTCTAAATTGATGTCAGTAGGTAATAAATCCACGGGAACCGAACGTAAGATGGGCGATACAAAACTGGAACAGGTGGATAATTTCAAGTATTTAGGAAGTGTATTATCGCAGTTGCAATCAACAGTAATCTGTAAGGAGGAAGTAGCTCTCGGATGGAACTATCTTTACATCGACCTACTTTCAGACCGTTGTTGTACGGGAGTGAAGGCTGGGTGGACTCAGGATGTCTTACTAATAAGATATAAGTAACAGATCGGGATGTAGCGAGAAGGTCTGTGGTAAAATAAGTGGTGGGAACAATGGCAGAAGGTTACTCAGAATGATGAGATAAGGGCTAACTTGGGAATGAAATTAGTGGATGAAGCTGTACGCATAAACCGACTTCTTTGGTGTGGTCTTGTGATGCGAATGGAGGATGATAATTACCCAGGAGTATAATGGACCCTGTTATTTAGGGTAACAGGAGTAGAAGAATACCAAGACCAATCTAACGATTTAAAGAAAAGAGGCATACAAATAAACGAATTCACAGAACTTGTTACAAATAGAGGACTTTGGCGGCGTTTAGTGTATTCACAGAGGCTTGCAGACTTAACGCTGATAGGGATAACAGTCTATCATGAAGCATGTAAGTTTCTCCATTTGCATAAATATTGTAACATCAATGCTCATCAGATTGATGTAGACCTACCTTAACTTTCCTGTACTCGAACCATCGCTGGTTAAGAGACTAAAAAACAAATATGCGTCATAGTGATAAGCCACTTTATTTCATCGATCTAATGTGCACTGTCTGGAATTCGAACCTTGGCTGAATTCTTAAGAAAACAACGACAGCATCACTCCACTATTACACTAATTTTCAGTAGGTTAAGGATTTTTTTTTCTATTAAATGGTCAATCAAGCACTCAGTCACTCTAAGCTTTTAACATTCAAAGACCGAACATTACCGCTTACTGGCCATGGGTACGTATTGCAGGGCGCAAGTACAATTTGCACGACCTTAGTTCGGTAATGTCTTTGAGGTTGAGCCAGAGGTACTCCTGAAGACTCTCGTAATGTGATGGGGAGGGCCCACGCAAGATAATGGTAGTTTGGTACGCGTGGATGTTGACGGGGTGGTTGTAGGGCTACTTTGTCTTATGTTCTGTAAATATATATAGGCCTATATCTTCACTGGTATATATCTTTAATTGACTCTATAGTTGAAGGTTTATCGTAAAACTACCTCTGTCCACAATCTGTATCCATTTATACAGGTAAAAAGTTATATGTTGCCTGAGGGCTACGGTATACAGTAAAGGGTTAAGTTACAGGTCTGGTACTACCGCCGGGACAACTGCAGAGTGCGCCAAAGTCGCCCGTCGTGGGCGAATTCAATTATATGTACTAAATGTGCTGAACATGGCCTAATATAATTATGTTTGTTGTCTTAATCAAGGCTGAAAAATACTTTCCTGACAAGGAATATGCTCAGACTATAGAATACCTGATGATATAGATGAATTATCACTAAAAATCAATGTAATTATAAGGACGATTTACTGAATTTTACTTTACTGATATGTTTCTGTCATGCATAAACCGACATTATTTAATACGAAATCTTTATTGTGCGTCTTTTTCTCCAATATAGAGGATAAAACACTCAAGTATGGTCCGTACCTTAGTTAACACTGCAACATCCGTCCAAACAGATGGTTCGTAATAGGCTTGTTATACGGTTGCATAGGCAGTGTAACGATCTGAGGAGCTCATTTCCAAAATGTACCAGATCCAAAAGTAAAAGTTTACAGGAGAGAGGAAAATATCTCAAAGTGTAAAATTTTAACTGAAATTTCATGTTGACACTTTCGTAATGTTCTTACAGAATAATTGCATTATCATGCAAAGTTTATCAATTAAAACTTTTGCAATTTGAAAAATATTATAGAAAAAGGAACCATTTTTCCCTTTGCGAAAATTAAATGATCATATAAATAAGTCTCCCGGTCATGGCCATCCATTAATGGTTGATATTTTCAGATGACAACCAGGCATAACACACAGCCTGCACGGTTGGTAGGTAACATTGTCCGACCACAATCCATCCATCCATACCTTGCATCACTGCCTGCACGGTTGCTAAGGCTACACACCCGTCACATGCTTCGTCGCGTCACGTTACACACATTTTCGGATGCTCCCCAGCCAGAAGAGATATCTAATGTCGGAATTCCCAGAGTGTAAAATTTCAACTGAATATACATTTTATCACTATTATTGAGTTTAGATAGAATAAATGCGTTACTATAGAAATGATTTCAATTTTTCAGCTACGTAGGTACATGATTAGCATGCTGGAGTTTGGTTCAAGGGGTCACAGGTTCGAAACCCAGTCGAGTCGGGGATTTTAATTTTTATTAGTTAATTGCTAGGGGCTGGGTGTTTGTGACGTTTTCAACATTAGATTTCATCTTAGGGCCCCATCCTCAGATACGCGCAAGTCGCCTACACTGCATCAGATCGAGAAACCTGCACCAGACCTCTTCGGAGGCAAGACGCCATTATTATTATTATTATTATTATTATTATTATTATTATTATTATTATTATTATTATTATTATTATTATTATTAACCTCCAGGGTTGGTTTTCCCTTCGGACTCAGCGAGGGATCCCACCTCTACCGCCTCCAGGGCAGTGTCCTGGAACGTGAGACATTGGGTCCAGTGATACAACTGGGGAGGATGACCAGTAACTCACCCAGGCGTCCTCAGATGCTAAGTTGAACAGAAGCTTTGGTTGGAGATGGGAAGATTGGAAGGGATAGACGAGGAAGAGGTAAGAAAGCGGCCATTAATTAGGTACCATCCCGCGATTTGCCTGGAGGAGAAGTGGGAAACCACGGAAAACCACTTCCAGAATGGCTGAAGGGGGAATCGAACCAACCTCTACCCAGTTGATCTCCCGAGGGTGAGTGGACTCCATTCCAGCCCTCGTACCACTTTTCAAATTCCGTGGCAGAGCCAGGAATCGAACCCGAGCCTCCGGGGGTGGCAGCTAATCTCACTAACCACTACACCACAGAGGCGGACATTATTATTATTATTATTATTATTATTATTATTATTATTATTATTATTATTATTATTATTATTATTATTATTATTATTATTATTATTATTATTATTATTATTATTATTATTTGCGTATAGACCGTGTTGGATCATGCAGTGCTTTTATTATTCGCCTTTCTGGACTTTCATATGGTTTTCATTTTTTCTCCGTGGGCTCTCTTATTTTCTTCGGTCCACATGGTTCCTGGTCTCCTTGGACCTTCATTTTCTGGCTGTATTACCAAACTGTTTGCTTTTTTACGGAACAGATTTCTGTCTAATACTTCAGATATATGTATCTGGGCTTTCTTCAGGTCCTTCTTGACTTTTGACTTTGTCCATAAAATTTCAAATCTTCGGTTTCTAATATCTGCTGCCAGGTTGGACAGTTTCTCTATTGCTTTACGGGATTTCAGTCTGTATCCCTGTCTTACGACCGGATGCCCTTCCTGACGCCAACCCTATATATTGGGATGTAATCACTATTGCGTGCTTCTGTGTTGCTTGGTATTGTAATGTGCTGTCTGAATATGAAGAGCAAAGTGTTAGAACAAATAAAAACACCCAGCCCCCGAGTCAGAAGGATTAATTAATTCCCGGTCGGGAATCGAACCCGGGATCCTCTGAACCGAAGGCCTCTTACGCTGACCATTCAGCCAGTGAGTATCCGTCTTCACTTTTTCTGGTCCAAAAATATTCCTCATGATCTCTCGCCATTACGCCATTATTATTATTATTATTATTATTATTATTATTATTATTATTATTATTATTATTATTTCAACTAAAACTTTTGTAATTTAAGAAATATTAAAGAAAAGATTTGGTGTTTTCTGGCACTCAAACTCTAAATATTTCCATCTGAAATGCATAAATTTCACTGCAGGCATCAGAAAGCTGACTACGGTATGTTTAAATATATGGTGATCAAACCTATTTACAATGAAAGCACAGATTAGTTAATAATATGAAATGAAATCATGGAATACAACAATGTAACTTAAACCAAGCGTTCTGTTCCTGCTTGTCACGTGCGCTGGAAATGATTCATCATTGGCTACATCGATGTACATTACGTTTTGGCCAAGTCACTTCATATGTTCTTTGTACCTATTGTAATCAAATGTGATTTTAAAAGTCCTATTCTCCATAGATTTGGTCCGTTTTGTTTATTTCATTCATACTATGGAGCTCCCTGCCAATGTATGTTTCCCATTACCTCAATTTTGCTCGATTTTGAATTTTTTGTATTTGGTAACTTTTGTAAACAAGGAATCTCATGAAGGCATTGGTTATTCATAACCCTACGTTAGAGAACCTCACGGTAAACATCGTAAAGGTTTCAGTATCATACTGAAAATCGCCGTCTCTATTACTGAGTCATAGGTCACGGCATTTTACAGATTCAGTTCTTTCTAATAGTCTGGGTTCCATTCAGAATTCAGAATCCCCGTGGTCAGGCACACTTAGTAAACTGATGTCATATATATATATATATATATATATATATACAGTGTGTCCTGAAAAAAAATTCCAATATTTACGGAGAAGGTAGCACACAACAAACTAAGGGAAATAGGTCCCATTAACGTTGGTCGTAAACCCATTATCTTCGGAGTTACGGTTCACTATCACTCCCACCAATGTTCACCACGTCTTTGATCTGCTCTTCATAACCGCCATCCATTGCAATGTAGCCTTCCATCCTACGTCGCATGGAATCATGCATATGTTGGAACACCCCTGGTTGTTTCCAGATAGCATCACAGGCACTGAACACTCGTTCTTGCAGTCTATCCTCGTCATTTATGGGGATCGCATTCACAATGGTCTTTTACATCTCCTCAAAGCCAAAAATCTGAAGGGTTAAGGTCAGGTAAACGGGCAGGCCAATCCATCGTTAATGGAAGATCCATGTTAGGTGTCGCCTAACCCTACAATAATTCACGACTAATATTTATGCAGGAATGTTTTTCTGTTTCTGTTTGTTGCAAACGACCCACCGTATTATTATTGATGGCAGTGGACCATAACTCCGAAGATACTGGGTTCACGACCAATGTTTTTAGGACCTTCCTTCTTTCCTTTGTGGCGTTATGCCTCCTCTGTATATATTGGAACGTTTTTCAAGGACACTCTGTATAAACGTGAGAGGAACAACGCACGTGAATAGACGGATCAACTTTTCTATTGAAACTACTTAGAAATGCTCCGACTCTACTGAAACCTTTATGAGATTGAAGTGTGCACCTGAGATCAATGAACTTACCTCTGTTTGAATTGGACGTGAGTAGGGTTTATCAATAAATTAATTCCCACGGCAGAACTGCGGGGTGAAATGATCAATGGAAGAGCGAATATGACCGCAGAATACTGGAGTGTAGTGTCTGTGGTTAACCAATGGCCTGTGTGTGAATTATAGATCATCTCGGACCCGGAGAGAAAAGCTATATCGTAACCCCACAGGAGTTAGAATCACGGGACTGTTCACGAGTAAAATTCCCACTTCATCTCGAGGGATTCGCCGTCAAAATCAAGTTGGACCATTTTTATGACTCCTGATGCCTTGATTACGGACTACCAAGTGATTCCTGTATGAATTTTGTAGAGGGACATACGCTCCAGAAGTGACAAATTAAGAATAGGCATAAGAAAAATTTTGAAGAAAAATTCCACGTAATAAGACTCGAGATCCTGTGGATATGGTCACGATATCAACAGTCATTTAAAACTATAACCTTCTTCATTTGATACCTTAAAGTCTTGAAAAATGTATAAACACTAATAAGGATTCTTCATGTTATATACAAATGCCATCTAGCTAAAGCTATTTGACGAAAATGTCCCATGTGTAGAGGAATCGGTCAATCTCGTTATCACTGAACATGAGAGTAGTATCCAGTCTGGTATTTTCAGCGTTGTATGGGCCCTCCGTGCTACAGATCTGAAGAAAAAAAATCGATTCTGTTGAAATGTGGTGGTAGAGAAAATGTTACCCATACATTGGAAAGCATTTTGCACCATTGAATCCATTATAAATCAGCTCAAACCCAGAATCAAACTATCATCAACATGTAAACAAAGAATTTTACAATTCCTTGGCCACACTATGCGACGTAGGAATTACAGCATAGAAAAACTGATGATATTGGAATTTTTCCCGGCGAGAGAGATCGTCGACGAGTTCCCACTCGATGGTCGAAGATTATAAACAGTATAACTGGGTTGAAACTCTTTGGTGCAGCAGGTCTGACCGAAGACCGAGAGAGATGGAACTGACCAATAGCCTCCTCGGAGATTACGATCCTAAGAAGTGACGGAATGATAAGCATCAAAAGACGAGTACTGCAACGTAGCGAACTTCCACAGCTCTTATTCCCAGATCTCTGCACATGGTTATGAGGGTGTTTAGGGGTTGTAGTAAGGATGTAAAGGAGAGGGCTTATAAGTCTCTGATAAGACCTCAACTAGAGTATGGTTCCAGTGTATAGGACCCTCACCAGGATTACTTGATTCAAGAACTGGAAAAAATCCAAAGAACAGCAGCTCGATTTGTTCTGAGTGATTTCCGACAAAAGAGTAGTGTTGCAAAAATGTTGCAAAGTTTGGGCTGGGAAGAATTGGGAGAAAGAAGACGAGCTGCTCGACTAAGTGGTATGCTCCGAATTGTTAGCGGAGAGATGGCGTGGAATGACATTAGTAGACGAATAAGTTTGAGTGGCGTCTTTAAAAGTAGGAAAGGAGAACTTGCGGCAAATATTCATTTATAGGAAGGGGAGTTAGGGACTGGAATAACTTACCAAGGGAGATGTTCAATAAATTTCCAATTTCTTTGAAATTATTTAAGAAAAGGCTAGGAAAACAACAGATAGGGAATCTGCCACCTGGGCGACTGCCTTAAATGCAGATCAGTATTGATTGTTTGATGAACTCTATGCCGATCACATCCTTAAAGAAGCCTTGAATGATACTGAGCTAGATGTGAAAGTGAATGGAGTCGTCATTAACAAGAGTAGATATACAAATTACACCCTAATTATATGCGACATAGTTGAAGGCATTCAAGAACTGCTCAGTAGAATTCATCTCAGTGGATTAAGTTATGATCTAAACACCAATACCACTAAAACCAAGTTAATTGTATTTAGCAGAAGCAACCATGAAAGTGTTTCCATTTCATAAAATATTCAAAATATTGAACAAGTATCTCAGTTCACATACCTTGAGAGCACCATAACAGACAATTTGGGCCCTGAAAATGAGATCAAGCGCTGTATTATGATTTCCGGATCATCTTTCGAAAAGATGAAGTCATTCATTTTTTATGATAGTCTAAACCTCAAACTCAGGCAAAAGCTGTTGAGATCTTACATCTGGTCAACATTGCTTTATTGAGTAGAGACCTGGACTCCCAAAGCTTGATCCGAGAACAGATTAGAGGGCTTTGAAATGTGGTTACACAAGAGAATGCTCAGAATAACCTGGACAGATTTTGTAACCAGTAATGAAGTGTTAACGAGAGATAGAGCCGATTGTGAGCTGGCAAACATCATCAAAGACAGGAAAACAGCTTATTTAGACCTTGATCTATGAGGTAGAATCTACTCTTCATATTACAAGGAAAGCTAGGAGCTGGTAGATTATCGATGTCATGGCTCCAGAAGATCAAAGACTGCACCTTAATCGTCAGCATCGAACAACTCTTTAAGTTAGCTAAAGAAAGTAATGCTTTCCACAGGGTGATTGCCAATGTCTGAAGGACCTGATATGGCACTTGAGGTAGTATAGTGGATTTAGATCCGGAGATCGTGGAGGCCAGAGTATTGGCCCATATCTACCGATCCATCTGTCACGGAATCTGTTATTTAGAAGCAGCTGTAATGCAAACGCTCCGATGAGGGTGGGTGGTACCTACCGTGTGTAGGAAAATAAGTGTTATTTTGGTGAAGAATAGTCTTCTGTATGGTCTATACAGGGTGTAACAATAATGTACGACCAAACTTTCAGAGCACATTCCTCACACGTACAAGAAGAAAATATGTTAAACAGGCATGGGTGCGAAAAGGCTTCATTTGCATATTCGTACTCATTTTCTACAACCCTACTTAGTACATTAATAATGTGAAACGCACAGGTGCAGAACATATCAGTATATCACATGGAACTCTTACATGAAATGTTAAAAATACCTTCCATTAGCATTGGTACATGCAGCAACTCACCCTCGCATTGAATCCCGTGTGCACTGAAATTTCTGGAGTATTGCGAATGGTATCGCAGCCACCTACAATACAAGCAGGAAGGGTATCTGCATTTTGTACAGGGCTTCGATACACAGCAGCTTTCAAATTCCTCCACATATGAAAGTGTAGTGGGTTTAGATCCGGAGATCGTGGACGCCAGAGCATTGGCCCATCTCTACCGATTCATCTGTCACGAAAACTGTTATTTAGAAGCCGACGGACATTAACACTGAAATGAAGCTCCATCGCACATGGCGGTGAACCTAAGAATTACAAGTTAACCAGACGTAACCAGGAGAGCATACGACTTCATTCAATAAGATTAGTTTGACATTAGATATAATGTTATTGACGTTATGTCCCACTGAGTACTTTAACGGTTTGCCGAGACGCTGAGCAGCCGGAGTTTTGACCCGCAGGAGTTCTTTCACGTGCCAATAAATCTATCGGCACGAGGCTGACATATTTCAGCACCTTCAAATACCACCAGGCTGAGTCGGAATCGAACCCCTGAACTTGAGCTCAAGAGGTCAGCACTCTACCACCTGAGGTACTCAGCCCGGAAAAAAGTACTTCGATTGATACCGGCTGAGTTGGCCGTGCGGTTAGAGGCGCGCAGCTGTGGGCTTGCATCCGGGAGTTATTAGGTTTGAATCCCACTGTCGGGAGCCCTGAAGATGGATTTCCGTGGTTTACCATTTTCACACCAGGCAAATGCAGGGGCTGTACCTTAATTAAAGCCACGGCCGTTTCCTTCCCACTCCTAGGCCTTTCCTATCCCATCGTGACCATAAGACCTATCTCTGTCGATGCGGCATAAAAGTAATTCTAAATTTAAGAACTTTGACTGATTTTATTCATCTTGTTCTTCTCAATGGGGCAGAGACTTGTTCAGTTCATATGTAGAGATATTAGTTGGATTCCTGGGCAGGAAGTTGAAAAATTTTGACACTAAATGCCCCTTCCAGAAATGTACATATTCCACAACCTAAACCAAAAATATGTTAATTCTTTGGAGGTCGAGCAAACCACTTCATCTTGCATCCGGGAGATAGTAGGTTCGAATCCCACTATCGGCAGCCCTGAAAATGGTTTTCCGTGGTTTCCCATTTTCACACCAGGCAAATGCTGGGGCTGTACCTTAATTAAGGCCACGGCCGCTTCCTTCCAACTCCTAGGCCTTTCCTATCCCATCGTCGGCATAAGACCTATCTGTGTCGGTGCGACGTAAAGCCCCTAGCAAAAAAAAAAAAAAACACTTCATCTCACTATGCCGAGGTTTCGAATAGTATGACTGTGGTGCTACATCCCAGTGTATACAACTCGTCACATTCGACTTCAGACTGTACGCCTACGAAGGTCTGTGTTACCTGTGGGTGGTGCCATAATATATTATACACCGTGGGTCTCCATTTCCTGATAAATGATACAGTATTTTCTCGGATAAACTGGCACGACAAACCAGATTCATCGCTACATACAGTAAAATGTAGACTGTAACTCTATGAGAACCTTCTGACCTCATCAAGATGGCAAACGTACTCTCTTTCCAGTACATTATCATCTATTTCTGTCTCAATGTTATTTCTGCCATCTTTCTGCATCATATGCTTTCCTGAGATGTACAGGCCCTCCAAAAGAGAATAAGCACATGGTATTATATAAGTTCCTTGCATGGTATATTTTTCTCACAAGAAAATTGAACCTATTTATTTATTCAATGTATGGCTTTTTGTATAGGGTGTACCCGTGTTTAGGTACCTTTCTATCTGACGTCTGAGAGCAACCTGCATGTACGGGTGTCAGATGATGAAGAAGATGATGATTTAGAAAAAAAGGGTTAACTCCGATGTTGGCACATAGGCTATTACTGTCAAATGAAACGCCTGAGCTGCTAAGACGGGCAATCATTTTGTAAGTAATTTTTATTTTATTTCTTAAATTTTCGTTTCGGCCGTCTATAGAACACGTTTGGCACACTTTGCAGTAGTTTGAGCCTTCCCTGCCTTCACTCTGTCAGTATCTTTTCACGCTTTCACCTACTTCCCTCTTCTGCTGTTCTGTATAGGACCTCCCTTTCCTCGTTGGTATTTCTCCAGTCTCCTGGAAAAGACGGAACGTTTTGACGAGTTGTCTAAATTGATTTTTTTCTTCATGATGCAGTGTTCCAGAATCATCCTCGTCAAGTCTGTTCTCCAAACTATTTCAGCTCTGTCTTCCTTTTACTGAAGAATACAAAGCTTTTCTTCGTTAGTCTATTAGTGTCCACCCTCAGCAAGTGTCCATAGAACTGTAACCTTCTATTTCTCATCAGTTCAGTTAACCACTCCTTCACTCCTTCTCTTCTTTCATAAAATTCTTTGCTAGTCTGCTCTCCCCATTTTTGCATTTGGGCCTAGAATTTTTCTTAGCATTTTTCTTTCTCACTTCCATATAACTTCAAGTCTACCTTTTCCAAACACGTTCAATGATTCCGATTCATGCTAGCACTCACGTTTAACAAGTGTGTCTTGATTCCTCAATTTAGCCAAATTTAAAAAAATTATCACCGAGCGAGTTGGCCGTGCTGTTATGGGCGCGCAGCTATGAGCTTGAATCCGGGAGATAGTGGGTCTGATCTCCACTGTCGGCAGCTCTGAAGATGGTTTTCCGTGTTTTCCCACCTTCACACCAGGCAAATGCTGGGGCTGCACCTTAATTAAGACCAATGTCACTTCCTTCCCTATCCCATCGTCACCATAAAACCTATCTGTGTCGGTGTGACGTAAAGACAATTGTGAAAGAAGTAAACACTGATAGTGAATTATCTTCCAGCAATGGGACTAGAACCGGTTAACATAGTATCAGACTGTTCAGACTTGATGCCGTAACTATCATGAACTCTAGATGGGTTTTTCGTAATTAACTGTGTAATGTCTTGCAAAAAATGTGAAGCATTTGAAATGGACTAACTCACCGCTTAACGAAGGAGACACCGAATTTGCAGGTATTCGAAATACTGTTGTATTATTTTTGAGGTGGTTTTACAAAGCGTCTGGACTATTCTGTTGAGACCCTGTAACAGAATATCCAGCAGAAATGATAAATATGAATGAACACTACCGTCTCGAACCTCATCTGTCTACAGCTACTTGAATGAAAAACTAAAATCTTTAGATACGAGGGCGAATCAAGAAGTAACAAGTAAGCTTACTGAGAGAGCACGCTGTGTGTCGTAACGGCGTACAGTAACGGCTGACACGTCTGATAGGAAGGTTGGTGTGCTATCCCGTCGTGTTGTGTGTGCATAGAGGACTAGGCTCAATGGCGCGTCAACTCTACGTTCACTCCAAATTGTAGGTGCGTGCAACGATCAAATTTCTATTAGTTAAACGGCTCGATTCCACGGACATTCATCGTGAAATCACTGTTATATGTATGTTGAGCGTGCAATTTCTCGCCCAGGTATTGTAAAGCGGGGTAAGCAGTTTGACGCCGGACGCATGGATCTCGCGGATGAATATCACGAAGGGCGGCCCGCAACGTCCATTACCTTTGTAAATGTTGACCTGTGGATGGGATCATTGGACAGACTCGGCGCATAACACTGCCGTAAATTGCTAGCATGCTGAACATTTCCTATGGCAGAGTTCACCAGCACCTTGGATTTTGTTAACTGTGTCAAAGGTGCATCCCACGTCTGCTCACCGATGTTCACAAGGGACAAAGTTTCCAATCGTCACTGACTTTTTTTTTGCATGGGTATTCTGTTGAGGGTAACGAGTTTCTGCGGCGAATCATCACAAGGGATGAAACTGGGGACCGCCACTTAATCCCCGAAACCAAGAGAACATCGATGGAATGGATATTCACCATATTATCACCACGAAAGATGTCCAAGGTCCATCCTTCAGCAGGAAAGGTAATGGCGAGTGTCCTCTGACATGGAGGGTGTGATGAACGTGGAATTTATGCCGAAAGGCACGACAATCAACTCTGCTTCGTATTGTCAAGCGTTAAACCGGTTGCATAAGACAATTAAAGAAAAGCGGCGGGGGAAATTGAGCGCCGGTGTGATTTTGTTGCACGATAACGCAACACTTCACACGACCCTCCAAATATCCGAACTTCTGCAACGATTCGAGTGGGAGGCATGGCAACATCCTCCATACCGTCTAGACTTAGCGCCATGCGATTATCCTGTGTTCTGTAAGCTGTAAAAGCAATTCGGTGGACGTCGATTCCGAAACGATGAGGATATTAAAACAGCTGTCTCCAGTTGGTTACATAGCACTGCTGGTGATTTCTACGCATCCCGAATCGAAAACTTGGTTGGCCGTTCGGAGAATTGTTTATAGTCTCTTGAGGACTATGTGGAAAAATTGAACTTACATTGTGTGTTGTCATATCCGTGTTGCCTATGTGTAGGTGGTTTCATAAATGGCCATAACTTGAAAGTGTAACTTACTTTTTGATTTGCCCTCGTACATACATCAGCCATTTTCATTATAGACCATTATGCCTTTCTGCGATCAGTCTACAAGTGCTGTAGTCAGGCGCAGAAACAATTCAACAAGTTGAAATTTGGTGTTCCTTGATTCAAGATCTCTCTACACCAGGGCCTCTCAAACGCCCAAACTCTCACGCGTGCAGAGCGAGGTGCATAGGCTCTGTGCACTGTGCATCGGTACGCTTCGCCTCAACTCGGCTTGACTCGGATGGTGTAGTGTGCTGAGAGCGACGAAGCGTTTGGTGGTAGACAACGTGTTTATCAGTGAATAGATAAGCGCACGACAACAACATAATAATGGAGCAACCTGTTTCGAAGAAAGCAAAGACTTCCGAAAGTCCATTTCAATCGAACTGGGAACTTCCGTATTTTTTTTTGTTTGTTTGTCGTGACGATAACGCCAAATGCTTAATCTGTGGGACGATAATTACGTGCGTAAGAAAATCGTCTATTGAAAGACACTACAACAGACTACATTCGGAAAATTATTGTGAAATCATAGGAGACGTCAGAGAGAAAGAATTAAGGAAGTTGAAACAGCTTGAAGAAGAGCATTCTATATCCACAAATGAGGTGTTCCAGTACTGTAGCATTTTCATTTTGGTTACGGGTTCTGCATTTCTTAAAAATTATGTTCACATTCCTCTCAAACATGTATGTGTATTTCTAATTCACTTTTTTAATTTTTTTAATAACACTGGTAACCTTGTCCCATACAACTGTGCGTCTCCGCTCACCACACGTAAATATTTCGCAGTGGGGGAGAAACAGCAGTGAAGGTGAGGAACGCTGAGACAGGCCGAACGGGAAGACAGGTGTAGGGAGAGAGGAGTGGGGGGTCTGCACTCTGGTCAACCAAGCGAAGTCGTCTTTTGCACCGTGCACAGTGCATGCACCCTGAGAGGCCCTGCTCTAACTATTCGTGTTTACATTATTGTGAAGTGAAATTCGGCCAATCAGAGACGATTTGTAATCAAACAGTGCTGAGAGCAATTACATCATAGTATAAAATAAATTATTAACACCCAACACTTCGCGTAACACTGAGGTGCATGTCTGCAACGACAAACATATTACCGCTGTTCAAATTTGCTTGCATCCATCTCAGAAACTTTTCCGTGCGTTGCTAACAAGCCATCATCGCAGACAGATGACGTCTGTCAGTACAGAGTGACAATGCTTTTTAAAATTATAGGCACTGTATTCAAACTGCCATGCTCCTACATATTCAGAAAATATAAGCTTTGTTCGTAGTACAATCAGAAACTGTTGCCGACTATCAGACGCATGCGCACATTCTAATTCGCGTTCTTAATAGCGATCATCTGAGTTGCTGACTACTAATATGTTGTTCGTACAAGGTTTTCAAACTGTTGGAGACCATCAGCAAACCGATGGAACAGTTTCTGATATTGGACGAAAACTCTTTCAATCAGCGAGTCAGGATATGCGCGCGCATACCCAGTGTCATCTATGTTCGTTTCATAACTGACCTGATAATTACTTCACGGCCGTGATTAGTTCCTCAAGTAACATACAAAATAAGTAAAAAATTACCAAATATAAAAATATAAATATAATATCCCCACTTCTGTATTTATATCTAAATATATATATATATTTCTGTCTTTCAACTTTCTATTTTTAAACTTGAAGTTACGTATCAAGTCCGAATTGATTTCTGAAGCTCACAGAGTTCAAAACAGATGACGTCTCCAGCCACTTACGTTTCCACAGGAAATTAGCTCGCCTCGTCTCAAACTATTTGCCAACTGCGCATGTGCATAAGGACGATAGATCTAACTCTCACATATTCACTCTACGTACAAACCTATAAATTGGTGACCATGACTTCCAAAATCTATGCGCTACTTTTCCCATTTCCGGAATTTCGTTTCATTTAAGCATCCAAACCAAACCCAAAACCAGACCCCATGGCACTACAGCCCTTGAAGGGCCTTAGCCGACCAAGCGACCGCTGCTCAGCCTGAAGGCCTGCAGATTACGAGGTGTCGTGTGGTCAGCACGACGAATCCTCTCGGCCGTTATTCTTGGCTTTCAAGACCGGGGCCGTCATCTCACCGTCAGATAGCTCCTCAATTCTAATCACGTAGACTGAGTGGACCTCGAACCAGCCCTCAGGTCCAGGTAAAAATCCCTGACGTGGCCGGGAATCGAACCCTGGGCCTCCGGGTAAGAGGCAGGCACGCTACCCCTACACCACGGGGCCGGCTACCATTTAAGCATCCACTATTTCTATAACATTTCTATATAAAAATCTAGTTCATCTACTGCGTTATAATGTTTATGATGGACTACAGTAGTTCAGTCTTCTAGCAATACACGGAACTTATGAATGTTTAGCTCACATACAGTATGTGCTAACAATATTCATCAAACACATTTGGAGCAGAAGGATGAGGTGGATGTTAGATTCTGAATACCATTAGATCGTTAATTATTCCCTGAATGGGTCAGCTTTGTCTCTAGGTATTGATCAGTACGTACGTAGTTGTCTGTGTTTGCTAAATTAGAACGTGTGCTCGTAAAGTAGAAGCGGACACTGTGTGTGTGTATGTACTTATCATTCAAGCTAATCGTACTCAGTTCGGATGTCACAGGATATTTACTGCCCTATAAACAATCAATGAAGGATCGAAAGGTGTCTTTACATACACGTTGACCTAGTGAAGATACAATATACGTCTTCAGATCATGTTTCATTACCCTATAAATTTTCAAGTCTTGACACCCAACTCGTGAACCTAGCAATATATTTGATTCTTTCCCTTCGTTTAGGAGTCAACACTTCAGTCGCGTTTCTGTCTTCGCATGGATAATCCTGACCTTAACTGTAGTTCATTTAAAATTGATTTACTTCGTTGATTTTCTTACTTGAAGGAAATTCGGTATCTTAAGCTAGAAAGAAATCGGGTGAAAGAAACTCTGTGTAGCTGTATTAAATTGAACCATCATCAACATCATCATCATCACATACACTCCGAAATACACAGGTCATTCAAGGCTATCTACTAGGAGGACCAGCATCAATCCCCTTTAGAAGGAACACGACATCATCACCTTCAATATTCCCCAGTAATACCACAAGAAAAGAATTTCATATTCCGTATTGTCAAATTTAACAAGTTAGGAGTTCTTAATGGTTGGGTAATTCCACCTTTACAATACCACACAACTTGTATTCCTTTTGTTTTAGATTTAAAAAGGGACATACCGAGCTCGATAGCTGCAGTCGCTTAAGTGCGGCCGGTATCTAGTATTCGGGAGATAGTAGGTTCGAACCCCACTATCGGCAGCCCTGAAGATGGTTTTCCGTGGTTTCCCATTTTCACACCAGGTGAATGCTGGGGCTGTACCTTAATTAAGGCCACGGCCGCTTCCTTCCCACTCATAGCCCTTTCCTGTCCCATCGTCGCCATAAGACCTATCTGTGTCGGTGCGACGTAAAGCAACTAGCAAAAAAAGAGGGACATATTTCGTCTCTCTTACGTGAGACATCTTCAGCCCGGATACAATTATAGTGAAAAAATAATATTCTTGCTAACGATCTAAAATAATGACTTATCCATGAATCTAGGAGTTAGTATGACTCAGTCAAAACATGCATAAAAATAACTCAACGCAGGTCATATTGTTAAAATATCTTGTTATGAAAATATAAAATCATGAAGGTAGACTGTTGAAAAATTGTAAGTTCCATTGTATTTATAATTCATCAATTAAAAAGTTCAATATTAGAGTAACAATATACTGAATGCAATAAAATTGGAGTATTATGTGACTAATTGAATTCGTCACAGGCTTGTTGATGTTGTGAAGTACCGCTCCATTCTGTGCGCGGGAATTCCTGAGTGAGTCAGTCGGCCGGTGACGAAACACAGTGCCGGATATACTCAAGGCCGCGTTCCCGCACCAGATTTCAGTCTTCGTTGAACGTTTGCAAACGTGGCACGTGTTTCGTTGGTGACATTAGTACAGTGTAGAGATGAGAAGAATGCAAGAATGAGGAATGTGGCCTGCAAGCACGAACTTCCTGTTCTGACCATACAGATCGGCTCTTATCTGCTACACGAAAACATTGACTCACACTTTGCAGTTTTCCGTATTACAACTGACAAGAGCGAAGAGCTGCCAGTAGAAGATAATATAAAGTCACCTGGGTAGAAAAAAAATTAGTAGCGGAGTTGCTATGGTAACCATTGCGTCACTAGCTCTGCTGGTGAAAACCCCTTCGCCCCGTGCCTCACCCCGCATGTGCATTCTTCTGATCTCCCAGCAATACAGTGTGTGAATTCAGTGAAAGACTCAGATGGCTCAAGTCGGGTAACTCTATTCTGTTCCCCAAAGAGTATTCATTTCGATTCGTACGTCCGTACAGAAAGTGCGAGTGCGAGGGCTGTAAGGAAATGATTTCAAGAGAAGTTTCCTGGTGTTAAAGTTCCAGGTCGGACTACGATTCATTGATTAGTAAATAAATTACGTAAGACGGGAAGTCTTCTTGATAAGAAACGTAATAGACCACGTACAGAACTCGCACAAGAAACTGTTGGTAACATTGGTAACGCTCTGGAAAGGTCTCCTACAAAGTATTTACTGCAGACTTCCTGTCACGCACGTACCTGCCGTGTGCAGCTGCGGGACTAGAGATGGTAAAGGAATATCGATATATCGACATCGATATTTTGAGATCCGATATAATGTCGATATCGATATTGTGTGCCCAATATATCGATATTTCTGTCTAATTTAATACGTTTGTCTACGATTTGATTCTTTTTCAGGCCCCTTTAATATTTGCATGCTACAGTTACGTAATTTGAATTTTCATTTCTCAATTTACTTCGGTAAATACAGTGATAATATCACAAATCATTCGTGGTACATAACTTGTACGCATAGCTGTACACGTTAGCTAGGAAATACTTGACCATTATACCGACCTCTTGTCACAGCAGAGAGACTGTTTCCAAAGGCCGGTGACACCATCACGGAAAAGAGAAACTGATTAAATGGCAAACTGTTATCAAAGTTGCTTTTCTAAATGGCTTACCTAAGAGATATTGGAAATTAACCTAAGATCATCATCATCATGTTTTATTTTTCACGAACAAATGGAATTGCAGTGCTGAGGAAGAAGTTGGGAAGAAAATTATTTATTATTTTATAGAGCTCTGATAAATCATCACACGTACTTCGTGCACAAATTATATGTTTGTAGTTTTTTCATATGGTTTTTCGGTGTAAGTTATTAGCTAGTTACTATACACCTTGCATATACTGTTTTTCTATGTATCATAACATATTTCGGCTGTAAATGATTGTATAATGTGTCATTCTAGTGAAAAGGTCATGTTACTTGGTCATTGTTTCAAGCTTCTTTTCTGATCTCTGTCAAGACTTATTAAACCTAATGAATCCTTTAATCAGTGTGTTAAATGTGTAACTAAACTGACAATAATTGATAATAGCACCAATATTTTTAAAACGGATATATCGATATTTTGAAGACCGATATTTCAATGACATCGATATTTTGATACCGATATTTTGAAAAATTTTGCCATCACTATACGGGACTGGTTCGCCTTTATGTTGGTTTGTTTCATCTAGGTGGACTTTCCCTCAATATATTGGTTGCGTTGCCGGACAAACCATGTGACTCCATATACTGAGGATTGTGAGAATTAATTCGTCACCCCATTCCTCTCTCTCCCTCTCTCTCTCTCTCTCTCTCTCTCTCTCTCTCTCTCTCTCTTGACCCGCTGGTCTGTGAGTGGATGCCTGTGATAATTTCAATTAGTCACATAATACTACAATATTATTGCATTCACAATATTGTTACTCTAATATTGAACTTTTTAATTTAAGAAATATAAATCGAATGGAACATACAATTTCCAGCCCTCTACCTTCATGATTTTATATTTTCATAACAAGATATTTGAACAATATGAAATCCTTTCAGCTATTTTTGTGCATGTTTTGACTGAGTCATACTGGCTCCTAGATTGATGGATAACCAAGCTCGATAGCTGTGGTCGTAGTTTTCCCTGGTTTTTTCCATTTCCACACCAGGCAAATGCTGGGGCTGTACCTTAATTAAGGCCACGGCTGCTTCATTCCCCCTCCTAGCTCTTTCCTGTCCCATCGTCGCCGTAAGACTTATCTGTGTCGGTGCGACGTAAAACAACTTGCAAAAAAATTTGCATGGGTATATCATTGTTTTGGATTGTTATCAGGAATATTCTGTGCTTTTACTATAATTGTATCAAGGCTGAATATGTCTCATATAAGAGACACGAAACATTTCTATTTTTTAAGAACGAACCATTAAGAACTTCTAACTTCTCCAGTAACAGCTAAACAATCTCCTCTTTTATGAACCTGTTATTGTCCACGTTTCAATTCTCTACGATGCCCTACTTGCGTAATAATATTCAGAAACCAGGAACGTATTTTTTTTTAATGTGCGTAGATCTTTTCGTTGTTCTCTCTTTAGTTTCGCGTGCTTCAAACTTGCATCTGAAATTTGACATTTAAGTACAATTTTGTTTCCTAAAACTATTAACACAAATTTAACAACATTCCGAAAAGAAGAACAGGTAGTTCAGGAGAAAGCTTTTATACTTGAGAGGACGAAAATTAATTACAAATAACCAGGCGAAACAAGAATATCTCCACAATTACAATGATTTTTAGTCGTGAATCAGACAAACTCTATGTGTTACGAGGCTGAAGTCTGTAATACGTCAAACGATAGGGATATTTTACAGTGTACAAAATAAGCGTATTTCCTATAATTTTCAGCATCTAGGTAAGATTTTCTATAAACTATTTCCTTCGCGTCATTCCTAAGCCAAGTATTTCTTAATGCGCTTCCTTTACTAGCTAACAGACATTTTATCTCGTGTAGAATTACGCTCCTATAACTGGGATATGGTGATTCTTTACCCATTTGGGACGTCTTCCAAGAACTTGTTGGCACCTCTTGTTGTGGGGCATTAGAGACATTGTTTAAGTCGCGTTAAATCTCCTTATCGCCCCACCCATTTCCTTTCGTTCTCAAAGAGACCGTTCAAGGCACACTGATGGTCATTTCACTAAGTTCTTAGAGAAACACTACAGGGCAATAGGACAGTCTAGCGAGAATCGACATTCAGATAAACAGACGTAAAGAGCTGCGCCAAATTAATTATTACTGCACTGATAGGGTGAAAATTCCTTATAGGGGATCACTGTAATTGCTTGGATGTTAATATAAGGAAAGAACATCATTGGGGTAATCACATAAATTGGATTGTAAATAAAGGGTGTAGAACTTTGCACATGGTTATGAGGGTGTTTAGAAGTTGTAGTAAGGATGTAAAGGAGAGGGCATATAAAGCTCTGGTAAGACCTCAACTAAAGTATGGTTCCAATGTTCGGGATCCTCGCCAGGATTACTTGATTCGAGAACTGGAAAAAATCAAAAGTGTAGCAGCACGATTTGTTCAGGGTGTTTTCGGAAAAAAGAGTAGCGTAACGAAAATGTTGCAAAGTTTGCGCTGGGAAAACTTGAGAGAAAGAAGACGAGCTGCTCGACTAAGTGGTATGTTCTGAGCACTCAGAAGATATTGACGGCATGAAAAAGTGTCGTGAGTCCATTTATTAGCCCGCTTGGTACTATTACTCAAAGTGAAATCAGAATGACAATATCTCTAACTGTTCACGAGTTATTTAAGTTGGAAAACGTAGCTGAATAATCCGGTATATAAGAAAATTTAAAGGTCCAATAATACTGTCTTGGTGGATTCCCCTCTTAATGATTTCAAGATCAGATAATGTGCTTCACCTACGCTAATTCTCTGAGTTCTGTTTTCTAGAGAGACTGCCACCAATTCAGTCACTACTTGGTCTAGTTCAATTGCACTCATTTTTTATCAGTAGTTTCGCATTATTATTATTTCTTATGGCAAAAATAAGGATACATTGGAAATTTAAGTATTACAATAAGCCATATACAGTATTTACATACGTACATCATCATTATAGACAGTTATGCCTTTCAGCATTCAATCTGCAAGCCTCTGTAAACGTATTAAATGTCACCACAATCTTCTATTTGCAACTAGTGCTGTGGCCTCATTTAGTTCTATACCTCTTATCTTTAAATCGTAACAAACTGAATATAACCATCGTCGTCTTGGCCTCCCTCTACTCCTCTTACCCTCCATAACAGAGACCATTATTATCGTTGGTAATCTATCCTCCACCATTCGCCTCACATGACCCCGCCCCCCGAGGCCGGTTTATGCGTACAGCGTCACCTATCGAGTTCATTCCTAATTTAGCCTTTACCGCCTCATTCCTAGTACCTTCCTGCCATTGTTCCCACCTGTTTGTACCAACAATCATTCTCGCCACTTTCATGTCTGTTACTTCTGACTTACGAATACGATATCCTGAGTCCACCCAGCTTTCGCTCCCGTAAAGCGAAGTTGATCTGAAAACAGACCGATGTAAATATAGTTTCGTCCAGGAGCTGATTTCCTTCTTACAGAATACTGTTAATCGCAACTGCGAGGAGTAACAATTTGTGTAAATAATAAAATGTAAATATTAGGTTATTTTTATGTACGTGAAGATATTTAATTTTATTATGTTCATATCGATTATTTTATGTAGCTATGCTTTAGGCCAAAGGAATAACGGTGTGAGAACTTTGCTTACTCTGTGGACTGTGTCACCTATATACCCTTTGGATGTAAATAATGCAAGTGTAGCCTGTGCTTATGCCGACTGTTAGTTAATAATAATAATAAGTATATATACCTAGAAATTCTCAAAAACCGTGACAAGCTCACTGCATTAGATTTACTGCACCTTGATTGTCTCACTATATTAGCATCGTGGGAGAATAAACATCCTGAATACTTGAAATAATCTACTTGTTCCAGATCTTCACAGATCAGGTAAATAAAAATGTAATGCTGAGTGTATTCAACCCGTTCACAACTTCATCGGTGGCACTGTGTATATCTTGAATAGTTCCTGCAAATTTTCCTCTTGGGCACACCGTAGCAACGTTTTGTATCGACTGGGGGACATTGACACAGTCGCAGTATGAGTTTTCAGCTTTCCCCCACTTGTGAAGCCAGAATTTGCATCTTCTATGGTCTGTCCTAATGCTGTGCCTTTCTAGGTAATTTGAAACCAGGCGGAGCATTACGTGGATCGTTAATTAAACCTAGGTGATCAGGATTTCAAGACCATACATTCTTTCCAGGACTGATCAGCATTAAAATGTGATTCCCCTAATTTCCATGATGGGTTCCTTGATTTCAATCTGACTGGTTTCTGAAATTTGCAGTCCTGATGTAAGGGTAGTTGAGGGTTGGTGTGACATTTCTTCCATTCTCTTGCCAGAGCTGTTTCCATTCGTATATGAGAGGGTTGGATGTTGGATAACACAGGTACCCATTGTAGGGGTGTTGATTTGATAGTGCCAGATATGGTCCTCATTGTGTCATTTAATTGGATATCAACTTTTGCAGTATGTGCGCTGTTAAGCCACACAGGACAGCAGTATTCAGCCACTGGATAAACCAAAGCGAGGGCTGGAGAGTCTCCTGGGTGGTGCTAAGTAAGCAACAGCATTGACCGCAGGACCCTAAGCTCTGCTGCAGGGAAATCCCACCTCATAGAGGATAAACTACAATTACGCTCAGTAGTTTCACATGATCTACCGTACCAAACGCCTTAAATAAGTCAAAGGTGGTGCAGTCCATTTGACCTAATCCGAAATATCTGCTATACAAGGTCATACTCCAGATACAGCACTTAATACATCTCCTTTTTTGGCTCTGCACATTTTTATTCCCAGGTGCAAATAGCACCCTTTTCTTGTAATTCTGTCGGATGGAGCAGTTAAGCGTTGAGCATAACTTTTGGTGTCATTCGACAGGAGAACGCTGAGTGCTGGCATCTAGTTTTACCCTCACCTTACCTAATCATCATCATCATCACTAGGGCCCGCATGTTCATGCAGTAATAGGTTAGAATGCAAACTTACTGAAGCGAGTGACAAGTACAGTCTACCTGCACGTCGGTAATATTATGAGGTTTGCATAAACATTAGGGGTTCTAATGGGCCGAACCCCTAATGTTCGATAATGTTATGAGGTTTGCATAAACATTAGGGGTTCTAATGGGCCAAACCCCTAATGTTTATGCAAACCTCATAACATTACCGTCGTGCAGGTAGACTCTACTTGTTACTCGCTTCAATAAGTTTGCATTCTAACCTATTACTGCATAAACATCCTGGACCTAATCATCACATACATACCCAGATGTGCAGGTCGCCCATGGCGGTCAAAGATCCTGTACCAATCCCCTCCAAAGACAATATTACCTTCAAGATTTATCTGGGTCATTCATGGTTTATATTGTTCCTGCTTCTTGAACCAGTTATTGACCACATTCCAATTCTCTATGATGCCCCACTTCACGTAATGAAATAATATACAGAAATAAGGAGTATAATTTTACTTTTTATTTGCGTAGATCTTCTCAGTTTAAACTTCATTTAGTTTTACGTGATTCAAACGTCTATGAATATAGCAACTTATCTTGTTAATATTTTGATTATTGTTAATAAAAGCGGCTTCAATCTGATAAGTCAGTTGGTCTTGTGTGTAGTATATTTTCTGTTGGTATTGTGGGCGTTGATTTTATTATTTTGAAAATGAATTATTGGTAGCGAATTTACACATCTGCCTTTGTAAAAGGGAACTGTTAAATCTTGCAGCTAACAACACACAAATGTGACTTACATAACAATGGTTGCCTAGCCATTACAGGACAAGTCAATTTCACTCACGATCCAAACAAAACCAATATTTAAAAAGCTGTTCCATGTAACGCAGAATGGTATGACAACATTTGGTGAATCGATGATTTTGTACATACATATACATACATTATCATTATAGACTGTTATGCCTTTCAGCGTTCAGTCTGCAAGCCTCTGAGAATTTACTAAACGTCGCCACAATCCTCGATTTGCAACTAGTGTTGTGGCCCCATTTAGTTCTATACCTCTTATCTTTAAATCGTTGGAAACCGAGTCTAACCATCGTCGCCTTGGTCTCCCTCTACTTCTCTTACCCTCCATAACAGCGTCCATTATTCTCCTAGGTAACCTGTCCTCCTCCATTCGCCTCACATGACCCCACAACCGAAGCCGGTTTATGCGTACAGCTTCATCCATCGAGTTCATTCCTAAATTAGCCTTTATATCCTCATTCCGAGTACCATCCTGCCATTGTTCCACCTGTTTGTACCAGCCATCATTCTTGCTACTTTCATGTCTGTTACTTCTAACTTATGAATAAGATATCCTGAGTCCACCCAGCTTTCGCTCCCGTAGAGCAAAGTTGGTCTGAAAACAGACCGATGTAAAGATAGTTTCGTCTGGGAGCTGACTTCCTTCTTACAGAATACTGCTGATCGCAACTGCGAGCTCACTGCATTAGCTTTACTACGCCTTGATTCAATCTCACTTACTATATTACCATCCTGGGAGAACACACAACCTAAATACTTGAAATTATCGACCTGTTCTAGCTTTGTATCACCAATCTGACATTCAATTCTGTTGAATTTCTTACCTACTGACATCAATTTAGTCTTCGAGAGGCTCATTTTCATACCATACTCATTGCACCTACTTTCAAGTTACAAGATATTAGACTGCAGGCTTTCCGCACAGTCTGCCATTAAGACCAAGTCGTCAGCATAGGCCAAACTGCTTTAGACATTTCCACCTAACTGAATCCCTCCCTGCCATTTTATACCTTTCAGCAAATGATCCATGTAAACTACGAACAGCAAAGGTGAAAGATTACAGCCTTGTCTAACTCTTGTAAGTACCCTGAACCAAGAACTCATTCTACCATCAATTCTCACTGAAGCCCAATTGTCAACATAAATGCCTTTGATTGATTTTAATAATCTACCTTTAATTCCATAGTCCCCCAGTATGGCGAACATCTTTTCCCTCGGTACCCTGTCATATGCTTTCTCTAGATCTACGAAACATAAACACAACTGCCTATTCCTCTCGTAGCATTTTTCAATTCTCTGGCTCATACTGAAAATCTGATCCTGACAGCCCCTCTGTGGTCTGAAACCACACTGGTTTTCATCCAGATTCCTCTCAACGACTGATCGCAACCTCCCTTCCAAGATGCCAGTGAATAGTTTGCCTGATATACTAATCAATGAGATACCTCGATAGTTGTTGCAATCCTTCCTGTTCCCTTGCTTATAGATAGGTGCAATTACTGCTTTTGTCCAATCTGAAGGTACCTTATCAACACTCCACGCTAATTTTACTACTCTATGAAGCCATTTCATCCCTGCCTTCCCACTATACTTCACCATTTCAGGTCTAATTTCACCTATTCCTGCTGCCTTATGACAATGGAGTTTATTTACTATCCTTTCCACTTCCTCAAGCATAATTTCACCAACATCATTTTCCTCCTTCCCGTGAGCTTGGCTGTTTGCAACACCACCATGATGATTTCCTTTTACATTGAGAAGATGTTCAAAATATTCCCTCCACCTCTCCAGTGATTCCTAGGGATCTATTATGGTTTCACCTGAATTACTGAAAACACTGTTCATTTCCTTTTTCCCTCCCTTCCTAAGGTTCTTTATTACTGTCCAGAAAGGTTTCCCTGCTGCTTGACCTAGCCTTTCCAGGTTATTACCAAAATCTTCCCATGATTTCTTTTTGGATTCTACAACTATTTGTTTCGCTCTGTTTCTTTCATCTACGTACAAATCCCTGCCTGCCTCGGCCCTTGTTTGGAGCCATTTCTGATAAGCCTTCTTTTTACGTTTACAGGCTGCCCTCACTTCATCATTCCACCAAGATGTTCGCCTTTTCCCATCTTTACACACAGTTGTTCCTAGACATTCCCTTGCTGTTTCTACTACAGCATCCCTGTATGCCACCCATTCACTTTCTATATCCTGAACCTGCTTACTGTCTACTGTTCAAAACTTCTCACTACTCAAATCCATGTACTTCTGTCTAATTTTCTCGTCCTGGAGATTTTCTACCCTTATTCGTTTGCAGACAGATTTCACTTTCTCTACCCTAGGTCTAGAGATACATAGTTCACTACAGATCAGATAGTGGTCTGTATCATCGAAAAATCCGCGAAAACTTGTACATTCCTAACAGATTTCCTGAATTCAAAGTCTGTTAAGATATAGTCTATTATGGATCTGGTACCCCTAGCCTCCCATGTGTAGCGGTGAATAGCCTTATGCTTGTAGAATGTATTCGTAACCGCTAAACGCATACTAGCACAGAAGTCCAGCAAACGCTTCCCATTCCCATTAGCTTCCATATCTTCCCCACATTTACCAATCACCCTTTCGTACCCTTCAGTTCTATTCCCAACTCTCGCATTGAAATCGCCCATTAGCACTATTCTATCCTTGCTGTTGACCCTGACCACGATGTCGCTCAATGCTTCATAAAACTTGTCAACTTCATCCTCATCTGCACCCTCACATGGTGAATACACGGACACAATTCTTGACCTAATTCCTCCCACTGACAAATCTACCCACATCATTCGCTCATTTACGTGCGTAACAGAAACTATGTTGCGTGCAATGGTATTTCTGATAAAGAGCCCTTACTCCAGACTCTGCCCTTCCCTTTCTAACACCTGTCAAGTACACTTTATAATCTCCTATCTCTTCCTCATTATCTCCCCTTACCCGAATATCACTTACTCCTAGCACATCGAGATGCATCCTCTTTGCTGACTCAGCCAGTTCTACCTTCTTTCTTCCATAAGCCCCATTAATATTGATAGCTCCCCATCGAATTCCATTTCGTTCGCCAAGTTGTTTCCAAGGAGTCCCTCGCCTGTCAAATGGGAGTGGGACTCCATTACTCCCATAGGTCCGAGGCTTTCTTAAAGTGTTCTGAGCTCGGTAAATTCATGAAGCAGGATGCTGCCCTACTTGCACATAGTCCAAGTGAGGATCTCTCCTCTAACGGGTTATGGACCACCGGTGAATTGTATAGTCCTAGCCGCCTGAGCACAAGGAGGGCCACGACTCAGAATATGTCCGAGATGCCCACTCCCATTCCATAGCAACTGGTATCCCGACTCTCAGGACCACTTACTAGGCCACTCAGCCGTTGCCCATGGTTCACGAACTAGGACGTGACTACAGTAACCCACAAACACGAACCATTGATTTTGTATTGTTTAAAAATAAAGAAATGCTTCCCCTAAGAACTTTTTATTTTTGAATTACCTTGTCATTCCCTGGGATGAGTGATTTAAGGTTTACTAATAGTTTCTGGGGGTCAAGTCACACCGATTCAAAGCAGCCGTCTTTAAGAAATCCTACACTTACTCTCAGCCATCTCCTTCTCGCTGTTTGCACCTTGATTGCCTGGTTGAAGTGCATGGTACAAGGCAATTCTGTACACTTAAAAATCCCAGGTCCGCCTAACATACGAATCCATAGCCCATTGTAACTGTTGCAAACTTAGGGAATTTACCCCTAAATTTAGGGGGATTTAATTGTCCCAAAGGGAAAGTTGGGTGGTTAGAATAGTCAGCGGGAATTCTAGGGCGAAATTTTTTTGAGGAATTTTGAGGGGGCTATGCAGTGTGATTTATTTATTTATTTATTTATTTATTTATTTATTTATTTATTTATTTATTTATTTATTTATTTATTTATTTATTTATTTATTTATTTATTTATTTATTTATTTATTTATTTATTTATGTATTTATTTATTTATTTATTTATTTATTTATTTATTTATTTATTTATTTATTTATTTATTTATTTATTTATTTATTTATTTATTTATTTATTTATTTCATTGAATTAGCATGCTCGGTTCCGCTAGTGTGTTGGTTTTATCTCGAGATTTGTCTTTTGTTTTTCTGCCTGTCTGTCTCAGGCATTGCAAATAATCATGCGACGCCATGATTTTTTCTTCTAGCAGTTCTTCGAGTGCCTTGAGATTTCCTCTTCTCGTCTCATTTATAAACGCAGCTGTCGTTTGATTCTTTACCTTTTTGACTTCCAGAAGATAGGAGTATTTATATAAAATCTGCTGGTTTTGGTAATTAATAAGAATTACAATCTACCGGTAGATCAAAACATGGGAGACATGCATTGGATATAACTCGCCTTCTCTGTCTGTCCTTCCTTCTCCTCGGTAACCGCAGGAGCATTTGTTCTTTTTTTGGTAGATGTTAAAGGAAATCACGCAATTTGGGTCTCGCACATAGTTAATTTATCCGCTTGTAGAGAAAACGTCACTAGTTTTCAACGTCATGTAGGAGGAAAATCCTCGCAGTACGTGAACATAGCAGTCTGATAGCGTGAGGCGGCTACACACGTTACTGTATAACTGTGCGATTTAACTGCACCAACCGAACTGTGGAGATTTATCTCACGTGTGGATGGTACATCGTTGCAGTTATTTCTGCTTGCACAGTCCTTCGGACCAAGTTCATTTTTCTAACCAATAAAACTGTGTCGATTGCGTTTGCACAGTTTTATCGCAACGTGTGGACCGTGGCGGCTGCCGATTGCTCAGTTCAAGTGAGTCACTCGTTAAGATATCACAACATGTCTCAGGAAGACCAAAGCGGATATCGTGAGCATTTAGAAGCTTTCATTGAATGCTATAGAAATGAATCTTGTCTCTGGCAGACGAAGTCTAAAGATTATCACAATCGCAACCGAAAAGACGCCGCCTACAGTAAATTGATTGAAAAATATAAATTAATTGACTGCAAAGCCAACAGAGACGTAGTTGTAAAAAAGATTAATAATCTTAATAGTTCTTACAAAAAGGAGTTAAACAAAGTTAAACAATCTAAAATAACGGGGTCAGGCACTGACGAGATATACACTCCACGTTTGTGATACTTTCATCAATTGGACTTCTTATATGAACAACACATTCTACATGTAACGCTAAGAATAACTTTCTCGTAAAAGCAACGTTAAGGCGGCTACACACGTTACTGTATAACTGTGCGAAACCGATAACTGGAATATATTATCTGCAGCTGTCTTGGAGTCTTTTCCCCGAAATATAAGATGCTTTAAGGAAATTCTGCAATATACTGTAAATTTCCATGTGACAGTTGTACTTCCAATGTTACGCCCTGCCATGAATTGAACACGGTACCCCTCTGACCAAAGGCCAGCACGATTTAGCCATGGAACTGACCGAACAGGACTAACGTGCTGTTATTCTGTGGTACGAAGCGTAACTCATTCAATAAATGTACATGTGAATATTGCTTTCTCTGTAGTAGCCAATCTTTACACCACGCGCTGCGTGTCTTCTTTTGCTTTTTCATTATTAAAGCCCGGATTTTTATGCAGTAACAGGTTATATTGCAAACTAATTAGGTTAGTTGGAAGTGTCGGCCACTCGCTCTTCTATAATGTAGCAAGAGTAACATAAATTATAGGGGTTCTGATGGGCCGTACCCCTAATATTCATGCAAACCCCATAACATAGTCGTTGTGAAGGTAGACTATACTTGCTACTCGCTTCAGTTAGTTTGCATTCTAACCTATTAATGCATAAAAATCCGGGCTCTATTCATTATACACACACATAGGCCCAACACAGCTAGTACGTCATCATCGTCCGTCGATGACATGTTGCTTTGATAAATGTCTGATGAGGTGATGAGTAAGTACTGTCGATCGACGCAGTTATCTGTACCGTGTGGAGGCTATAGGGCTTTCAGTTTTACTGCGCAGTTCATCGTTGCAGTTAAATCGCACAGTTATACCGTAACGTGTGTAGCCGCCTTAACTCGATGCAGTTTTCGAGGTGACTGTGCACAATTCATGCAGCTGTAAGGCTATTTCCGTGATGTATTAACAAATTAAGGCGATATCAGTGATGTGTGAATAATTTAGTGGAGTGATTTATTCTTTCGTGAATAATGGCAGTGCTATTATTATTATTATTATTATTATTATTACTTGGGTAGTAAAATAACTAACGATGACAGAAGTAAGGAGGACATAAAATGCAGACTAGCACAAGCAAGGAAGAGCTTTCTTAAGAAAAGAAATTTGCTCACTTCAAACATTGATATCGGAATTAGAAAGATGTTTTTGAAGACTTTCGTGTGGAGCGTGGCATTGTATGGAAGTGAAACATGGACGATAACTGGCTGAGAAAGAAAGAGAATAGAAGCTTTTGAAATGTGGTGTTACAGAAGAATGCTGAAGGTGAGATGGATAGATCGAATCACGAATGAAGAGATACTGAATCGAATTGGTGAGAGGAGATCGATTTGGCTAAATTTGACGAGAAGAAGAGATGGAATGATAGGACACATCTTAAGACACCCAGGACTTGTTCAGTTGGTTTTTGAAGGTAGTGTGGGGGGTAAGAACGGTAGGGGTAGACCAAGATATGAATATGACAAGCAGATTAGAGCAGATGTAGGATGCAATAGTTACGTAGAAATGAAAAGGTTAGCACAGGATAGGGTGACATGGAGAGCTGCATCAAACCAGTCTATGGACTGATGACTCAAACAACAACAACATTATTATTATTATTATTATTATTATCATTATTATTATTATTATTATTGTTGTTATTAATATTATCTGGAGTTATTGTCTTATTTATAGGGATTTTAGGAATGATCTGGGGGGGCCAATTTGAACTTAGGAATTGGCAACACTGTCCACTGTAACGAAGGCTGCCACAGTCGTTCAGCCTATGATTTGAATAGATGTCTTACAAGTGGAAGCGATGAAAATGCTGGTTTCATGAAGGGCTCTGTCACCTTCGACACAAATCTCTCAACCTCCGTGTTTAATCTACGTAATTTCCAGTAATTCGCTCCAGCCTTTTGACTTGCAGGTCAAGAGGAATTTATCGCTGTTCAAAAGCATAACTCGTTGATGTTTCCTCCCTTTAAGGCAGAAGCTTTAAAATGAGGCAACACTGCGGCGATCAGTAGAATACTCGGTCCGTGGAGCCGTAATAATTGTGGAGCTCCAAGCTATGTTTGGGTACGTAATTGGGTTAGTATTTCCGAGATAACTCGGTTACTATCCTCATTGTGTTACGAAATAACCTCTTTAAAGAGCTCGCTAAATCGGGATTTTGCGATTCGCTACAGTGACTCTGCGTGACTAATTCCCTTCTTAACCAATATTTAAGGTACAGTGCTGTTCAGTTCAAAGCAGAACAGAGTCAAAAGCAGCGCAATCAGGGTGCGTAACGCCATGAAAACACGTGTAATTGGAATCTTGTTGATCATCAGCTGAGGTTAATTATGTGTATTGCGGTAGTGAATGTTGTTTGAAATCGTCGAAACGTGTAATGATGATCAAATCTTTCTTAAACTTAGAAAAGATAGAATATCTCCTCTGCTGCTGTTGATATAACGACAGGTCTCCTTTACCGGGAATAATTGCTTCCTGTTAAGTGACAGCATCCTTGAGATATGCTTTCTCTTTGGATTAGTATTTTGGTGATACAGCAAAACCTGTCTAAACAGAAATTACTAGGGTCCATAACACCTGTGCTATAGAAATAAAGCAAGGCTGTGTTCTGTAACCACGAATTGATTGTATGCTATGTGAAAATGACGGCGTAGCGTTCTCAGGTCTTCTGGCTCTTCCGGAACCAGTCCTCTCTCTCTTTCAGGTTTTTCGCATTTCCAAACCACTTCGCTCTTTTATACTCTATACCATACTCAGAGCCCTGCACGAATATCCGCGACGTTAGTGTCTTGGTGGATGCAAACTCTATGGAGGTGCGGATACTATTTCTGATAATTTCTAAAAAAATGAAGTTTATTTATTTTCACTCACATATGCTTTCTTTTACTTGTGGTTAGGCGACCCTTGACAGTGGTATTGGACAATCATAAAAGAAAACTTGTGTCCTCATCCCGAGGTGGTGCAGTTTTTCAGGCACACCACCAGTGAAGGTGAGCTGCAAGTACCGTTTTCAACCACATACTAGCCCTCCTGCCATTCTTAAATTCCTGGCAGTACCGGAATCGAACCCAGGCCGCGGAGGACGGCAGCTAATAATGCTAACCGTCATGCGGCGGAGGCGGACGTGAGAATGGTGATATACAAAGAGCCTTGAGACCATAAAGCCATATATCTAACCTAAGCCTAACTGGCTCCTGCCTGCAATTAATGGAAGGGAGGAACAAAGGTCAATACCTTGGTAGATGTAGAGAAAATCTCTCATAACCCTGTGACTCCAGGGTTTCTGATGCTAGGTATCAGGCCTATTGGGTTATGTTAACAGATCTATCCGTTCCAATACCTTGCGTGTAATATACTTTAGTAAAAAATATCTACAATATCCGCGGATGTGGACGATGTAAGTGCATATACGCAGGGCTCTAACCATACTTACTTTTACAGGTCTCCTCCTCGTGTTCTAAAGGCTTTGTCAGTATCGCTCTCTTTACAGTATACCTTAACATTTTTGCCTGATCAACAATGTTGTGTTTATCATCTCATTAAAATTCTCTGTATTGGAACATTCCGAGCCATCTATATACACTGACTGACAGAGCAAATGCAACACCAAGAAGGAGTGGTTCGAAAGGGATGAAAGTTGGGGAAAAAACAGAGACGGCACGGACGAATAATTAATGTTTATTTCAAACCGATATGCAGGTTACACAATGCGCACGGCATCGACTCAGTAGGATGTAGGACCACCGCGAGCGGCGATGCACGCAGAAACACGTCGAGGTACAGAGTCAATAAGAGTGCGGATGGTGTCCTGAGGGATGGTTCTCCATTCTCTGTCAACCATTTGCCACAGTTGGTCGTCCGTACGAGGCTGGGGCAGAGTTTGCAAACGGCGTCCAATGAGATCCCACACGTGTTCGATTGGTGAGAGATCCGGAGAGTACGCTGGCCACGGAAGCATCTGTACACCTCGTAGAGCTTGTTGGGAGATGCGAGCAGTGTGTGGGCGGGCATTATCCTGCTGAAACAGAGCATTGGGCAGCCCCTGAAGGTACGGGAGTGCCACCGGCCGCAGCACATGCTGCACATAGCGGTGGGCATTTAACGTGCCTTGAATACGCACTAGAGGTGGCGTGGAATCATACGCAATAGCGCCCCAAACCATGATGCCGCGTTGTCTAGCGGTAGGGCGCTCCACAGTTACTGCCGGATTTGACCTTTCTCCACGCCGACGCCACACTCGTCTGCGGTGACTATCACTGACAGAACAGAAGCGTGACTCATCGGAGAACACGATGTTCCGCCATTCCCTCATCCAAGTCGCTCTAGGCCGGCACCATGCCAGGCGTGCACGTCTATGCTGTGGAGTCAATGGTAGTCTTCTGAGCGGACGCCGGGAGTGCAGGCCTCCTTCAACCAATCGACGGGAAATTGTTCTGGTCGATATTGGAACAGCCAGGGTGTCTTGCACATGCTGAAGAATGGCGGTTGACGTGGCGTGCGGGGCTGCCACCGCTTGGCGGCGGATGCGCCGATCCTCGCGTGCTGACGTCACTCGGGCTGCGACTGGACCCCTCGCACGTGCCACATGTCCCTGCGCCAACCATCTTCGCCACAGGCGCTGCACCGTGGACACATCCCTATGGGTATCGGCTGCGATTTGACGAAGCGACCAACCTGCCCTTCTCAGCCCGATCACCATACCCCTCGCAAAGTCGCCTGTCTGCTGGAAATGCCTCCGTTGACGGCGGCCTGGCATTCTTAGCTATATACGTGTCCTGTGGCACACGACAACACGTTCTACAATGACTGTCGGCTGAGAAATCACGGTACGAAGTGGGCCATTCGCCAACGCCGTGTCCCATTTATCGTTCGCTACGTGCGCAGCACAGCGGCGCATTTCACATCATGAGCATACCTCAGTGACGTCAGTCTACCCTGCAATTGGCATAAAGTTCTGACCACTCCTTCTTGGTGTTGAATTTGCTCTGTCAGTCAGCGTATTTAAAAAAATTATGAAAACTAAAGTCAGTCAGTCCGGCCATTCTATCCGGTCGACGTCCTTCATTTTTTAACTGAAAGTATTGATGCACAGATTTTTCATCAGGTACTATAAATCACTGAAGTTCCCCATTCTTGAAACTATTTGATTTTTCTATTTTTTTTGTCTCTTTGAAGTAATCATATCTTTGGTTCCCCTCAGGGTATGGGGTTCGTTTTGGCCTAAGAACACTCAGTGGATCAAGCTCTTTCATTTCAGCTCTTAAATATTCAAATTGGTTTGATTCTGAGGAACGTTATGAGTACACATTCAATTTAACGTCTCATTTCTTCGTCATTTTTTCTCATTGAAGCAATCATATCATTAGTTCTAATTGCGATACGCAGTTCGTTTTGGTCTAAAAGTACTCAGTGAATTAAGCGCTTTCTTTTAAGTTAATAACTACTTAATTTGGTATATTCTGAGAAAAGTTATGAGTACATTTATCTCCATGACGAAGATCTTAGAAAGACTTTTTAACAGTTCGGCGCGTAGTGCTTTTCCAAGGAACGTTTAATTCAATTTCTTCGTGTGATGTATTTTCAAGTGTTTTGCTGACATAATATTACATTCTATTACCACAGTAGATCATGTGCTTTATTCATTGAGTCTAAACTTTGCAAATACATCCGTGAGGATAGTAACGAACAACACCATACTTTGTACAATGCGGGCGGAGCCAGCGGGAGACTGCTAGTATATTACTATATTTCTCTAAAAATCCTCCCTACCTAGTGATAGCTCCTTCATTTCAAGTCTCATGACTCTTTCATCTAAGTCCAATACTCGATTCTTAATTTCCTCGACTGTTCTATCTCCACTCCTCTTCAGTATCTACTCTGAAAGGGTATTTTTCGAAGCACTGGAAGGAAAACTGGACGGCGTCGTTGGTAATTTGATCACAAAAATTACAGATGTACAGATGACACTGCTCCGCTTGCAACAAATGTTGAAGATTTGCAGACACTACTAAACTGTGTGGTTGAACACAGTGCTGCAGCAGGTCTGCGTTTAAACACGAAAAACACCAAAACTAATGGTCATCATAAGCAAACATTTCATTCAACCTGTTAACTTGACTGTATCTGGCAAATCACTAGAGCAAGTCCAATGCTTTAAGTATCTCCGCTGCATACTTGATCACAGCTGGAAGAATGGTATTGAAATTACTCCCACGTTGAGAAGATAAGGACTACGTTCAAGAGAATAAGCAAACTTCTCTGTTAGAGGGACTTTAAGGTCAATCTCTGTCTCCGGTGTTATGAATTTTCTGTCTTACGTTATTGTACTGAGACTTCGACACTAACAGAGAACACCACCAAATATACCTTCCATCTTTTGAGATGTGGTGCTACCGACGTCTTCTCAGAATATCATGGGTTGACAGAATACGTAACACTGAAGTACTCCAACGTCTGCACAAAGATCTAGAGGCCATGCACAACGTAAAAACGGTACTATGACCGTATCATTCAAAATGAAAAATATACGCCCTTTCAGTTTATCTTACAAGGTAAAATTGAAGGAAGGAGAAGTAGGCGAAGAAGGAGAATGATGTTTTTGTTGTCTCTGCTGTTTTAAAATTGGTTTTACGTCGCACCGACACAGGAAAATCTTAGCTACGAAATCTAGGAAAATGTTATGGGGTCACTACCCCCCACTCTTTTCCGAATTTCTAACAGGAAAAACTAGATCGCCCTAGTGACAGGTGACATCCAATGAGGATATGGTAAAAGAAGAAGAATAAGAAAATGTGATATTTTCGTTTTATGCCAGGTTAATCCATATTCTAAGCTCACTGTGTTTTTATCTCAAGTCATGTAAAACAGAACTTAGAAAATTTTGCTTGAAAGGAACTAATGTCAGACAGCATGTAAGTACTGTGCTACTGTATGCGTTCTATTTTAGTTTAATATTTTTCTCCTCCTTCTTCCTTTCTTTTAAGTTTATCGTAGACCAGTGTTTTTCCACTTTGAAAAAACCGTCACTGACTGGTTCTGATTTTCATTTGCTTTCATGAGCTAAACATTTTCATCAACGGATAGAGTTTTATGTTTCTTCCCAATCATAATCGCTAATATACTGAAGAATAACAAATACAGTTCAACAACGCGAACTATAGAACAATCATACTTACACTGGTAGGAAAACTGGGCAACTTTGTTCAAAGTGCATTTCTATGTCATTGTGCCATTAATCTCCACCACAGGGTTAGAACATCTCTAGCTTCAGCATTAATGTGGCAATGGGCCGAAATCTAGGAAAATGTTATGGGGTCACTACCCCCTCGCTTTTCCGAATTTTTAAAATTTATTGTAAACTTGATTGCATGTAGTGACCTAAAAGGTCAGTAAACAAAATTTGGCTCAGATTGGTGAAACGATATGGATTTTTACAAAGATATATACAGGATGGTAATAGATATCGTGAACCGGGTGTATGAGCGTTACAGGGTTGGTCATACTGATCAATAATTGGAAAGTATAACGAATTTAGCCAATCAGATCGCTCCGCGGGTGCCTTTAGATGGGCTTTGTTGAGGCGGTGTTGCTAAATCTGCACGAGGATTATGAGCGGCTTGAGAGCGCCTGTAGAGAAACTAAACTTCTCCAGGGGAGGGACTTGAACAAGACACAGCAAGCAGACTACGGTGTGTTACCGATCGATGCTTGTTTATCGGCATGATTCTCAAGCACAAGCCACGTACAGATGTATCAACACCACCTCCTAAGTCCCATTTGAATTCTCCCGCGAAGCGATCGGATTGGCTAACTTCAGCATCTGATAAAATGACAATGGCGCGAGGTATCTTTTCTCAAATTACTCATCAGTAGAGTCCGGACCTTTATGACGTGTCACATTTGTTCGTTATATTCCTTCCTTGGAAAATACAACTTAGGCATGATTTTATGTACGCTGACTAAAACGATGCGATTTTCACGGGGCATATAAAGTCATATTTTGGCTTAGCATTTTTAAAGTTTTTTGTCATTATTCACATGATGGTTATATTTCCCCGTGAATATTCCTATCGTCATATTTTTATCCTTTTTTTTCATTTCCATTCATTTTTCACATCTCCCAATTGTCTGTAATTTCTTACAATTATCTTCCTTAGAAATATATATTTATGTGAATTAGGAGGGTAAGTTGTATAAAAAGAGCCAGGTGCGTAGAAAGCGACAAAAAGGTGAGCCTCAATTGAGGTCTAATAATTTAACGTTCCGATAATTCAAATATTTCCTGCGATGTTAGGCGGTTTTTACCCAGTAACAAGTGAATGTTGCGTGAAAAATAGATGATTATCGTTCCTACCTGAGAACTTTAAATTGTATGTAATTTGCTATTTTGATTCTTTCTGATCGCCCTTCAAAATGATGACATTTATTTCATTCTGTGCAGAGTCGAGAGTTATCTCTGGATTGGAAAAACAAATAAATTCAAAATACCGTATAATAATAATAAAAGAAACGAGAGCTTCCGTAGCTCAGGCGGCAGCGGGCTCGCCTCTCACCGCTGGGTACCGTGCTTCAAATCCCGGTCACCCCATGTAAGATTTGTGCTGGACAAAGCGGAGGCGGAGGCGGGACAGGTTTTCTCCGGGTGCTCCGGTTTTCCCCGTCATATTTCATTCCAGAAACACTCTCCAATACCAATTCATTTCATATGTCATTCATTAATCATATTTAATGCCATATATTAATTCACTTCTAGGTCATAAATGCTTATATATTTCTAATATGTTTAGGTCATACATCTGGGCTCTCTAACGCTCATATACTCGGTTCACGTTGTTTCACCCTGTATATAGATTTATTACATGGCTTTTATTGTCGGAGTGTCCGAGGACATGTTCGGTTCATCTGGTGCAGTTCTTTCTATTTCACGCCCATTAGCGACTTGCGTGTCTGAATGTGGGATTATGACGATGATGATGAGATAGTGGGCGGGTGAAATGCGGTTTGGCACATAGCCTACTCCTGTCGAATGGTACGAAGAAGTCTACTAAAAGCTCAACGTCCCCATACGACATGCAAATCACGATCAACAGCGCCATATGACCTGGAAATGAAATGGCATATGGATTTTAGTGCAGGGAGTGTCCGAAGACAAGTTCCGCTCGCATCGTGATAAGGATGAAAGGTTGGTGAAGATGACACATGCAACCAGCCCCCGTGCCAGCGAAATTAACCAATAATGGTTAAAATTCCCGACCCTGCCGGGAATCGAACCCGGGACCCCTGTGACCAAAGCCAGCACCTTAACTATTTAGCCATGGAGCCGTACGCCATATGCCTTCACTCCATAATAACATTGCGGAGAGTTTGTAATTGAATCCAGGTTTTTTGGCACGCAATCTATTGATTAGAATGTTGATACCATCTCTCCTACCCTGCCGGCCAACATTCTAATAGTGAAAATTTTTCGACCAACGGGACTCGAGCCCGGATAACCGCGCTTTCAGACGCCTTAACCATCATGGCCACCGGGTGGATTAAAGAACAGCTAAATTAGTAGAGCGAGACAAACAAAATACGTGGAACCATTTAACATCCCATGCTCTGGTAACACACTTCATACAGGCTGCCAATTTATGAGTAGACTAGAAAATGTACCCGTGCTTCGCTCCGGTATTCTACATTCTATACGGGTATCGAAGTAAATTACTGTACATGCAGTGAATAAGATTTCCTTAAATTGCACCTGCTCCACGTACAACACATTTTTCGGCTATGTCCGCTGGACGTAGCCTTCAAAACCGAACGTTTATGATATCCCAATTATTAATCCTGCTGTTGAAAAAGTGTACATGAGAAAAAAAGGATTACCATCAAGGTTGATCGATTTCCAGTCAGGTTGGTCATGTACATATTGTGGGATAGTAAAATCACTGATTCGGTTCCCTATAAACCCCAGTCCATTCCGGGAATTTAAAATGGTATGGACTTTAAAACCTACCTTTGGACAGGTGGATGCTAAGTATGAAGTTTGGTTGAAATATCTTCAGTAGTTTTCAAATTATAAGAAATACGCTTTTCACGCACCCGCTCTTGAGTTAAGTCCGGTGGGACTTGTACCGAAAAAAGGTCCGTTAATGATATTTCTCTTATTAATCCTCGTATATAAATGATGCACATGAGGAAAAAGGTTTATAAATTGATTTCCATTAAGTCAGGTATTATCCATTAAGTTTGGTTGTATATATTATGTGGGAGTGAAAAATCGCGGTTTCGGTTTCGAATAAAACTCCAGTCAATTCAGGGATTTAGAAACAATATTGGACCTAAAACCTATCCAAAAACAGTTGGATTCTAAATATATCCAGTAGTTTCCATGTTATAGACAAACAGACAAACAAACAGGCAAACAGACACCAAAAGCTAAAAAATATGCAGATGGTCATTATTACACCTGAAACGGATATCTGTACGGAATAGTCAATGTACAGGCATACGGTCGTTACGATTTTATTTATATAGAAGCTTGGTGAAGTAATCTAAGCACACTATTACAGTAACTCCACATGAGGGATACATTCTTCAGTTTCGTATTTCTCTGCTGGTCTGACTATTTATATGATTGAAACCCTAGTTTGTGAGTTTCCATCCCGGCCTCTTCCGGTAGTTGTTTGAAGATATACAAGTATCGTGTACGTAAATTCCTTGACACGTAAAATAAATCCTATGGGGCAGAACTGCAGCACCTCAGTGTGTCAGAAATCTTTAAAAGTAGTGAAAACAATAACATTCTCTTTCGAAATTATTTTGTGATACACATTTAGCACGCACAAAAATAATTATATTTCTTCGTATTAATATTTTTTAAAATTATTTTTCACTAGTAAAATTACCACTGGCATTATCTGCTAAAATGAAATTATTGGATATGAGTTCTCTCAACTGCACTGCGCGTTAATTACGTCTCCCCTCCCGCTTCTGTCGCCTCTGGGCTTGCAAAGATCTGAGCTCGGGAATTCACCATGTGCTAAGTACGTACAGGTTTTATAATAAGTAGCCTTCATTACTCACAACTATTCACTGATCACACGATCCCGGATATTTCGGCTGTAAAAGATTAGAATGCAAATATACCATGGCAAAAAACAAGTGTGCTCTACCCGGACAACACTTCTGCCATGAGATTTGCATAAATGTTAGGGGTTCGCGCTATTAGAGCCCCTAAAACTTATGTTACTCTCGCTACACATTCGAAGAGCGGGTAGACGGCAGTTCCTAACAGGTAAGTTGGTTTGCATTCTAACCTATTACCGCCAGAACAACTGGACTCTACTCACCACGGACAAGTAATGCGTTCAAGCACAGTTTCATAATGCGTTCCCTGGGAGAATGAGGAATCATCTACAGAATGAGAAGAAAACCGAAAGACGAGAAAAACATGAACAAGAATTGATCGAAGAGGAAGGATAAGAAAGATGGCGGAATGCGGCACCGTTGTTACTACAGTACACCTCAATGTGTTGTATTTGGAAAAATAAAGTTTGACGAAGATAATAATTGTCATGTAATGGATGCATTGTTACCAATATTGAAACAAAACGTTTGAAATTAGAAGGAGTTGAAAAGAATAAGAACATAATGATTTATGGAATTGTGAATTAGAACTGGATGAAGATATCAGATCAATGGAGGACAACAAATGAAACGATGGCTGTATTAAAAAAACATGTGGGGGACAAGGAGGACAACAGTGCACAGGTGGAGTAGTGCCTAGCCTATGCAGACGATTTGGCCATAGGAAGCGAGACGGAAGAAGGTTCAAAGAAACAACTCGACAGCATGAGCAAGATAGCCAGAATGTAGGGTTACGGATCGCCCACTTCGAACACCACCTAAACACCAGAAGGCAGCGTGCAGAAGGTAGACAAGTTTGGGTACCTTGGAAGAAGGAACAGGAGTAGCGATGAGATAAAACAGAGGGTGAACAGAATAAGGACTACCTACCTTGTGACTAGGAAGTGTAAAATAAAAGAAACATATCAACAGGCGCTACAAGGCACGAGTCAGGAACGTGGTACTGTACGCGGCCGAGACCATGATACGAGGAAGGCATGGGCAAAGCAAGTGGAGAAAGAAGAAACAAAAATTCTGAGAAAGATAATGGTTCTCAAAGTAGGAAGTGAATATGGGAAAGAAGAACAAGGGACTAACTGTACCGAAACTCGAGGACGATCTGAGAAGAAATAAGAATCAAATGAGCAAGATTTGTTGGCCATGTGATCAGGAGGAAAGACGGGAACTAAGTGGGTCGTCGGGACCGAGATGGTGATCAAGGTGGAAGGGACAGAGAATTGGAGAAATAAATATACACCAACCAATATGTCAGAGAAAGGTACAGGAATAAGACAGAGAAGCACCAGTGGGAGAGACAAGAGAAGAGGATACTGAAAATATCAGCTGAAGAACGGGAGAGATGGAAAGAGAGGATGAAGAGGTTCTGGGATGGTAATAAGAAAACCCAAACCATGAGAAAAATGTCAGTGGTTCTACAGAGACCATAACGAGAGGAGAAGAAGAAAGATAAGAAACTAAATACTCAAATCTAATATCAGGTAGGTAGGTAAGGGTTATTCTGCCCGAAGGCAGGTCCGAACCTCCGCAGAGGTGTTCCTGAGCGGGAGTTTACGTGCGGTTGGGTGGTCAGTTTCTTTCCGCTCCTCCATTCCCTTACCCCCCACCAACAGCGCGTGGCAACCCATCCATCTCCTGACCACGCCCAGTGTTGCTTAACTTCAGAGATCTCACGGGATCCGGTGTTTCAACACGGCTACGGCCCTTGGCACATCTAATATCAAGAGAATAAGAATTATAGCCTAGTGTAAATAAAATCAAGTTAATGTTTGAACTACCTCACAAGTTCATTCGCGTGTTGGAACAAACATGATAGATGACCAGCACATGACAATGTGTAAGACGATTACAGTTTTTCCTAGTTTTGGCCGTAATGTTGTATTTGTGCATCAACTTCATAATATTACTCGAAATTGAATTAACGCATTAACGTATTAATGAATTAACGTATTTGTTGTAAATTAAAGGTATTTAGCCAGGAAATATGAGCATTCGTGGCAGATCTATGAAGTACCAATCATATACCGTCGGGACAAATCCCGCCTGGTGTCAGTAGCGCATTAGCAGTGGCTCGAAATGGCGGCTCGTATTCTTTCTACCGTCACCCGCGAGGTTTGGTCTGTGATAAAGTTGTGATAAGGGACGTGGAATGCTCAGTGCAGGTATTGAGATGATCCGTGGTAATGCTCACCCACATACGGCTCTGCGCTCAGCAACTGTTCTATAGAAGTTCGGCTGGGGGAGTGTTTGAATTAGGATTACCAGCTTTTTACAGAGAAAGTAAAGGATCGAGGAGGAAGCCTACAAAATAAACATTCCAAATAGTGTTTTCAACAAAGAATAGTAGGAGTATACTTAGAACTTGCATGCATAATTTTCTTCTTCCTCTTCTTCTTCTTCTTCTTAATCTGTTTACCCTCCGGGGTTGGCTTTTCCCTCGGACTCAGCGAGGGATCCCACCTCTACCGCCTCATGAGCAGTGTCCTGGAGCTTGAGACTCTGGGTCGGGGATACAACGGGGGAGGATGACCAGTACCTCGCCCAGGCGGCCTCGCCTGCTATGATGAACAGGGGCCTTGCGGAGGGATGGGGCAGTTTGGAAGGGATAGACAAGGAAGCTGCCGTGGCATTAAGTTAGGTACCATCCCGGCATTTGCCTGGAGTAGTAGTGGGAAACCATGGAAAACTACGCCCATGATGGCTGAGGAGGGAATCGAACCCACCTCTACTCAATTGACCTCCCGAGGCGTTCGAACCAGAAATGCTTCATACATTCAGCAAATTGGGTACCTGAAAAATGTTTTGTTCTCAAGGTACAGGAAGCATTAACCCCCCTTCTGTTTTAATTGCCATCATTGCTTCAAAATATCCTCTGCATTACAAAACTCATCATATAAACAGTCTTCATCTCCTTCATCTATTTATTAGGACGAATCCAAGAATATGTTTCTTCCCAACATGAATGGTAAACGCACATGGTTTTAGTTATTTTCCTTGCGGGGGTGATTTCACCCTCTCTTCATCGCAACACATATTAACAAAAGAAATCACAAAATTCGAATCTGACCAGAACAAAGCTCACGTCCTGTGGCTTAGCGTAACGTGGTCCTTCCTCCAGTTACTCGTAAAGTAAACCTCTGTTGCCGGTGTACTATTTTATTTGTCACCACATGACCAGATATTATAGGGAAATCCATAGCGTGTCAGGCGAAGTAAATTATTTTAATTACCATTGAAAAAGCTATAAGAATACGGAATAAATTTGAAATAATATGGGACACGTGATCTGACAAAAAATAGCCAATATACGGGAATTCCCGCGAAATACGGGATAGTTGGAAACCCTATGTTTGATCATCCACCGTAAAGTGCTGATCTTGCTCCCAGTGATTTTCATATTTTCTTGCGCCTGAAGAAATGCCTGTCCTCCAGTCAGCATTTTCACACGGACTCAGAGCTGAAGATGAATGTCACACGCTGGTTCAATTCCCAGGCGGCAGACTTCTACGATACCAGCATACAAAAGTTGACCCCGCTAAATGACAAGCGACTCAATTATTGTGGTGATTATATCCTAAAATAGCTCCAACTTTGTCAATAAAGTTTTCCATGTAATTATGTTGTCGTTTTTCTTAAATAGGGAACTTAATTTCTGGATGGCCCTTGTATATACCCGTCATTGGACGAATTAATTGTGTTTATTTGTAATGCCACATAACCGAGATGAGTGGCCGCAGAAGAGACATAGCATACTTCAGCTTAAAAACAACAGGCAGTCAGTATAATTTTAATTTTGCTACATTTCAGAATCTTGGCTCTGCAAAATTAGGATATTAGGGATTGAACATGCCAACTTCCCAAGAAAAGTACTTCAATATTTTTCTGAGATTATTTTTAATACCAGTGAGCGAACTTGTCGTGAAAGAGGAAATGTCATGTCAGCTACATTTGTGTAAGAGGAGGAAGAAAGTGTTTATCTGGGTCAGAACCACGTCAGCACATGACTGTTGAAACAAGCTGACAGAACGCGTATGATCTTTGAGATTATAATCTCCCCTCCAGCTGACCTACTAACACTGAGGTGTTATTTTGAGAGCTGTCTACATCTTCTTTCTTTTCTTCTCTTTTGGTCCTTTCTTGCACGGCTAACCCATTGAATAACACGATAACTGTGTGCGATAAGAGAACTAAGATGATCTATAGCCATTCACTCGATTGAATTCGTGACAATTTGACACAAGCAGAAGTTTTCACAAACTGTTTCATGTGATGTATAAGTTCGAACTTGACGTATGTGCCTTTTATCTCATCATTTTTATAAACGACTTGCTGCATACGTGAGCTTCAGAAATCGTTGAGTTTCAAGCAGAACACTGAAAGACAAATGCATTGCGGTCTTTACGTCACAAGGCCAAAATATGTTTGTTAAATTACTTATCTCCTGTCGATTTGTTCAACATTGGTATTACCTTTCGTACAATAAAGGTGATTTCCTCTTAAACCTATAGTTTCAATATAGACGAAGTCCGTGTAATTTGGAACGATGATATTTTTGGTATTTGCAAGTATAGTCACCCCCGTCACAGGAAAGGTCAGTAAGACAGTCGAGGGTAGCTTTTTCCTGGGAGTAGTTTTGCTAATGGACTTAAGGTTGAAGGGGAAAGAGGGAAACTATTTTAATACTTACATTCCTTGTAAGGTTATACGGTGACGAGTAAGTGTACTGTGACGTAGTCATTTCAGTGAAGAGGGTGTTTAGCTTTCAGAAGTACTGATGGAATACCTAGATAAATTTTAACATAGTTTCATTAATAAATTTTAAATATTTTGCATATTTTTTTTGTTTTTGTTTTTGATTAAATCTTTGCATGTCGAGCAATTTGGGCCGTTCAAACAATTGTAATAATTACGTTTCTTTGTAGTTTACTGGTGACTCTAAAATAACTTGTTTTGTAATTTGAGGCCGACCCTGCGGTGTAGAGGTAGCGTGTCTGCCTCTTAATCGGAGGGCCCAGGTTCGATTCCCAATTAGGTCAAGGATTTTCACCTGGATCTGAGGGCTGCTTCGAGGTCCACTGTGTCTCCGTGATAGGTAATTGAGGAGCTGTCTGACGGCATTGGATGTGACAAGTATTATGATGACGATTGGATTCAATGTAATAGTTTCAAACGTGGGCTCATGAAAACTGCGCCAAACTTCATGCCAGAAGTTATGACTACAATTCATAGGGTCGTATTCTATTGCTTAATATTTCAGAATAAATTAATTAAATAACTTTTCAGTATTTATATTTACCAGTCAAAATTACACGATCACCTGGTCCAAGTTACACCCTATCGGTCGAAATGACATGATAACAAATTTTAGAATAAATATTAATTTTAAACAAACCCTTAAGGTAATATTAAAAATTATTTTCACCAAATAGTTTGATACATTGTACTAATTATCATGTATAAAATTTGAGAAATTTTATCTAGGGTCAATAGAGTTATGCACGTTTAAAGTTAAGTGGTGCAATTTTCAGGAAATTTCCCTCCCTTTGGAGAAAGGTTTACACTTGTGTGCTTATGCTATAGCCGGCCCCGTGGTGTAGGGGTAGCGTGCCTGCCTCTTACCCGGAGGCCCCGGGTTCGATTCCCGGCCAGGACAGGGATTTTTACCTGGACCTGAGGGCTGGTTCGAGGTCCACTCAGCCTACGTCATTAGAATTGAGGAGCTATCTGACGGTGAGATAGTGGCCCCGGTCTAGAAAGTCAAGAATAACGGCCGAGAGGATTCGTCGTGCTGACCACACGACACCTCGTAATCTGCAGGCCTTCGGGCTGAGCAGCGGTCACTTGGTAGGCCAAGGCCCTTCAAGGGCTGTAGTGCCATGGGGTTTGGTTTGGTTTGCTTATGCAATTTCGCTTTATCTCCCGAACTTGAATACCACAGCTTGGTGTGGTGGTGGTGGTGATTATTGTTTTAAGAGGAAGTACAACTGGGCAACCATCCTCTATATAACACTAATCAGAAGGAAAAATGGAAGGGATCCGACACTTCGAAAAATGAAGATATCGGCCAAAGGAAGACAAGGGCCACGAAGGGCGTTAAAATCAAAGACTCCCTAGCCCTCCCAAACCTAATAGCGTCGGGGTCGGAAAAGAACAAGAGTTGACCAAGGGAGGTCAGATAGGATAGATGAAAGTGAGGAGCCTGGCACAAGTAAGTGTAAGCAATGCCAGGACTCAGCTAAGGGCCCCGTGGTCGCAAACCCACGCTCCAATGTTCAGAGCCCCTGGGGCCCCTTTTAGTCGCCTCTTACGACAGGCAGGGGATACCGTGGGTGTTATTCTACCGCCCCCACCCACAGAGGGTCCCCAGCTTGGTCTCCTCAGAAAATATTTGGGAATTTTATATTAACGTAGACTTACGTTCATGGACGACGAGCACATGAAAAGAAAAATTTGAAGAACGCGTACATCGCCAACTTACGATTATGTTGAATGTCTCAATCGGCAGATAAAAGAGGAGCCTACCTGTTGCAAGAAAAAAAGTTGATAATCTGAAGCGTACTTTTCATATAATAGCGTTTCAAAATAAGGCTAAATATGTGACGCCACACGCATACTCTGTTACACGATGGCGCTGTGTTGACTCGCAAGCTCAGTCGGAAGTTAGATGAAACAGCGAAAACAATTTACTAAGTCCATGAAACCCGTTACTATAGCGACAGCCTAGCACCATTTTTTTCAAAGTATCTCAAATATTAATTTCACTTTGGCATTAAATATTTATCGCAGTTCTTACAACAGAATATCGAAGTTCTAGTTCTGTTAACAATAGGTGGACCTTATGAAAATGTAATAAAAGTAACAATGTTATTTGCTTTACGACCGAGTAACTTCTTTTTTTACGGTTTTCGAAGACGCCGAGGTGTCGGAATTTAGTCTCACAGGAGTTCTTTTACGTGACAGTAAATCTACCGACACGAGGCTGACGTATGTCAGCACCTTCAAATACCACCGGACTGAGCCAGGATCGTACGTGCCAAGTTGGGGTCAGAAGGCCAGCGCCTCAACTGTCTGAGCCACTCAGCCTGGCTCAAGTAAAGGTAAGGTGTTTCCTAGCGTGATTCTTAAATGCATGAACATTTTATAATATTTACATTTATTGGTAAACAAAAAATTGTGATTAATGATTTAAGTTTCTAGGGTGCGGGGAAGTGCCTTCCTTATCCATGTCCATACCTTAATAAATCCCTATACTTCAAATTTAACTCATTAGTAGATAATTTCCTCACCTACTCAATAAATCGAAAATTTTCCTCAACACCTTCTCGTATGTCTGCCTCTGTGGTTTAGTGGTTAGTGTGATAAGCTGCCACCCCCTGAGGTACGGGTTCGACTCCCGGCTCTGCCATGAAATTTGAAAAATGGTACGATCATTGGAAATGGGTTCACTCAGACTCGGGAGGTCAACTGAGTACAGCGGGGTTCAATTTCCTCCTCAGCGATCGTCGAAGGAATTTTCCGTGGTTTCCCATTACTCCTCCAGACAACTTCCGGGATGATAACCTAACTTAAGGCCACGGCCGCTTCGCTTCCTCCTCATTGACTATCCCTTCCAACCTTGCTATTCACAATAGCAAGTGAGGCCGCCTGGGTGAGATACTAGTCCTCCTCCCGAGTTGTATTCTCTGCCGAATGTCTCACGCATCAGGACACTGCCTTTGAGCTGGTATCCCTCGCTGGACGGTAAAATGACTATATAAAAAACAAAAAGACCTGCTCGTGTTTTGATGTTAAAATTAATTTGAATATGAATAACGTTTGGAAAAAGAAATGTTTCCCATTAAATCAAGGAAAATTCTTACAGTTGCGTACTTAAGCTCTTTTACTTTTGAGCTCCAGTTTTAAAACACTTACAAGGGAACATCGGCAATGGATAAGTCGCCGATCGCGATGAAACTTGGAAAACACATGGAGGTACACGTAAAAATGATGTCGGCATCATTTTCGGGTGCCAACATTCATTAGGGCGTTAACTACGCGGCCTAAAAGTTGCGACATTTCAAATTCCGCGCGATCAGCGATGAATACCTGCTGGCCAATGCTAAGCTGGCACACTGCGTACTTGGAGACACGCCTCTGCACCTCCTCCTCTCCACACTCCAATTGGTTCGCCACCGCACGTTTCCCTTCTCCCCGCGCTTGCCGGTGTTAATGGTAATTCGTCTGTCAGCTGGGGACGTTTAAGCTTCGAGCAGACCCCTTGGTGCATTTCGTCAGAAGCAGGCTATGTGCCGGCACCGGGTTACACCCTGTTCCTTCCTGCTATCATATATCATGGAATTCAATTCCAACCATTAACTCCTCTGATGAGGTTGATATTAAGAGCATCAGGACGTAAAAACTCACTACGAAATTCTTATATTTTTAATTGTATACCCACCTTTCTACATCTCTACACTTTAAATTACGTTTAGCGATACAATCAAAATAATAATAATAATAATAATAATAATAATAATAATAATAATAATAATAATAATTAAAACGACAGAAAAAAATAAAAGGGGAAGTGAGTTTCAAAGTACGGTATTTCTAAATTAATCTGGATTATATTTGATTCCTGTTCAGATTTCTACAATTTGCTTTACGTCGCACCGACACAGATTCGTCTTATGGCTTCGAGAGGGAAGGAAGCGGCCTTCATTAATGTAAAAACCAACATATGCATGGTGTAAAAATGTAAAACCACGGAAAAACATTTTCAGGTCTGTTCGAAGTGTGGAGTTCGAATCCGCTATGTCCCGAATGGAATTTCATAGCTGCGCGACCCTAACCACGCAGCCAACTCACTCAGTTCCTTTACTGTAACTACTGTTTCAATTACAGATTTAGTTGTCATGTTGACGAATAAAAGCGAAGAGCATTAAAGCTAGTAGATGAACCACCTCAACGCCTTTTTTTAGTGTAAAATTTGATGGATAATCTGAATGGACAACAACAAAAGGTCAGTTAAATGAAATAACGATGAGTTCGTCAGCCCAGATAACAACAACAAATAACAGTTAAATGAAATAACGATGAGTTCGTCAGCCCAGATAACAACAACAAATAACAGTTAAATGGAATAACGATGAGTTCGTCAGCCCAGATAACAACAACAAATAACAGTGGAATAACGATGAGCTCGTCAGCCCTGATAACAACAACAAATAACAGTTAAATGGAATAACGATGAGTTCGTCAGCCCAGATAACAACAACAAATAACAGTTAAATGGAATAACGGTGAGCCCGTCAGCCCAGATAACAACGACAAATAACAGTTAAATGGAATAACGATGAGTTCGTCAGCCCAGATAACAACAACAAATAACAGTTAAATGGAATAACGATGAGTTCGTCAGCCCAGATAACAACAACAAATAACAGTTAAATGAAATAACGATGAGTTCGTCAGCCCAGATAACAACAACAAATAACAGTTAAATGGCATAACGATGAGTTCGTCAGCCCAGATAACAACAACAAATAACAGTTAAATGAAATAAAGATGAGCTCGTCAGCCCTGATAACAACGACAAATAACAGTTAAATGGAATAACGATGAGTTCGTCAGCCCAGATAACAACAACAAATAACAGTTAAATGGAATAACGATGAGTTCGTCAGCCCAGATAACAACAACAAATAACAGTTAAATGAAATAACGATGAGTTCGTCAGCCCAGATAACAACAACAAATAAGAGTTAAATGGAATAACGGTGAGCCCGTCAGCCCAGATAACAACGACAAATAACAGTTAAATGGAATAACGATGAGTTCGTCAGCCCAGATAACAACGACAAATAACAGTTAAATGAAATAACGATGAACTCGTCAGCCCTGATAACAACAACAAATAACAGTTAAATGGAATAACGGTGAGCCCGTCAGCCCAGATAACAACGACAAATAACAGTTAAATGGAATAACGATGAGTTCGTCAGCCCAGATAACAACAACAAATAACAGTTAGATGGAATAACGGTGAGCCCGTCAGCCCAGATAACAACAACAAATAACAGTTAGATGGAATAACGGTGAGCCCGTCAGCCCAGATAACAACAACAAATAACAGTTAAATGGAATAACAATGAGTTCGTCAGCCCTGATAACAACAACAAATAACAGTTAAATGGAATAACAATGAGTTCGTCAGCCCTGATAACAACAAAAAATAACAGTTAAATGGAATAACGATGAGTTCGTCAGCCCTGATAACAACAACAAATAACAGTTAAGTGGAATAAAGATGAGCTCGTCAGCCCTGATAACAACAACAAATAACAGTTAAATGGAATAACAATGAGTTCGTCAGCCCTGATAACAACAACAAATAACAGTTAAGTGGAATAAAGATGAGCTCGTCAGCCCTGATAACAACAACAAATAACAGTTAAGTGGAATAACAATGAGTTCGTCAGCCCAGATAACAACAACAAATAACAGTGGAATAAAGATGAACTCGTCAGCCCTGATAACAACAACAAATAACAGTTAAATGGAATAACGGTGAGCCCGTCAGCCCAGATAACAACAACAAATAACAGTTAAATGGAATAACGGTGAGCCCGTCAGCCCAGATAACAACAACAAATAACAGTTAAATGGAATAACGATGAGTTCGTCAGCCCAGATAACAACAACAAATAACAGTTAAATGGAATAACGGTGAGCCCGTCAGCCCAGATAACAACAACAAATAACAGTTAAATGGAATAACGATGAGTTCGTCAGCCCAGATAACAACAACAAATAACAGTGGAATAAAGATGAGCTCGTCAGCCCTGATAACAACAACAAATAACAGTTAAATGGAATAACAATGAGTTCGTCAGCCCTGATAACAACAACAAATAACAGTTAAATGGAATAACGATGAGCTCGTCAGCCCTGATAACAACAACAAATAACAGTTAAATGGAATAACGATGAGTTCGTCAGCCCAGATAACAACAACAAGTAACAGTGGAATAAAGATGAGTTCGTCAGCCCTGATAACAACAACAAATAACAGTTAAATGGAATAACGATGAGCTCGTCAGCCCTGATAACAACAACAAATAACAGTTAAATGGAATAACGATGAGTTCGTCAGCCCAGATAACAACAACAAGTAACAGTGGAATAAAGATGAGCTCGTCAGCCCTGATAACAACAACAAATAACAGTTAAGTGGAATAACGGTGAGCTCGTCAGCCCTGATAACAACAACAAATAACAGTTAAATGGAATAACGGTAAGCTCGTCAGCCCTGATAACAACAACAAATAACAGTTAAATGGAATAACGATGAGTTCGTCAGCCCAGATAACAACAACAAATAACAGTGGAATAAAGATGAGCTCGTCAGCCCAGATAACAACAACAAATAACAGTTAAATGGAATAACAATGAGCTCGTCAGCCCTGATAACAACAACAAATAACAGTTAAATGGAATAACGATGAGTTCGTCAGCCCAGATAACAACAACAAATAACAGTTAAATGGAATAACGGTGAGTTCGTCAGCCCTGATAACAACAACAAATAACAGTTAAATGGAATAACGATGAGTTCGTCAGCCCAGATAACAACAACAAATAACAGTTAAATGGAATAACGATGAGTTCGTCAGCCCAGATAACAACGACAAATAACAGTTAAATGGAATAACGGTGAGTTCGTCAGCCCAGATAACAACAACAAATAACAGTTAAATGGAATAACAATGAGTTCGTCAGCCCTGATAACAACAACAAATAACAGTTAAATGGAATAACGATGAGTTCGTCAGCCCAGATAACAACAACAAATATCAGTTAAATGGAATAACGATGAGCTCGTAAGCCCTGAAAACAATAATATAAAGAAGGAAGCCGTAGCAGTTCTGACAAACTCAGCACATAAAAAGAGTGTACAAACACCTAAGGTTTACCAACTTAGATAATGGAAAAAAAAATTTAAAAGTAATTTCCGTTCTCCCGGTAGATGGGGCGCATAGGCCGATAGTAGAGACATATAAAAAATAAAAGGTCCAAGTTTCTCCATATCCATAGTTTATGATTCAAACCACAGTTGGCCTTCTAGAAGGCGCGCAGTTCAATTGGACGGAGAAGGTGTACCTCCGGTACAGTAATATTTAAGGTAGTATGTATTAGATACATTAACTGTAACAAGAAAATGATGCATGTACCAAAAATATTTGGATTGCATTGAATGATTACTGCCTCGCCAGTTCCGGGCGATTCGGAACTGGGGGATGACAGTGTATTATTCTATTCTATATACCCTACAACTTAATGTATTGTTTCTAAAAATACTAAAAGTGATGTATTGCTGAACAAGGGAGTTGTGAATAGAATAAATTTGTAAACATATTATTACAAAAAATACTTGTTCACTTCTGACTAAGTTCACTTTATACCATATATTATTGTCTTCTGGAATGGTCCAGGCACTCATTTGGTTAACTCCATTACTTATCCTTGGCTTTGACATTATACAGGGTGTTAGAGTCAAACGTTATTCATAATCCAAGTTGGTTAACTTCCGTCCGTTCTTAACTGGCGAGACGACACCAGGGATATTCGAACGGGTACGACGTAACTTTTGCTACAATACCATATCTGCACTGACGCCAAGAGACGCCATTTCGAACATTTCTTTGTAAATGGAGCGGGCTGTGAAACTTGCGCAGGTAAACGGACTTAAATGAGTAGAATTTTACTTATCTTTTCACTCGATCTTTTCCGGACTACGGGTTTCTTATCTCAGATTGATCCATTTGCCGTCCTCCATCACCCCGAAAAGTTTGTAACAACATCACGGATACACCCTGTATAATAATGAAAGGGAAGCGAGGGTGAGCGCTGGTGCGCGTCATCCGAGGTGAATGGAGGTGTATAGGTTACGTACGAAAATACCAGATTCGGTCACGGCGGATAAGATAAGTAGAGGAAGACCAATGTTACAATTATTCTATTTATATTTTAATGAGTTACGAGTCCACGGATCTTCTTTCCAATGCAAAGCAAAGCAAGAGTGAACCTCAGGGCCATCTTCTTTCCAATAGAGATAGATGATAATGCAACTCGTCATTCAAATTGTTTTGAGGGCGTTAGGAATCATTCTGGACTCATGCATAATAAAACACACTTCAAAATTGCGAAAGTCATAAAAAAATTATTTTTTACCACACAGGGGTACATTCTCCCCTAAAACTGGTGAAAGTGGAAAAAATTAGAAATTCAACCAATCTCTGTGAAAGGCAACTTTAACTCGAATTTACACACCTAATTTTATTTAAGACTTTTACATTATAAATGTGTCGATTGACTTTCTGGTGTCATTGATTCACCCTGATTGGTGCGTGTTTGTAAACATAGCAACCTGGAAAATAACGCCATTGCAGAGCAGACTTCTGTAAATTACAAGGTATTAGCTGAACTGCGCTCCAAACATCCTCTATTGAGTGCGGTGTTGGTCACATGGGACTCCAACATTAATTGAGGGCGGAAAGTTTTTGTGTTCCACAAAAAAAAAGTACGTCAACAATTAGAATTGAGAGAGGGCAATCTGGAAGTTCATATAATACTGTTGTCTCTACGAGGGTGTGTGTGTGTGCGCATGTGAGCCACATATTCCCTTTGTGTGTGAGTTACATTGTACCGACATCGCATCAAACACACATACACACATGCAAAAGGCAATTATCACAGTATTGAACTCGGAAATAACTCAACTCATTACAAAACTTGTGACTAAGGAGGAATCATGGCGTTTGGAAAAATAGCGATGAATATTTTGGGTCGTTTATTGACTAGAGGAGGAATAATAATAATAATAATAATAATAATAATAATAATAATAATAATAATAATAATAATCCTGGCATTTTTCAAGTTACCTCTAATATTGATGTCTGAGTTCCATATTGACATTTTGTTGTTTTTTCAGAAGCACTCTGTTCCACGATCAAAATCTGTTCACCATATATGAACAAGATGATTTCCCCCAACCTAGCCTCGTAAATAATGGATTTCGCTTTATGACGAGAATGTTCCAAAACCACAAATTATAAGTTGAATTTTAATAATGTTATTGGCTTTACGTCCCACTAACTACTTTTACGGTTTTCAGAGACGCTGGCGTGCCGGAATTTAGTCCCGCAGGATTTATCTTACCTGACAGTAAATCTACCGACACGAGGCTGGCGTATTTGAACACCTTCAAATAGCAGCGGACTCCGCCAGGATCGAACCTACCAAGTTTTGGTCAGATGCCTAGTGCCTCAACCACTGAGCCACTAAGCCCGGCCAAGTTGTATTTTTAACAACATTTAGGTATCCTAGTTTTCTCATCAATCATCATTTGTTTCGTATTTGTTTTACCAGATGCCCCGTCAGCTCTGTGCTTTCTACTTATAAGTGTCCCGCATGCACTCATGATGAATGGAATGCCTAATAACTGATTTTCAAAGGGGTACTATTGCCTGCCTGAATACGTCAGAATACGAAGAGATAACAGATTGGCCGATCGCTGCATGTTCCTTAGCGTTACCCGTCTAATGCACACCCTTGCATTGGTAAGCCTCGTTTTCAAACGCATAGTAGTAGGCTGGTATTTGTTTCCGTTGCACTACAGTTGCTGTCAACATATCGACAATGGCTGTTGTGTTCAGGAACGAGGAATATGAAAATGAAAAACCTACAGTCAATGACCGGGTCAGGGATGGAATGAATGAAACCCCATCTTGCGGCGAGGATAGGAATTGTGCCGGCTGCCGGAGCCTTTCGCACCCCTCTGGGGCAATGATTAATGACTGACAGATGAAATGAAATGAGAGAGGAGAGTGTTGCTGGAATGAAAGATGTCAGGGAAAACCGGAGTATCCGGAGAAAAACTTTTTCCGCCTCCGCTTTGTCCAGCACAAATCTCACATGGAATGACCCGGATTTGAACCACAGAGCCCAGCGGTGAGAGGCTAACGAGCTGCCGTCTGAGCCACTGAGGCTAAGAACGATGAACACAAAGCCATAATTTTAATCTATGAAGAATCTGGTCGGAATGCAGCCGAAGATCGCAGACGGTATGCGCAGGAGTTTCCAAATAGCCGCCTGCCTTCTATACTCGTATTTCGCCGAACAGAATTGCAATTATGAGCTAATGGTTCGCTCAAGACACATACCACACACAAGCAACATTTCGGTAGACTAGAATGTCTGTACGTGTATACACTAATGAGTTGTTATACTTTCATCTTTGCGTCATTAGTGTTTTTGAAAATGCACCTTGTTACAGAACTTGTATAGTAAAATGACTGCTATTTATTTCACATCCGATATATAGCACGTTATAGGGCTCCTTTATAAACCAGTGTTTAGGCATCCCGTTTATCACTAGTGCATGTGAGACATTTATAAGTAGAAAGTACGGGGTTAGAGGGCCACCTGGCATACTTGTTTAGTTTTTTAATGTCTTTTCAATTGTTTGAAAACTAGTTGATGATGGCCCAGTGAGGGTTGAGACATGTTCAGTAACTTTTTAATGACTAAATTCAACAAAATTATCAACATAGAAAGAAGACTGGTTAGAAGCATTCTTGGCCCAAGGACAACAGAAGCAGAATATAACAGGGCACGATCTAATAAAGAAATCAACGTACATGTGGAAGATATAGTACACACCATTCGCAAAAGAAGTTTGTCGTTTATCGGGCATTTTAAAGGAATGAATAATGACAGACTGACAAAACAAATGTATAATAAAATCGTAAAGCTCAAAGTACAACCAGCTTGGATTACACAGACATTAAATTACCTCACATAAGCAAATATTGACAATAAGTATACACATAATAGGAAGTCTTTTAGAGACAAAACTCAAAATGAGATCTTCAGGGATGAATAAGAAAGAAAAAGAAAGCAACCATATAAAACAGAACAGCTTCAGAAACAGAGATCAGAACGAATAAAACTAATCTGGGCGGAGAGGAAAAAGGAACATAGCAACAATTGAAGTACTGATTTAACGTGCTCAGTAAACGTACTATTAGATTAAATTAATTAATTAATTGATAAATTCAACGCTCAAGTTCAGTGTTTATTCTAAGCTGTTTTGAAAAGGTAGACCCGTAAATACAAACTATAACTTATTAAGAATTTATTGTAAGACAGTACGGAACCAATATGAAAGTTATCGTTCCCAATGTTCTTCGTCCATTTTATCAGTTATTGCAGAGACTCCCGTCGAAACACGAATGTGATCATTGATATCCGATCTTCCAGTGACACACCCACTGATAAACGTAACATTCTCATTTCAGTAACGAGCAGTTTCTGATTATGCTTGAACTGCGTGGCCCATATCTTTGCACTGTATGTCATTACTGGTCTGATCACAGTGCTATAAACCTTGCCATTGATTTTCGCAGGAATTCTTTTATCGCACATCATACCGATCACTGATAGGCATTTCAGACAACAGACATTGATTCGGTGTCGAACATAATCCACTGTTGATATGCTGTTGATGATAGATCCAAAATACCTTGTTCATCTACCAAATTTGAGGGCTCATCATCCAGGAAAACTGTACGCTATGGGCCAAAGTGTTGTGAATTGGAAAAGCTGATGTGCATCTACTTGTTCTTCGCCCTGCTCACTCACAGACCGTAGCTCTCAAGTACCTCTTCCACCCCCCTCTTGTTTCACCAATCAAGACTAGGTCGTCTGTATACGAAATACTCCAAAATAGCTCATGCATGAGATTTGGTCAGATCATGTATGAACAAATTAAATAACAAGGGACCAAACACTGAACCCTGATGAACGCCAACCCTCGCGGGGAAACTATTAAACTTTCGAGTTCCGCTCTTGACACATCAGTAAAATTTAGGCCTACACGCAACCAAAAATCTGGGATGCAAATATCAGTAAAGGAATCTTCAATCATACCCCAAGTAAACTATATTAATAAATTCCTACCCATGGGTAACTTACCGAATTCTCCTTCATCTTGCATTATGCTTTATTCTTCTCTCTTCAGACCATTTTGCGTTTCCTTTTCAAGCTTCCTTGAATCCTTCCATTCTTAAAACTTTCTTTTTAAAAATCCCTTCTTCTATATTTGTCTGTTCTCTTATTTTATTTATTTCTAATATTTTTTTTACCTCTTGTATTCAGCTGGTTATTGACTTTTTCTCTCAAAGATACTTGAATATCTGTTTTGTCAATCTGTTATAACTAGAGCCCGGATCTTGATGCATTAATAGGTTATAATGCACATTTATTGTAGCCAGTAGCAAGTTTAGTCTACCTTCACAACGATAATGCTATGAGGTTGGCATAAACATTAGGGGTACGGTCCATCAGAACCCCTATAATTTATGTTACTCATGCTACATTATGGAAGAGCGGGTGGCTGACACTTCCTACAAACCAAATTAGTTTGCAATCTAACCTGTTACTTCATAAAAATTCGGGCCTTAGTTATAACCATTCCATAGTTAACATCCAAAATATTAATCTCTTTTTATTATTTCTTGTATATTTTCTTTGTTCCAGTATATTTCCTTATTACTTCTTGTTTTTCCTTGTTCTGTTGTTTTCATAGGTAAGCCTACTAAGATATTTCTCATGATTCTTCTGTCCAGTACTTCCGGTTTATTTAAACTATAGTTCAAAACTACGCGTAAACACGTTCTGGTTTCTAGTGATGGGACATTCGATTCATTTTACTGAATCGATTCATTTGATTCCCTTCACGTTACTGAATCGATACAGTGATCCGATTCACGGCTCATTGGTCACCGCTCTTACTGCATCTGTGTAGTATGTGCTGGTAAGACAGCAGCAACAGCATTCAGTGCTCTCAGCTGCCATCTGGTCTTCATACAATGAACTCCTTTCCTAGAAAAAATGCTAGTTACTCTAATACATCGAAGGTTTCCGGCGACGCAGGGTGGGAAAGTTTAGGAAGGTAGCAGCCCTGGCCTGAATTAAGGTACAGTCCCAGCATTTCCTGGTGTGAAAATGGGGAAACTACGGAAAAACCATCTTAACGGCTGCTGACGGTGGGATTCGAACCCACCATCCCCCGAATGCAAGCGCATAGCCACGCGATATTAACCACACGACAACTCGCTCAGTCATTTATTTAAAAAAAAGTATTTTTCTATCAGCTGAGGATGTTTTTAATCGTCATATTTTGTATAGGCTACCCGAGATGTACAGTAGCCCGCTGGTTTTCTGATTCAACATACTGTTATTGCGTCTGTCCACATATGATTGAAGTCTTGTGCAACGATGTGACATATGAACTGAGAGAATACTGAGCCGTTCTTCCAAAATATAAAACAGGTACTTTTGAGTGGTCATGAGCATGACTCATAGTCATAGGACAGGCTAGAGTCGAGTTTAATCGTCAAATGTCAAGTAAGTTATAATACTAAGATTCATTACACTAATAAATAGTACAACCTAATAGCCTACCTACTTACTAGCTACTTCAGAATTATGTTGTGACTACCTTTTTAACACTGCAAATAAATCCATCTATTACTTAAACCTCCCTGTAAGAAGAGGACAGTGAATGCAAATGGGTATTATTTTCAAATGAGCTGAGCTCGAGTGTTCATTATAGCATACGATTCTTTCAGTGTAGCATGGCTCACTGTATGTCTCGCTGCAGCGGAAGCTCGGCTCTCCGCGTGTCCAGTGAGCCGATAAGGAGCCGTGTGTATCATGTGTCTCACTGAGCCGCGCTCGTTCACGATTCTTTCGATGTGCCATGATTCAGTGTCTCGCTGCAGCGGAAGCTCGGCTCTCCGCATGTCCAGTGAGCGCCGATAAGGAGCCGTGTGTATCAAGTGTCTCACTGAGCCGCGCTCGTTCACGATTCTTTCGATGTGCCATGATTCAGTGTCTCGCTGCAGCGGAAGCTCGGCTCTCCGCGTGTCCAGTGAGCGCCGATAAGGAGCCGTGTGTATCAAGTGTCTCACTGAGCCGCGCTCGTTCACGATTCTTTCGATGTGCCATGATTCAGTGTCTCGCTGCAGCGGAAGCTCGGCTCTCCGCGTGTCCAGTGAGCCGATAAGGAGCCGTGTGTATCATGTGTCTCACTGAGCCGCGCTCGTTCACGATTCTTTCGATGTGTCATGATTCAGTGTATCGCTGCAGCGGAAGCTCAGCTCCCCGTCAACGTCCAGTGAGTGCGCCACTCAGCACTGTCCGCTGGGAGTAAGCTGAATCGTGTGCCGTGAGCTCGCCGTTCCTGTGAATCGATTCACTCGGACACTTTAATGAATCGATACACTGCTTCGAATCATTCATTCAGTAGCCAACACTACTGGTTTCACCACTGTACTGTACTGTAGCGGTCCGTGCATGTGTATTCTTGTCAATTTCCCACAGTTACCCAGTATACTATTTAGTCCAATTTACATTTTCACCCAGTAACTTTAAGTTCACTTGTATTTTTCCATCTTAAAATTTCATACAATTTCGTCCTATCCGGCTTCGGTGGTGGGGTCATGTGGGTCGAATGGAGGAGGATAGTTTACCTGGGAGAATAGTGGACACTGTTATGGAAGTTAAAAGAACTAGAGGGAGACCAAGACGACGATGATTAGACTCCCTTTCTAACGATTTAAGGATAAGAGGTATAAAACTAAATGAGGCCACAGCACTAGTTGCAACGTTTAGTAAATTCACAGAGGCTTGCAGACTGAACGCTGAAAGGTACATAATGATAATGTATGTAAGTATTTTATTTTCCAATACACCCACTTGGTATTTACGTATTTGCCCTATCCGACTGTCCTCGGTTATAAACCCATTTCCTATTCATTTCAACTTTCTTAACTGTATTACTTTCTTCCTTAATTTATCCGTATGTATGCAATTGCTAATGCCAAAACCTGGGCACGCATTGAGGAAAAATTCCAAGCTGTTCAAGTGTATAACTTTTGGCCCCGGAAAATAGAGAAATGTGGATGCATTTTAATGATGGTGCAGACCTTCGTTTCGGGGTAGTTTTTTTCTAAACGGTAAATCGTATTACAAAACTGATAGCAAAATTGCAGTTCAATTTGGAGAAACCTACAGCTATGGCCCTATGATTTATTGTCGTGTTCCGATTGTTGATACAGTTAGATAGCGCTGCATTTCTCGATTATAATCAAGTATCTCGAACTTGATTGTCACTGGCATTAGGAAAAGGGGCCTGTCTTTATAATGAAAACTCCATCTCTACTGTGAATGGCGGTTGCGAAGTGAGCTTGACGTTGTAGTAGAAACTCCCGAACTTGATTGGGATGACAGTGGGGAATGTGGCCTGTCATTATTGTCAAAACTCTACCTTACATCGGAAACGTTGTATGGCGTTCCCCCTGTTTTGTTTTTCGTATAGCGCTAAGAGACATGCAATTTAATATAATCTTACTCACTGTCTTTACAATAATTTACGGAGAAATCCGTATACAATGTAGAATACCGTTGCAAAGTACGGGTACATTTGCTAGTTTATTCAATGATAATTGTTTCTTGAAACAAACAACAAGAAATACAAAACAATATTATGTTTTATTCTATTGGAAATCGTATTATTTGAATATTACTTTTCAATAATTTATTTTGAATGTCAGACCGCTGATATTTAATACATGTGTTACTGAATTCATGGCCTGGTTTCCGGTCAGCGACTATTAGAGCCCGGATCTTGTTGCATTAATAGGTTAGAATGGAAATTTATTGAAGCCAGTAGCATGTGTAGTCTACCTTCACAACGATTAAGCTATGAGGTTGGCATAAATATTAGGGGTACGGCCCAACAGAACTCCTATAATTTATGTTACTCTTATTACATTATGGAAGAGCGGGTGGCCGACAGTTCCTACTAACCAAATTAGTTTGCAATCTAACCTGTTACTGCATAAAAATCCGGGCTTTAGTGATTATTGTGTAACTTCGGCAAGTCGGCACAGTAAGCAAGAGCACAGTTCGTCGCACCGTAATTCAAATTCAGAAAGGAATTCAGCTAGTAACCATACTAACTAACTACCAATTACGTATGTTTTTAATTGATTGTCAAATTTACTGGAACAGATAATGGTGAACACTGACAAATAAAAACTCGGGCGAAATGTTGGTTTTAGATCAAAATTAATCTGGACGTAATTCGGAGGACAAACATAAATTGAACTGAAATATTTGGACAAAGAAATGAAGGAATTTACCTGAGACAGACGTCAGATAAGGTTTAAATGAGGCTTTTACACTCATGTTAATTAATTCGCAACTCTGAGAGCACATACTTCTTCTGAAACTCAGAATTAGAGCGTCGCTCTTTCCTCGTTATAATGCGTCAGGTTTAGTAACAATCCCATGTAGCCTCTAGCTGGAGACCTGGAAGGCAGCTCAACTCGCCTTGTCAACATGTCCAGTTTGAGTGTCACTATCTTTTCAGAAGCAATTTGCCCTTCATTTCCTGCAGCCAGCCTCACTTGATGCACAAGTGACTGACATTCGTCCCGCCATGTTCCGTTCCGGCTTGACACAGATGCCGGAGGAGGGGTGGTGCAGTACAGTTACCACTCGAACAAAATGGAGCACTTAAATTCAGACAATTGCATAGACTTAATATCTAATTATTAACTTAGTAATCAGTAGTGACTTGCAATTTTGAATCCAATAACATCACCTATGTCAATTTAACGGTATGAGATACTCGGTTTAAGAAAATAGTGCGCACCATAACATCATCTATGTCAATTTAACGGTATGAGATACTCGGTTCAAGAAAATAGTGCGCACCATGAACGATTCACGCTAGTACAACGAAGACTGCTACACAGTATCGTCATAGACTGGCATGTGTCCCACTTGTGTTTCATTCTGATTGCTTGTTCGAAAGTGTCATTAGGTTGTGTACAAATTCCTCCTTTAAGCCACGTGCGGATTTCGCAACACTGCCAATTTGAATTGGCCGGGTAAGTGTTCTGACTGGCTAATTTCAGCAGCTCATAAAATGACAATGGCGCGAGATAAAGAATGATGCTTTCAAATTATTTGTAAGTATTACCAACCCTCTGTCCGACTCGTTGGCTGAACGGTCAGCGTACTGGCCTTCGGTTCAGAGGGTCCCGGGTTCGATTCCCGGCCGGGTCGGGGATTTTAACCTTAATTGGTTAATTCCTACGGCACTGGGGCTGGGTGTATGTATTGTCTTCATCATCATTTCATCCTCATCACGACGCGCAGGTCACCTACGGGAGTCAAATAGAAAGACCTGCACCTGGCGAGCCGAACCCGTCCTGGGATATCACGGCACTAAAAGCCATACGACATTTCATTTCACCAACCCTCTGTCCGGCTCCATGGCTAGAAGGTTAGCATGTTGGCCTTTGGTCACAGGGCTCCCGAGTTCGATTCCCGGGAGGGTCGGGAATTTTGACCATCATTGATTAATTTCCCAGCTATGGGGGGCTGGGTGCGTGTCGTCTTCATAATAGTTTCATCCTCATCCAGACGCGCAGGGCGCCTTAGGGCGTCATATCACAAGCCCTGCACCTGGCAAGCCGAACATGTCCTCGGACACTCCCGGCACTGAAGGCCATTCGCCATTTCATTACCAATTACAGTTTACGTTGTTTCTGAACATCCTGTATACATCCCCCCCCCCTTAATGGTCGTCACTAGGGCCCTACTCGTTGGCTGAATGGTCAGCGTACTGGCCTTCGATTCGGAGAGTCCCGGGTTCGATTCCCGGCCGGGTCGGGGATTTTTGACCTTCAAAGTTTAATTGCAGTGGCTCGGGGGCTGGTTGTCTTTCCTGTCTCTAATACCCCAGCAACTCACACACCCATAACACTATCCTCCACCGCAATAACACGCAGTTACCTACACATGGCAGATGCCGCCCACCCTCATCGGAGGGTCTGCCTTGCAAAGGCTGCACTCGGCTTAAAATGGCCACTCGAAACAATTAGTACTAGTTCCCTGATTTTTATGTAACACTTAAGTGAGAAATATGTACGTAAAAATGTAGTAAATATGTAATAGTACATTATTAATGCACTAAATTTACAATCATGTTCGTATATTCCTTTGATTGTAACTTATGGTTATGATAGGTAAGGTAAGGGTTATTCTGCCCGAAGGCAGGTCCGAAACTCCGCAAAGGTGTTCCTGAGCCGGAGTTTACGTGCGGTAGGGTGGCCAGTTCCTTTCCGCTCCTCCATTTCCTTACCCCCCACAAACAGCGCGTGGCAACCCATCCAACTCCTGACCACGCCCAATGTTGCTTAACTTCGGAGATCTCACGGGATCCGGTGTTTCAACACGGCTACGGCCGTTGGCATGGTTATGATATGAGAGAGTAAAATAATTTTAAATACCACCATATTTTATGAGAAAAGTCATCGTTATTGCTTTAGAAAATTTATTTAGAACACTGTTTTCTAATTTGACAGTATTGCAGGGCGAGTTCGCCGTGCGGTTAGGGGCACGCAGCTGTGAACTTGCATCCTGGAGATAGTGGGTTCGAATCCCACTGTCGGCAGCCCTGAAGATGCTTTTCCGTAGTTTCCCATTTTTGTACCAGGCAAATTCTGGGGCTGTACCTTAATTAAGGCCACAGCTGCTTCATTCCAACTCCTGGACCTTTCCTATTCCATCCTCGCCATAAAACCTACCTGTGTCGGTGCGACGTAAAGCCACTAGCAAAGAAAAAAATTGACATTATTAAATAATCAAACAGAAGGCATAATCAAAATAATCCCAAAATTTATAAATAATGTTGTATACTGTAAATCCCGGAATATATTACACAATGTACTGTTGTAGCTAATTTCCCGTTGTCCTCATGAACTAAAAATGAAACAAATAAATATTACTAATTTATTTTTTTATTTTGCTATTTGCTTTACGTCGCACCGACACAGATAGGTCTTGTGGCGACGATGGGATACGAAAGGCCTAGGAATTGGAAGGATGCGGCTGTGACCTTAATTAAGGTACAGCCCCGGCATTTGCCTGGTGTTAAAATGGGAAACCATGGAAAACTATCTTCAGGGCCGCCAACAATGGGGCCCGAACCCACTATCTCCCGATTACTGGATACTGGCCGCACTTAAGCGACTCCAGCTATCGAGCTCGGTATTACTAATTTAAGTAAATAGGAAATCTCTCTTCAAATCTCAATGAATTAACACAAATTAGCATGCTAACTTTGTTCATCGTAATACGCAGTGTGTCACCAAGTACTTCTCCATGTTTTCCTTCCACTGTGTTTTTTGGCGCTGATCCGGTAAAATTCTCTTGTAGGCTAAGAAGGGCCTTTCAACATCGCAGGAAGTCGCCGGGGCTAAAGGATAAAACAAGCTAGGTGAAATATCTTCCTAAGGCTCTTCTTGTTGAGCGCTAATGATATTACAAACAGACAGAGAGCTTGAATTACCTAGATTTCGTTTCAAGACTGCAAGGAGTCTGTTAGAAATTCTGACCAATGAAAGAGACCTAGCCATCCCAAATTCAAAGAAAGCATTATTGCTGTTAGGCACTCGGACTACTGTATTTCATAGATAAAGGGATAGAAATCGCAATTTTAAAAGAATATTAAAGCCAATGAAATATAGTGTATATGCGATGAAATTCGCCAAGTATTTTACTATAAGCTGAAAATTAAACGAGGTGACATAATTTACTATTTTCTTTTTCTAATAACCTAATGTTAAAAAAATATTACATTCTTTACATAATAAAATGTTTACCATTGCTGAGAATATGTTAAATGAAACACAGGTATAACCATATCAAAACCACAATTCTCCGATAATTTTCACTCTCGGTTGTCCATAAGTACAGGCATATATTCATCTTCTTCTTGCGTTCCGGCCTTCTAAGGACCACGTTACAATGTCAATTGTTCCTCCTTAGTTGTTCTTTCCTTTTCTTCCAGTATTCTTTCATTGTTTCACTGTGTTTCTTTTTTCTGTCTTCAGTCCACTTTGTGCCTGTTTTCTTTTCCTTCCTCCCTTGGAATAGTTCCATTTTTAAGACTTTCTTCCTAAAAATCTTTCTTTCCAATAATTCTTCTTCTCGTATGTTTTTCCTTTCCATGTCTTTCTTGACTTCTTGAATCCAGGTGGTAGTTGATTTATTTTCCCAAAGGTACCTGAAGATTCGTTTAGTTAGTCTATTGTCATCCATTCTGTAAATGTGTCCACGAAATAGCAATCTCCTTTTTCTTATTGTTTCTGACATGTTGTCTACGTTCTGGTAAATTTCATTGTTACTTCTTAATTTCCAAAACTCTGCATAAGGTTCCGCGCTATAGCGTAGCCAGGATCGGCCGATGGGGGAAGGGTTTTATTTACACAATGATGATAGAAGGCAATGAGGGTGCTTGTGCGTGTGTGGTGCGGGCTTGAAAGACTTGTCATTATAGCGACACTAATACATGAGAATTATGTTGATAATCAGATTGCAATACAATACAACATCTATATATTAAAACAGTTCACTAAAAAACAGCTTTGGCAAATCAGTCCGTCCATTCTACTGGACCGATTTACTTCATTTTTGTTGTATTCTCTCCGGAACTTACCACCGGTGATTCATGAGACGGTCTCTAAGTTTAGTTAAATTTGAGTAATCATAAAATCAAAGCATTAAATGATCACTCCAATAATTTCAGACGAAGGCTTCCCTAACCCGCTATACATTCTGCACTTAGCAGGTTACTAAGCGACACTTTCATTAATATTATGATATATGTGATTTTTATCCTTAGTAATGTCACTGTATGCAGCCATGTTTGATTACTACCTGTCAAGCCAGAGAGTATACATCTCGTCTGATCACGGAAGAATACTCTTCCCTGCTGGATTCTCTTTGATTCTCTGACCTTTTCCAGCTTCCAGATACATTCAACAGATGGCAGAGCGTTCTTAATAACTTACATGCTGCTAAGAAAAATGTCTACGTACAAACGGACACCATCATGACATACGCTTTAGACAACTCAGATGAACGAATACAAAAAAACCACTTCATTTCCCATCCTCAGCATCAATAATATTAAAAAATCAAAGAAAAATACAATTAGGAAGTACTCTCAATGTGAACATTGGAGATAGCAAAGAATGGGTGTACAAAGAGAAAAACTTTTCAAACAACCAATTACAGCAAATAGCGAATGGGTACAGTGCGCTAGCAGAGCCCAAAAAAGAACCACGAAGAAGGAGAAATTATCTGGGAACACCCCAGTCTAAGAATAAACTAGCTAGACTGGCAAAATACGCTCTTTCGAGACTAACCTATAACAATGGCGTATGGCCTCCGGAGAGGCCTGGTGCTTGTACTTTTTTTCTCGTAGACGGCCTAACAGGCGACCTGCATGTCTGTGAAAATGAGGGACCTCCCTAGGATGATTTCTAATGTTGAATACGCCACACACACACACTCAACCCCCGAGCCATTGGAATTAACCAATTTAGATTAAAATCCCCGACCCGGCCAGGAATCGAACCCGGGACCCTCTGAATCAAAGGCCGTGGAGCCGGAGGAGACTAACCTATGAGCTCACAGGACAACCGTTCTATACAGAAGAACTGCGATGAAGAATGCCATTGAGTTCTACGACACAATACCAAGTTTTACATCAAGAACTGCAAGATTTAAAAAAAAACTAATATATGGATAGATTTTTACCAAACAGACGGCGTGATGGTGTCAGAATGGAGGAATGAACTGAGGCATACTGTAACACGCTGCTTCTTAAATGTTCAATGGCAGGGAAAAGGATACGACTACGATAGGTATATCAAGACGAGTTATGTGACCTGTTTATAAGGAATGCCTAGGAGCAGCACGAGTCTTCTAGTTCTACATTAAAATACAGAATAAGAACAATACCATCAAGGTGAACACTTTTACAGGGAATGGTATGTTCAATTTACAATCTAAAATCCAACTTTCGAGGCTTCTTTGAAAACAGATTCATCAGATCTGTTGGTTCTACAATTATGTCTCTGAATGGTTATTGTTTATTGTAATTTTTTGTTTATTTAATTTTTTGTAAAATTTCCAGTCCCAGTAAACGCCCCACTGTGCTTGTCCTTCTTTTGTTACCAACTACTCTGACGCCATGGACTTCTGATCTATTTTATACTATTATATTTTAATCCGAAGGACTGTTCCTGAAAGCATGAACTGTAATGTAAGGAATATACAGACTGAAGACAATGCTATGCTACTGAATGCACATTGTGATGTATAATTCTGAACTAGCAATGGTCATCTGAAGTGGCAAGGGGTTACTGTGAGCTTATGAAGTCAGCCATCCAACCACCGTCGTCAAACAATTCACTTGGGAGAGACAGTGTGAGGGCGGGGTCGTAATGTGACAGTATAACTGAATTGTTCATTGTGAACCTGCAGAAAGGGGAAGGGGCAATCGTGTTAGTTCACCAAGGGAGAGATGTGGCAGGAGATACAGGTGTATTGTAACAATTACCTCCACCCACACAGGCATGTAATACGTGTGACATTGAGGTTCAAGAGGGTTTCCATTGGAACCCTTGAGTCAAATATAACAAGCACATTATTACATTGAGAGCCAGTCAATCCCTAAGAACATTACTGAGTCAGCTGTAATAATCATATTATTCCAGCACTAGATGCTCTCAGCACCAAACAGTAGAAGCGAATGTGTGCTTTGTTTGATATCTCAATTGTGACGCTCCTTTCATTATGTTATGAATAGATGTTTGATAAGAAAATGGGACAGAAAATATAGGTTAAGACCTTTGATATCATGTCAACACATACATCTTTCGCTTGGCTTCACCCAGGCTATTTTTTATAACTGTATGAGTTTGAAGGATCCTCCCTCATCTTCCTAACTGGCTGCCCTTCCCAACCTCAGTCCTTGGTGGGGTCATGTAATAACAGTGGCATTTTTCTCTCCCTGTAGGTGGGAGGGTGGTGGAATTTTGTTGTAAAAAGCGAATAAAAGAGGCTTTAGGATGCCTTAAGTTCCGAGCATGGGTTAGCGGCTATAGTACGCCATCAATAATCAATATCGAGGATATGCAGTTCCTTGGTTAAATGTTTAGCACGATAGCTGCAGTCGCATAATTGAGGCCAGTATCCAGTAATCGGGAGATAGTGGGTTTGAGCCCCACTGTCGGCAGCCCTGAAGATGGTTTTCCGTGGTTTCCCATTTTCACACCAGGCAAATGCCGGGGCTGTACCTTAACTAAGGCCACGGCCGCTTCTTTCCACTTCCTAGGCCTTTCCTATCCCATCGTCGCCGTAAGACATATCTGTGTCGGTGCGACGTAAAGCAAATAGAAAAAAAAATATGTTTAACAGGCTTTCCTTTGTTCCAAGATACCCTGGATTCCATTCCTGAACAGTCAGAGATTTCATCTTTCATTAATTAATTCTTTTAGCTCGTAAACTGGAAGTTTGTGCCATCTTGTGCATTGGAATTCATCTTAGATAAGGACCCCTTCTCACAAGCGCTCATGTCGTCAACTCCATAGACCTACAGCGCCAGGCCTCACCGGAAGTCACATGCCATTAAATATCGACGACCATAAATTTGGAAAAGCCAACGGCCATACCATATTGAATACACCGGTTCTCGTCCGATCGCCACAGTTAAGCAACATTCAGCGTGGTCGGTACTTGTATGGGTGACCGCTTGGGAACATCACGTACCGTTAGCTCAATTCCGTTTTTAGCTGGTCGCGCGGTGTAGGAGTAGCGTGCCTCCTTCTTACCTGGAGGCCCTGGGTTAGATTTCCGGCCAGGTCAGGGATTTTCACCTGAATCTGAGGACTGGTTCGAGGTCCAATTTGTCTACGTGATTACAATTGAGGAGCTATATGACGATGAGATGGCGGCCACGGTCTAGAAAGCCAAGAATAACGACCGAAAGGATTCAACGTGCTGACCACACGACACCTCATAGCCTGCAGGCGTTCGGGGTGAGCAGCGGTCGCATGGTAGGCCATGGCCCTTCGGGGCTGTTGCGCCATGGTGTTTTATAAATTTGAAAGTGTCGAAGTGCTCGAGTACCTGGGCACAGCACTGTCGAACGAACGTCAGACTGGGAAGGAAGTTCAAAATCGTATATATTACAGTCTAAACCATTTATACAGGTTGGTCGTAAACAATGTATGAGCTCTAGAGGATTGGTCAAACTGAAAAAATCGATATCTCGCATCGTTGTTATTTTATCAGCTGTTGAAGTTAGTGAATTAGATGGCTTCGCTGGCGAATTTAAATGGGCTTTCGCGATGCGGTATTGATAGAATCTGCACGTTGCCTAAGACCGCCTTGAGTGCACCAATTGAAGAATCATGGGGGGATTTGAGGACGGACCTCCGAGTAGACAGGTGCGCTACGATGACACAGGCTGGAACCTAAGGTGTGTTTGTGTTTGATGTTTGATTTCTCGGCATGGCTCTCAAGCCCAGCAATAATAAAGGAAGAAGGATAGTTGATCTTAAAAATGAGAGAGATAAGTAGTCCATGATAAAAAAGAAAATTGAAACATGTAGCGGTTCAATGGGGTATTTCTTGTAGGGATACTGTGTCAAGTCTTGTTTCGCCTTCCAAACGGATTGCAGTCATGAATTGTGTCCAAGGAAATTAACACATATGGCCAGTGCCGATTTAAGAACATTTAGTGTTATTAGCTGCCGTCCTTGGGTGTCCGGTTTCGATTCCCGGTAGTGACAGAAATTTGAAACTGGCAGAACGGCTGGTATGTGTTTCAATAGGTACACTCAACTCACATCCATTGGGGTTGTGCCTGAAAAGAGCTGCACCATCTCGGGATTAGGACACGAGATTACTTTATTTTTAAAATGTTTCAAACAAAGATTTGTTATATGTTAATACCTGACGACGCATTCTTGCACTGTTAATTTTAATTTCTACACACTTCTTAGCAATATTTACATGACTTGTCTAATTATAACATTGCGTGCGGTTAGGGGCGCTCGGCTGTGAGCTTGCATCCAGGAGATAGTAGGTTCGAATCCCACTGTCTGCATCCTTGAAGATGGTTTTCTGTGGTTTTCCATTTTCACACCAGGCTATACCTTAATTAAGGCCACTGCCGCTTCCTTCCAACACCAGACCTTCCATATCCCATCGTTGCCATAAAACCTATCTGTGTCGATGCGACGTAAAGCCACTAGCAAAAAAAACAACATATTTTCAGGAAAAAATATCAGAATAGGATATGATCTGTCAGAAGGGAGCAGAACTGGCAGAGGAGTGAGGCAAGGCTGTTGTCTTTCATCAACGCTGTTTAATATATATCTGGAGGCATTAATTGCAAATTGCTTTCAAGGAAAACAAGGTGTGGTAGTTGGAGGGAAAAGAATTGAATGCATTCGATTAGCAGATGACATGGCGGTTCTAGCAAAAACTGGAAAAATGATGTACGCTATTTTGGAAAAATTAAACATATCCTATAAGAAGTTAGGCATGAAAATTAATAGGAAAAAGACCAAGGCAATGATCATGGGGTCAAAGGAGGACTCAACAGATAAAATAATACTTTCGGGGGAGGAGATCGAACAAGTGTCTAAATTCAAATATTTGGGAAGCATAATCAGAAGTGATCTGTACTGCTTGGACGAAGTGAAGACTAGAATTGAAACTGTCCAAGGAAGCATTTATGAAACAAAAGACACTGTTGAGTGGGCCTCTAAATAAGGACCTCAAGAAGAATTTAGTGAAGTGCTTTGTGTGGAGTGTGGCGCTTTATAGGGCTGAGACTTGGACGCTGAGAAAAGAGGAAGAAAGAAGACTAGAAGCATTTGAGATGCGGATCTGGTGGAAGATGGAGAAAATCGTCCGGCAAGAAAGAGTAAGGAATGAGGAGTTGGTGAAGGAAGGAGAACGGTTGGAATGCATTCAAAGACGGAAGAAAAATTGGTTAGGCCACTGCTTGCAACGAAATTGTTTAATAACCGAAGCACTGGAAGGGAAGATACCAGGAAAACTGAATAGAGGAAGGAAGAGGTATCAGTGGACAGTGTAAAGGTGAATAGAAGGTACTGGAAGACAAAGAGAATGGCTGAAGACAGAACAGCGTGGAGAATTCATGCGAAGACCATTTAGCATTTGCTTTCCTACTTGTTTCTAGACCTTGTCACATTCATGCGCGTACCTTCCTTTTATCGTCTCCCTCGTAACTACACCACCCTGTAACCTAATATTAGCCTATGTCTAAATATAACTACCAGCAATGAGATGCAATTTATATCGATAAAAAAGCTGAAAAGCCAATCCGCAACAACGTGATGTGTATGCAATTTATATCCTGTCAGAATAACGAAACGAAGTTTCAAATTAATAGTCAATTACGTAAATATAACGGCAATTAAAACCGCTGAACGTGTATGTGTGTTCCATAATAAATGAATATTTCTAGACTAAATTAATTAATACTGTTTTAAAGAGTGGTTGGTGGTCACCTAGTGTGCTGTATACAAATATTCCCAGGATATTAAAGCAATTCTGAGTGTGGTAAAAGCTATGGCAATTGAGTAGGGCGAGAAAATCAACTAATAACTGTGTGAGTAGTAATAACATTTTAGACCCTAATATGTATAAATGTATTTTGGAAGTGGAGTGTATTTTAATTTACAGTAAAAACTTTTAGAGTTATTATGCCGTGGATATAACATTTTTTTCTGTCAAATTTTGACGACTAATTAAGGATAGTTCAATGGGTCATACATTAAACACAAGTGTGCGAAATTTTTGCGGACATAAACAAAAAATGTTCTAAAAATAGAGGAAGACTGGAAGAAGTGATATTATTGAGATTAAATACACCCACCGGATATTCCGCCTGTCGTAAGAGTTCGGAGTTATTTTTTCAAGTGAAATAATATGACATAATAGTTACCTGCTGAGTGGAAGAATGAAAATATTGGGAAAATAAAGATAAAGTTGAGATTCTTATTCTTCTATCATCTTTCGGAAGGTCGGCTACGATCACGTAGATTCTTGCTTTAGATCAGGGCCTCTTAAACACCCAAAATCTCACGCATGCAAACCGAGGCGCAGTGGCTCTGTGCACTGTGCATCGGTCCGACTCGACTCAACTCGGCTTCACTGGGATGGTGTAATGTGCTAAGAGCGACCAAGCTTTCGTCAATAGACGGCTTGTTTATCAGTGAAATAGATAAACGCAGTACACCAACATAACCTGTTTCGAAGAAAGCAAAGACTTCTGAAAGACCATTTCAATCGAACTGGGAACTTTTGTATTTTTTTCTCAATCGTGACGATAAAGCCGAATGCTTAATCGATGGGACAGTAATTACGTTATCATCAAAGAGATATGTTTTTCAATACAAAGCCTCTGCTCGAATTCTACGAGAATTTGTCGAAGGAAGAATTTTCTAAGCTGCATCGAGAAGCAGCTAAGATTATTTCTATGTTTCGTTCCACATGCACATGTGGAAGTCTTTTTTCTGTTTTGAGTTGTACGAAAACTTGATTGCGTGCGAGTATTTTTGTTTGCGATTTAAAGAATGCTCTCAGAATTGCTGTCAGCCGATATTGCAAAGAAATAGGAAAGGAAATTCTAGATAAATTGTGGCTCAAACTAAACTCAAAAAAGAGTCCTTTTTAACAACTGTAACATTTTCCCATACAGCAGAGTCTCCGCTCACCGCACATAAACATTTCGCAGTGAGGGAAGAATAAGCGGGGAACGTGAAAAAGCGGAGACAGGCCGAACGGGTGAGACAGAAGTAGGGAAAGAGGGGGTGGGTTAGCACTCTGGTCAACCTAGTGAAGTCGTGTCCTGTACCTCGCACCGTGCAATGCACCGGCGCATGCACCCTGAGAGGCCCTGCTTTAGATGTTGCAGCATGAATCCGCTCAATAGTGGAAGAGTTGAACCAAGATTTCAGATTATAAATCCATGAAATGCGTCATATTCCTAGTCTCCCTTTATGCCTTGTACCGTGTGGGCGAAACAAAACTGACGTGGAAAATATTTACAAGAGGACTGAAGTGGGATGAGCATCATAGAAGAGAAATGGCCTCATCTGAACAAATTAAAAACTGGCTCCACTTCACTCACTCACAAACCACCAGCAGAACTCAACACGCGAAGATTCATCTAGACGCTTTAACAACATTAAACTACCGGGCGAGTTGGCCGTGCGCGTAGAGGCGCGCGGCTGTGAGCTTGCATCCGGGAGATAGTAGGTTCGAATCCCACTATCGGCAGCCCTGAAAATGGTTTTCCGTGGTTTCCCATTTTCACACCAGGCAAATGCTGGGGCTGCACCTTAATTAAGGCCATGGCCGCTTCCTTCCAAAACTAGGCCTTCCCTATTCCATCGTCGCCATAAGACCTATGTGTGTCGGTGCGACGTAAAGCCCCTAGCAATAATAATAATAACAACATTAAACTTGTAAGGATACAGGTGGAGGTCGTTACTGACAATGTTTCTGCACAGCGATCTCTTAATTCACACTTGCACACATTAACGATATTCAGATTTCATCGGAATTCGTAGCTGCCTCTGTGGATCCGTGGTAGAGTGTCGACCTCCGGATCCCAAGATAGCGGGTTCAAACCCGGCAGAGGTAGTCGGATTTTTGAAGGGCGGAAAAAAGTCCATTCAACACTCCATGTCGTACGATGTCGGCATGTAAAAGATCTCTGGTGATACATTTGGTATTTACCCGACAAAATTAATTAACTCTCAGCCATTGACGCCCAAGAGAGATCCGGTTTACTCTAGGTCCGCTAGATGGTAGACAGAGTAAACTGGAACGTCGAAATTGACGAGCAGACAGCCAGATGGCGTCAATTCGAAATGTCTGCAAACGGTAGCTGAGGCCATACGATTATTATTATTATTATTATTATCGGAATTCGTTCCAGGCTTTCCATCACTCGAGTAATGCTTTCTGGTGTTAGAATTCTTATCGGAGAGTTATGGTTTTTATTTGCTACATAGCCTGTTTCACACGATTTTGCTACTAATTTTTTGAACGGTACACTTTGCTGGGGATTAGTCAAAACACTGCTAGTCTCAAACTCTTGCGCAAAAAGTTCCTCACAGATTTTCCACGAATCGTGCTTCGCATAACACTCGATAATGAACAGGCACGGTGCTATCATGAGCATCATTTTGAGTTGCTTTCAACTCGTCTCTAAACATGTCTGCTCCTCTCACTCACTCACAGCGACGTACTCGGGACAGAGCATGCAGGAGATACGGACGGGTATACATGTGACAGCAACCAATTGGTGCATTGAAAGCATGGTTTCCAGCATTTCCTGTGATGGGAAGAAGGGCCAATTCCGTGTCAGTTTTATAAATATTATCTGGGTCAGTTTTATTTTGCCCATCCTGTACCTTCCCTTGAATGACCAGGGTGTACTCTGGCCGAAGGCAGGTCCGAACCTCCGCAGAGTTTTGCGTACGGTAGGGTGGCCAGTTCCTTTCCACTCTTCCATTCCCTTACCTTTCACCAACAGCGTGTGGCAACCCATTCAGATTCTGACCACGCCCAATGTTGTTTAACTTCGGAGATCTCACGGGATCTATACTACATCTATAGTATATTACATCTATCTCCTCTCATCACATGACCGAGATACTGCAGCTTTCTGGATTTGACAGCATTTTTAATATTTTCTTCCTTTTTCTCATTCACCTCATGGTAGCCTTATCTGTCTGGCTCAAACGCAGTATCCTTCTGCATGTCCATAGCTCAAATGCCTCTAATTTGTCCATTTCTCTTTTTTTTTTAATCGTGCAGGTTTCAACTTCATAGAGCAAGGTGGAGAAGAAATAACAACCCAACAGTCTATTTTCTTAGATATAAGCTACTGTATCTGCTGCAGAACACACTCCGCAATTTATTGAATGCATTTCATGTTTGGCTAATCCCGGATTTGAGTTCCCCTATTTTTAGAAAAAGACAACACAGCTACATGAAAAGCTTTGTTGGCCTCAGATACAGCAATGCTGGAGCTACCTGCCGACATAATCACCACCAGGTCCGACTCCTTGGCTGAACGTTCAGCGTACTGGCCTCCGGTTCATAGGGTCCCGGGTTCGATTCCCGGCCGGGTCGGGGAAATTAACCTTAATTGGTTAATTCCTACGGCACGGGGGCTGGGTGTATGTGTTGTCTTAATCATCATTTCATCCTCATCGCGACACGCAGGTCGCCTACGGTCGTCAAATAGAAAGACCTGCACCTGGCAAGCCGAACCCGTTCTGGAATATCCTGGCACTAAAAGCCATACGACATTTCATTTCATCACCACCAGGATTGAGACACTTGTCATATCGCGGGATCGAATTGTGTATGCCGATGTCGTAGAAATCTGCAGCCTGGGAATGAAACCATCGTGTGACATTCGTCTTCAGCTCTTCGTTCATTGTGAAAATACTGACAGGAGAACAGGAATCTCTTGAGGTGCAAGAAGATATAAAATCACTGGGAGCAAGGTCAGGACTGTACGGTGGATGATCATACACCTCCCAGCGGAACTCGTACTGAACAGTTGCTGAGCGCCGAGCCGTCTCTGGGCGAGCATTGCCATAGGTCAGCACTACACCTGCACTGAACATTTCACGCCTCTTGATTTGAATGACCCATCCCAATTTCCGTAGAAACGTTATCACAGACCGAACCTCACCGGCGCCGGGAGAAAGAATACGAGCCGCCATTCCCAGCCACTGCTGCTACGCTACTGACACCAGGCGGGACTTCTCCGGCCGGTATATGAATGCTCCGTCATACATCCATCGCGCATGCTAATATTTCCCGCCTAAAAATGTTTAAAAGGAAAGGAATATAGAAACTTAATTTCGGGATAGCCAACTTACTTTTATTTCATCACCTTCTGTACTGTCCCTCCATTGACCTACAAGTTCTCTTGGTGGTACAGTCGAGACACTAAGATAAGCGTGTCTTGCTCACAATTGCCTCTACAACTCGGTTGGCCAGCCGCTGCAAATCGTCTAAACTTCCTGCCAACAGCAATGTGTCATCCAAAAAATCTTAAGTTGTTGACTGCTGTTATGTAATGAGTAAACAAAAATTGACCAAGAGAGTTTGTATAAGAAATACGAAGGTGATGGTATTGACTCAAGTAAGGAGAACCAATTCTAACTCTTTTATGGTGACAAGTATAAAATCCCTGGAAGCCCACATCTGTTAGCTGATTCCTAAGACAGGAGCTCTCAACTTGAGGCAGTAGAGTGATCATCAAGGAGCACATAGCTGAGTCTATCATGAGTTCCACTTTGATCTATTTATTTCTTGCTGCTCCCTTTCATCATTCCTATCCGGATTATCTTCTTCACCACTTGTTCTCTTTAATTCCGACAATATTAGGTTTACGAATCTTCTTTCTTTCTTTTTGAATCTGCTTACCCTCCAGGGTTGGTTTTTTCCTCGGACTCAGCGAGGGATCCCATCTCTACCGCCTCAAGAGCAGTGTCCTGGAGCGTGAGACATTGGGTCGGCAGATACAACTGGGGAGGATGACCAGTACCTTGCCCAGGCGGCCTCACCTGCTATGCTGAACAGGGGCCTTGCTGGGGCATGGGAAGATTGGAAGGGATGGACAAGGAAGAGGAAAGGAAGCGGCCGTGGCCTTAAGTTAGGTACCATCCTGGCATTTGCCTGGAGGAAAAGTGAGAAACCACGGAAAACCACTTCCAGGATGGCTGAGGTGGGAGTCGAACCCACCTCTACTCATTTGACCACCCGAGGCTGAGTAGACCCCGTTCCAGCCCATGTACCACTTTTCAAATTTCGTGGCAGAGCCGGGAATCGAACCCGGGCCTCCGGGGGTGGCAGCTAACCATACAAACCACTACACCACAGAGGCGGACTTACGAATCTTAAGGAGTCTTATTTTCAAGCGTCTGAAGCGTTCTTTTACTCATGCCCTCATTCCCTCATGATCTCTGGTGGGTAGGATTGGTAGAATGACATCCACGGTATCCCCTGTTTGTAACAGAAGCAGGATTTCTATCTTTATAGGAATGAAATTCAGATTTAAAGAATACTAATAACTTACCTCGAACATTGATATAGGAATTAGAAAGATGTTTTTGAAGGCATTCATCTGGAGCGTGGCATTGTATGGAAGTAAAATATGGACGATGGCATATAAAGAGAATAGAAGCTTTTGAAATGTGGTGTTACAGAAAAATGCTGAAGGTGATATGGATAGATCGAATCACGAATAAAGAGTTACTGAATAGAGTTGGTGAGAGGAGGTCGGTTTGGCTAAATTTGACGAGAAGCTATAGAATGATAGGACACATCTTAAGTCACCCAGGACTTGTACAGCTGGTTCTTAAAGAAAGTGTAGGGTGTAAGAACGTTAGAGGTAGACAAAGGTGCGAATATGAAAATCAGATCACAGCAGATGTAGGAGGTAGCAGTTATGTAAAAATAGAAAGGTTAGCTCATGGTAGGATGTTATGGAGAGCTGCATCAAACCAGTCTATTGGACATCACTCAAACAACAATATATTATTGTTCCTGGAAGGTCTCCTTTAAGGAGTAAAACAGTTGATGTTTCTCTCGAAAATTTGGGATTGCACCTTGGAGCAAAACATATATTTTTGGTCGCAAATTTGTTAGACAAACATTAACCAATAATAATAATAATAATAATAATAATAATAATAATAATAATAATAATAATAATAATAATAATAATTAGAGGACCCGTGGTGATCCGTAGCATTCGTTATAAATAGGTCAGATAACTCGTCTTGATATGCCTGTTGTAGTCTTGTTTTTGCCTGCCATCTTCAATGGTTTTATGAACATTTGATAAGAAACGCGTTATGGCATGTCGCTATTCATAGTCAGAATTCATCCTTTCTGACGTCATTATGTCATCTGTTTTGTAAGAATCTATCCATGTATTCGCTTTTCTTATCCTCCAGTTCTTGATTTAAAGCTCGGTATTGTGTTGTAGAAGGCAATGGTAATTTTAATCGCATTTCATTTATATAGAACGGCTGTCTTGTGAACTCGTATCTTAGACGCGAAAGAGCGTATTTTGCCATGTATCATGTCACGGCCTTCACTCTTTCTAGGGTAGCTAGGTTATTCTCCGATAGCTGTTCCCAGGTAATGTATAAACCGTATGTCATGATAGGGTCTGCTTGTACGTAGACTTTTTTTCTCTTAGCAGCATGTAATTTACAAGGAATGCTCTGCTGGCTGTTGATACTGTATATATTTGGAAGCTGGGAATTGTTAGATAATCAAAAAGTAGCCAGCAGGGAGTAGTGTTCTTCCGCGATCAGAGAAAATGTATACTCTCTGGCTTGACAGGTAGTAATTAAACATGGCTGCATGCAATGACATTACTAAGAATGAAAACCACATATATAAGAACATTAATGAAAGTGTTAGCCGCTAAGCAACCTGCGAAGTATAGAATGTATTGCGGGCTAGAGTAAGCTTTCGCCTGTAATTATTGGAGCAATCATTTAATGTTTTGATTTAATGATTACCCAAAGTTGGCTGAACTTAGAGACCTATCAATGTCTTAATATTCACCGGCAAGTAATTCCGGAGAGAATAAAACAAACATGAAGCAAATCGGTCTAGTAGAACGAACGGAAGGAATTGCCAAATCTGTTTTTAGTAAACTCTTTTAATATGTAGATAATAATAATTAGAGACCGGATGTTTATGCTTTAATAGGTTAGAATGCAAACTTACTGAAGCGAGTAGCAAGTGTATTCTACCTTCACAACGATTATGTTATAGGGTTTGCATGAACATGAGGGGTACAGCCCATCAGAACCCCTATAATTTATGTTACTCTTGCTACATTATGGAAGAGCGGGTGGCCGACACTTTCTACTAACCAAATTGGTTTGGAATCTAACCTGTTACTGCATAAAAATCCGGGTTTTAATAATAATTATTATTATTATATGGTCTCGGCTACATTGTGCAAGCACTTCAATTTGACGCCATCTGGCTGCTTGCTCGTTAATTTGGACGTTCTGCTTCACCCTATGCCTACTAGATGGCTGATGACCGAGCAAGTAGCCTCACGGATTGGGTCACGTAGCTATCGACTTCCATTCGGGAGATAGTGGGTTCCAATCCTACTGTCGGCAGCCCTGAAGATGGTGGTTTCTCATATTCACACCAACCAAATGCTGGGGTTGTACGTTAATTAAGGATATGGTCTCTTCCTTCCAACGCCTAGCCCCTTCGTATCCCATCGTCAGCGTAACATCTATCTGTGGGAAGGAAGATAACGTGTCAATTAAGGTACAGCCCCAACATTTTCCTGGTGTGAACATGGGAAACCACAATCTTCAGTCTAGAAGACTTCCTCGGAATCAGTCGAGATTTTTCTTCTGCAGAGGCGGACCAAAGCTTTTTGCGAAACATAAAGAGTTCCGCTTCGTTTTCTTGGCACGGCATAAGCCCAAAAGCCCATATCGTGTTTACAAGTACGGAGAAAGAAAACATCAATGTTAACACTAGTCGAATTATTTATCAGAAAATTCCGTGTGCAGCGTCCACAGGTGAGTTGTGATTGTTAATAAAATGTTTATGCATATTATTTTGTGGGACACTTACATGTGGCGTTACGAAGCCCAAGGATTTCTCGGGACTCTGGTTGGAATCGCTGCTCAACAACAACTACCCCTGAGTTGTTCCAGGCATCTGAATTGAAACAGCAATAATAACAAATTGTATGCTCATGATGGCATCATATATTTAAGGTAATTCTTGACATCCATTATATATGAACCATTATTTACCTTTTTCTTTATATCTTCACTTTATCACATACTCTATTTCAATACAGCCTCCCCTTTCTCACTCTCCCATTTCCTTCTGTCACCATATTAGTTTCACACTGAATCTTCCTTTGAGTCAATCTTCTCCCCTATTGTGTCTGTCCCAAACCCCCTTTCCTTCATTAGCCGAAGCAAGCCAGACCCCTTCTCTCGCCCTCATAATGTCTCTATTTACACTGCCTTCTCCTCTTACCAGATTATCTTCTCCGTGTATATTTTACACCCTCTTCATTTCCAATTATCCGTCTTTCCTCCATTATAACCTTCTTAATAAACTTAGGATTTATTTCTTCCCCCTTCTTCATCCATTCTCTTAATGTTTTATCTCCCATTACTTACTTTTCTCACAATTACATTCACACACACGTACTTTTTGATTATAGAATGTTGTGCCTTTCATAACTCAGTCCGCAGTCATCTGTAAACGAACTAAACTCCTCCAAAATCCTCCGTTTTCAAATAGATGGATGGCGTTGTTTGATGATGATGATGATGATGATGATGATGTTTGTTGTTTAAAGGGGCCTATCATCTACGTCATCGGCCCCTAATGGCACGAAATGTAAGGGTAGTTAAAAATCCATAATCCTCTACTGACCAGAATTCAAAACGTGTGGACGAAAAATGAATGGATGAATGGATGAATGGATGAATGGATGAATGGATATGAAGATAAAACAATCAGTGGATCCGAACCGCAATGCCCTACATTCTCAGAAACTAGCGTTAAACAATAGTATTACTGACCAAGGGACTGCTTCTAAAGCACAATACTGAATGCTTGTAGTATAAACTGGTCCAAAATCCAGGTCGTCGGCCCCGCATAATGATACTTATCGCTAGGAAAGTAGAACTATGGTATTTGTCATGTTGCAGAACTAATCAAAAGTAGCGTAGACTCGCGGTATTCCACACATTATGGTACTACTCACGGGTAATGTAATGCGCACATGTAGCACAGACCTATGGTGTTTCGCTCATTGTGTCGTTATTTACAAGGAACGCAAACCTATACAGGCAACGCAAAACTATGGTGTTCTTCACGTAAATGGACTAACCACTGAGACTCACACTATCCCGTGGTGTTCCTCACATAGTGGGTACTAATCATAGGCAAGGCAGAACCACAGTGTCGCTCATATAGTTGTACTAATCACAGATACTGTAAAATGCATCCTGAGCACACACTGTTGCTACTAACCACAAACCTATTGTGTACCTAACATAGTGGTACTACGAGCACGTAAAAGCGACCCTGGTGTTCCTTGCGTGGTTGTACAAATTACAAGTAGTCTCATGGTTCTATATTGATCATCCCTTGGTCGCCCCTTTTAGTCACCTGTTACGACAGGCAGGGGATACTGTGGGTGTATTCTTCATCTGCGTCCCCCACCCACAGGGTGTGTTTGATCCGCGAGAGGAATTTTATTTCCTTCAACTCCGCCGGCAAGCCGGTTAGGACCCCGCTATCCGCCACCTGAAACGCGGCACGTTGGAGTATGACCTCTGCCCCCACTACACCAGCGTCGTAGGTTCGTGGTATGGCGTTGTTTAGCACCACACTTCTTACCTTTCTTCTTCTCCTCTTCAAGTGTCATATCCGGTCCCCCAGACGTTGGCGATCACCCTAGAGAAAGCTCGCCTTTCTTCGGTGTTGTTAATGTAAGCCCAGTCTTTGATGTTTTGGAGTCATGACATCGGTGGTCTATCAACTCCTCTCTTGCCTTCTATCTTACCTTGGGATTGTATCTTGGAGCAAAGAATATTTTTCCTTGGACGCAAATATGATGGACAAACACTAAATAATAATAATAATAATAATAATAATAATAATAATAATAATAATAATAATAGTACTAGATAAGGTGATGAGGGAATGGGAAAACGAACTGAAAGCACAAAATAGCTGGAACCCAGTAAACATCGGGACACAAAAAAACAAGCTTGAAATTCCATGCTTAGCCTTCGCGGATGACTTGGCCCTTTTGTCCAGCGATGAAGTCAGAGCAATGAAGCAAGTTGAAATTCTCCAAGAATGTGTCAGAAAGGTCGGACTTCATATCTCCTTCCAGAAAACTGAATTTTTCTGTGCAAAACTAGACATCCATAGTCTCAATACAAAATACGGACAAATCAACAGAGTCCCTCACTTCAAATACCTGGGCGAAATCCTCGAACCAACCGGACAAGAGAAAATAGCCCAAAACAACCGTGTCCAAAAACTCAGAAGAGCTTATGGGAGAACAAGAGAAATCTACAACAAAAAATGTATGTCTCTCCACGTTAAGATTAAACATTACAATACTGTAATCAAGGCTTTATATGCAGGGGAAACTCTAACGCTTCATAGAAAGGGCGAACTGGAAAATATCCTAAAAGAAGAGCGAAAAATCATGAGGAAAATTTTAGGACCAAGACACACGGGAGAAGGGTACCGCCTCCAAACCCGGAAATCCACAGAAAAATTATCTAATATTGCGGCAGACCTCAGAAAAAAAAGGCTAAAATTTATGGACATGTTAAGAGGCTTCCAGAAACTAGACTAACCCACCAAGTTCTTGAAAGAGTTGACAAACTGAAGAATTTTCCTTGGATACAACAAACAAAAGCGGACATGGAGAACGCACAAATTCTCTGTGAAGACATTTTGAATCGAAATATATATAGAAAGAAAATTGACAATTTGGAAGTTACTCCAGAGAATGAAGTACCAAAAAAGAGCAGGTACCAAGTGGACGGAAGAAAGGAAAAGGATCTTTAGTGAACAGATGAAAGCATCCTGGATCCTCCGCAAACGAAATCATAAATAAAGCTTCGTGTGTTCCGAAAGGGACCATTCACGCATATTAATAATAATAATAATAATAATAATAATAATAATAATAATAATAATAATAATAATAATAATAAACCTCCTTGGCTACGTCCCTGTAAACACAGCTTCAGCCCGCGAGTTAATTCCCAATCTGGCCTGTATCGTCTTATTGCGAGTGCATCTCCCACCTGTTTGTACTAGGAATAATTCTGCTACTTTCATGACTGTTATCGACAACATGAAATACCAAAACCTGCGTCTTCCTAGGGGCTACCTCGCCGATGCGGTAAAGGCGTTCTCTGTTCACTCGTCACGAAGACGTAAAATTTAAGAAACGAGATTTCCACTTCCGGAGGTGCACATGGCTCTGAGGTTCACTCAGCCTACACCAAAAGTGAGTTCCACGTTAATTACTGGGGGGAAAAGTGGCCGGGAATAGAGCGAACAACTCTACCCCATCAAGTGCCGAGGTTACTAATAGTGGAAGCCTTTATGTTCCACTCCACCAAGGGCCTTCATGGCCTATACGGAGACGACTTTGTAACATGAGAATGTGCTTATTTTTATCATGTTGTGAACCAAGTTTAAATAGAACTGCGGCAATGCCTCTCATACAACTTTTTTGCTAAGGAATAAAAGATAAAGATTCATGTGGATTAGGAATGTACATCGTGACTATTTTAAAGTCGATGACGAAATAGTAATGAGTATATATAATTTTTATCTTCTGATTCATGCTTTTGTAAACTGTTATTAGGCAGACTACATCCAACTGAAGCTCATTCACGAAGGTTAAAGACATAATTGGTTAGAATCAATAGAGTTTTTGCTCTCGTGTACCTTAATAGGTAATGACCTATTATACATACAGTATCTTTAGTGTCTGAACGTTTCATTACAAAGTTTACCATGACTGTGTGAGGTGCTGCTATGCCGTATGTCAACGTATGTGCGCCGGGCTGAGTAGCTCAGACGGTTGAGGCGCTGGTCTTCTGACCCCAACTTTGCAGGTTCGATCCTGGTTCAGTCCGGTGGTATTTGAAGGTACTCAAATACGTCAGCCTCATGTCGGTAGATTTACTGGCACGTAAAAGAACTCCTGCGGGACGAAATTCCGGCACCTCGGCGTCTCCAAAAACCGTAAAAGAGTATTTAGTGGGACGTAAAGCCCATAACATTATTATTATTATTATTATTATTATTATTATTATTATTATTATTATTATTATTATTATTATTATTATTATTATTATTATTATTAATGTCAACATGTGTTTTAATAGTTTCCAGAAAAGGAATCCTAACATCGCCAGGGTCATTAATTGAGTTATCATAATCATTTTGAGTGTACTTTCCTTTCATTGAGTGCTGAACATTAGAAATTGTCCACCACTTCGAAAATAAGACAACACGTTATGTTTCATAATTCTCATGAGAGGGAATATATATATTTATTTTTTTACAATTTGTTTCACAGATATGTCTTACAGCGACAATGGGAGGGGTAAAGCTTAGGAGTGGGAAGGAAGCGGCCGTGGGCTTAAATAAGGTACAGCCCCAGCATTTACCCGGTGTGAAAATGGGAAACCACGGAAAACTATCTTCAGTACTGCCAACAGTGGGGCGTGAGCCTACTGTCTCCCGGATACAAGCTCACAGTTGCACGCCCCTAACCGCATGGCCAACTCGCCCGGTGGGTAAATAAATAGATGAATTTTATACCTTAATTTACGTTTAAACATTTAAAATGATGTTATAATATCATTGAAATAGGTTTATTACGTACTTCCATCTCTGCAGTGGAGTGACATCTAAGAGAAAACATTATTTGACTAATTGAAATGTCTAAACAATCAGCTTCTTGTTCTTTTTTACTAATAGAACATATGTTATTCCAGTTTATTATATGTGGTAGGTAGTTGTTGGCAAAACGTTTTCATATGTGCAACAGTGATTTTCCTAATAATAATAATAATAATAATAATAATAATAATAATAATAATAATAATAATAATAATAATGTCATGTGCGGCCTCCGGAGAGGCTGGGTGCAGGTCTTTTTGATTTGCCTCCTGTAGGCAACCTGCGCGTCGTGATGAGGATGAATGATAGCGAAGACGACACATACACACAGTCCTCGTGGCATGAGAATTAACCAATGATGTTTAAAATTACCGTCCCTGCCGGGAATCGATCCCGGGACCCCTGTGACCAAAGACCAGCACGTTAACCATTTAGCCACGCAGGCGGACATATCTTCCTTATGATGTTATATGTATCATGTTAAATTAATACCATTGGTATAATATGTATGTAATATTTGGGTGGTAAAAAGTACAAGATGAAATTAAATAAGTCCAAAACAAAAGTAATGGAGTGCAGTCGAAAGAATGCAGGTGATGTAGGAAATATTAGATTAGGAAATGAAGACTTAAAGGAAGTAGATGAATATTGTTACTTGGGTAGTAAAATAACTAATGATGGCAGAAGTAAGGAGGACATAGCATGCAGACTAGCACAAGCAAGGAAGAGCTTTCTCAAGGAAAGAAATTTGCTCACTTCAGACAATGATATCGGAATTAGAAAGATGTTTTTGAAGACTTTCGTGTGGAGCGTGGCATTGTATGGAAGTAAATATGGACGATAACTAGCTCAGAAAGAAAGAGAATAGAAGCTTTTGAAATGTGGTGTTACAGAAGAATGCTGAAGGTGAGATGGATTGATCGAATCACGAATGAAGAGATGCTGAATCGAATTGGTAAGAGGAGATCGATTTGGCTAAATTTGACGAGAAGAAGAGATAGAATGATAGGACACATCTTGAGACACTCAGGACTTGTTCAGTTGGTTTTTGAAGGAAGTGTAGATGGTAAGAACGGTAGGGGTAGACCAAGGTATGAATATGACAAGCAGATTAGAGCAGATGTAGGATGCAATAGTTACGTAGAAATGAAAAGGTTATCATAGGATAGGGTGGCATGGAGAGCTGCATCAAACCAGTCTATCGACTGATGACTCAAACAACAACAACATTTTGGTGGTAAGCGCCGGGCTGATTGGCTCAGACGTTTGAGGCGCTGGCCTTCTGACTCCAACCTGGCACGTTCGATCCTGGCTCAGTTCCGTTTTATTTGAAGGTCTCGTGTCGGTAGATTTACTGACAAGTAAGAATAACTCCTGCAGGACAAAATCCCGGCACCTCGGCGTCTCCGAAAACCGTAAAATAGTCAGTGGGACGTAAAGCCAATAGTACTAATTCTTCTTCTTTTTCTACCGCTTTTCCTCACACAAGTGGGGTCGTGGGTGTGAACTGTGCCGCACATGGAGATTTGGCCTAGTTTTACGGACGGGTGCCCTTTCTGACGCCAACACTGTATGGAGGGATGTAATCACCACTGCGTGTTTCTGTGGTGGTTGGTAGTGTAGTGTGTTGTCCGAATATGAAGAGGAAAGTGTTGGGTCAAGCACATACACCCAGTCCTAGGGCCAGAAAAATTAATCAGAGGCGAATAAAATACCCTACCCGGCCGGGAAGCGAACCCGAGCCCTTCTGAACCGAAGGCCTCAACGTTGACCATATTTTTGTTAATTAATGATATTTCTTTTCTTATTTTTCTCATCCTTTCCCTTTTTTTCTAGTTGTTTTACGTCGCTCCGACACAGATAGGTCTTACGGCGACGATGGGACAGGAAAGGTATAGGAGTGGGAGGGAAGCGGCCGTGGCCTTAATTAAGGTACAGCTCCAGCATTTGCCTGGTGTGAAAATGGGAAACCACGGAAAACCATTTTCAGGGCTGCCGACAGTGGGGTTCGAACCTACTATCCCCCGAATACTGGATACTGGCCGCACTTAAGCGACTGCAGCTGTCAAGCTCGGTCCTTTCCCTTTTATTTTCTATTTTAATGACGGCATACACAACCGGTCCCCAAGAAAGTGGAAATAACCAGTTAAGGTTAAAATCCACGACCGGCCGGGAATCGAACCCGGGGCCCCTTGAACCGAAGCTCAGCACGCTAACCATTTAGCCACGGAACCGGACTTAAAATGAAATGATATGGATAGGTAGATAGAGAGTGTTGCTGGAATGGGTTATGACAAGGAAAACCGGAGTACCCGGTGAATACCTGTCCCGCCTCCGCTTTGTCCAGCACAAATCTCAGATGGGGTGACCGGGATTTGAACCACGAAATCAGGTGGTGAGATCCGGCGCGCTGCCGCCGGAGCCATGGAGGCTTAACCAATTCAGCCAATGAGTCGGACGATAACATTCATTATTATTTTCGTGGTAACCAATACAAAGCAGTCCAGCTACTTCAACCGCCATGATTTTTTTCTATGTTACGGTTTGAGTATAGCTTCAGCAGATGATAAAATTACAACGGTGCGATATATATAATTATTTATCAGTATGACCAACTCTCTAAATGTCATATATCCGGTTCTCGATGTTTCTGACCACCCTGTATCATTGTATGGTCAATTCCTGTATTAGTCCGCAACATGGAAACATTTGATAAATTGTATCGTCTGAAATAAGTAGGGCCCGGATGTTTATGCAGTAATAGGTTAGAATGCAGACTTACTGAAGCGAGTGACAAGTAGAGTCTACCTGCACGACGGTAATGTTATGCGGTTTGCATAAACATTAGGGGTTCTGATGGGCCGAACCCGTAATGTTCGTTAATGTTACGAGGTTTGCATAAACATTAGGGGTTCTAAGGGGCCGAACCCCTAATGTACACTGACTGACAGAGCAAATGCAACACCAAGAAGGAGTGGTCAGAACTTTATGCCAATTGCAGGGTAGACTGACGTCACTGAGGTATGCTCATGATGTGAAATGAGCCGCTGTGCTGCGCACGTAGCGAACGATAAATGGGACACGGCGTTGGCGAATGGCCCACTTCGTACCGTGATTTCTCAGCCGACAGTCATTGTAGAACGTGTTGTCGTGTGCCACAGGACACGTGTATAGCTAAGAATGCCAGGCCGCCGTCAACGGAGGCATTTCCAGTAGACAGACGACTTTACGAGGGGTATGGTGATCGGGCTGAGAAGGGCAGGTTGGTCGCTTCGTCAAATCGCAGCCGATACCCATAGGGATGTGTCCACGGTGCAGCGCCTGTGGCGAAGATGGTTGGCGCAGGGACATGTGGCACGTGCGAGGGGTCCAGGCGCAGCCCGAGTGACGTCAGCACGCGAGGATCGGCGCGTCCGCCGCCAAGCGGTGGCAGCCCCGCACGCCACGTCAACCGCCATTCTTCAGCATGTGCAAGACACCCTGGCTGTTCCAATATCGACCAGAACAATTTCCCGTCGATTGGTTGAAGGAGGTCTGCACTCCCGGCGTCCGCTCAGAAGACTACCATTGACTCCACAGCATAGACGTGCACGCCTGGCATGGTGCCGGGCTAGAGCGACTTGGATGAGGGAATGGCGGAACGTCGTGTTCTCCGATGAGTCACGCTTCTGTTCTGTCAGTGATAGTCACCGCAGACGAGTGTGGCGTCGGCGTGGAGAAAGGTCAAATCCGGCAGTAACTGTGGAGCACCCTACCGCTAGACAACGCGGCATCATGGTTTGAGGCGCTATTGCGTATGATTCCACGTCACCTCTAGTGCTTATTCAAGGCACGTTAAATGTCCACCGCTACGTGCAGCATGTGCTGCGGCCGGTGGCACTCCCGTACCTTCAGGGGCTGCCCAATGCTCTGTTTAAGCAAGATAATGCCCGCCCACACACTGCTCGCATCTCCCAACAGGCTCTACGAGGTGTACAGATGCTTCCGTGGCCAGCGTACTCTCCGGATCTCTCACCAATCGAACACGTGTGGGATCTCATTGGACGCCGTTTGCAAACTCTGCCCCAGCCTCGTACGGACGACCAACTGTGGCAAATGGTTGACAGAGAATGGAGAACCATCCCTCAGGACACCATCCGCACTCTTATTGACTCTGTACCTCGACGTGTTTCTGCGTGCATCGCCGCTCGCGGTGGTCCTACAACCTACTGAGTCGATGCCGTGCGCATTGTGTAACCTGCATATCGGTTTGAAATAAACATCAATTATTCGTCCGTGCCGTCTCTGTTTTTTCCCCAACTTTCATCCCTTTCGAACCACTCCTTCTTGGTGTTGCATTTGCTCTGTCAGTCAGTGTATATGCAAACCTCATAACATTACCGTCGTGCAGGTAGACTCTACTTGTTACTCGCTTCAGTAAGTTTGCATTCTAACCTATTACTGCATAAACATCCTGGCCTTAGAAATAAGCATTCTAACTTTCCTTTTTTCTTCCACTGTGTTCACTACCCCTTGCTCTTTATAAAGTAATGAGATTTCTTGAGACAAATGTTTTCGCCAATACCTTATTACTTCAACAAATTCCGGAACAAAGAAAGGACATTTTATTGTTCCTCTCGCTGTGTAATCAACTCAGGCCTATGTTTTATTAAATCTGGCAGCCAGTCTCTGCCAGTTGCTACCTAATGACAATACACACCTGTACTTCCAAGCTCTCCCTCAAATTCTCATACATATTTATTGTGACTTTCTTGTAATGAACAATGCAATTTGTACAATACGGAAAACAAAGCTTTCCTCTTTCTCTCTCGTCTCAAAAGTGAGTAACAATACATTTTATGGAGGCAATCTAAAGTAGTAGATTCTAGGACTCTTTACTAATTGACTACATTATACCGAGGCGCTTTCTGATGGGCTTTTATAATAGTTTCACTTAATGACTGTGTTAATAACTTCAACTGTACGATATTATGTTGATGGTTTAACATGAATAAAGCCGAGCATCGTGTGAGAGAGAGATCCACTAGTACTCTATAAAGAAGGTTGGTTGTGTAAACAGCTCATCAAGCCTATATTATAGATAACTAGTGACCTGCGAACAAATAGCAAAAATGAAACTGATGATAAAGATAGCGTAAGAAAAGACACGGAAAATATACTGAACTCCAGAAGACCATTTATTTGCCTTTAAACTTACACTTCCGTTGTGACTATATACTGTATGTTGAATTTGAACCTTGGCAATTGCTATATCACAATCCGCTTTTAACTGTGATGAATCACTTTAATAAAGTAGGCTACAATTCACTGCTATTGATGGCATTTGACCGCCCTATTCATTGACTGATGTTAGTATTTCATTGTAAACTATGTTTTTTTTTCTTGTGAAATACCGTATAGTTTTGGAGAACTGACCCTGATATTATGTGGTTATAATTTTAATTTTGACATCCCTCGCAGTTTTAACTGTACTAAATACCACATATAACTGACGATGGCTGAAGACCCACAGAGATAAGTAAATATACCTATTTTGTCAAAACTTTGATTCTGTGCTTTGTCAATGGTCATTGAAAGTGCAAGACGTAACGGGATCTGCCTCTCTTCAAATCCTCCGTTGAAACCAATCCCAGGTAGAGAAATTACTTGATTCTTCGAAACACCTGTAATGACTTCTAATTTTATAATTTTGCCATACATCGCTTATTAGAACCAACATGGACGAATGATTCTGGTGATAAGTTGATTTCACAGAGCTATCTGTCGGAGTAACATATAAAGATCTGCATAGACAACTTTCACAGAGCCTTCTATTGGGCTGGTATAGAAAGATCAGCGGAGACAACTTTCATAGAGCCATCTACCGGCGAATACAGTTAACTGCAATGACCTAAGCATCATATTATTCGAATAAAAGGCTATGTTACGCAAACAAAGTACTTAATGAAATAAATATATTTTCTAGTAATCCTGAGATGGTGTCCTTTCTTTTGATGTATAACACATAGGCGTTAGTATTACGATTTTCTCACAATTTTGTGTTACACGTTTAAATTTTATATATAGAAATATATAGACATTGTGGTGGCTCCACCTTCTTGACCCATTTTAACTTTAAATTAACACTATTAAATATTAATCCGGACACATGCGGTTTTCAATTATGGAATGTAATATAGCTCAGTTAGCCGCACACAAAATTTGAACGAAGTCGGAGACTAATGACTCGAAGACGTCAGTTGCAAGTGAAGTTGAATGAAGGTGTAGCAAAGCTAAATGCAGTGAGCTCACAGTTGCGATCAACAGTATTCTGTAAGAAAAACTGAGCTCTCCAAAATGCAAGTATTCAGGTTCAATAAAGCCCGCAATTTTCGGTAGAAACAGGTATGAATGAGAACTTCCAAAAATATATTCTAAACTGCACAACGACTCTGCTATGAGATTTGCATAAACATTAGGGGTATGACACATAACAGCCCCTAGGATGTAGGTTACCCACGATACAGTACGGAAGACGACACTTTCCAAATACCAAATTAGTTTGCATTCTAACCTAGTACTCCCTAAATATCTGGGGTCGAGAGATCAGGAATGGCGTGAGGTAGTGAAAGTGGCGGTGGTGATGATTATTGTTTTAAGAGCAAATACAACTAGGCAACCATCCTTCATATAACTCTAATCAGAGAGAACAATTTGAAGGTATCCGACACTTCCAAAAATGATGGTAACGGCCAATGAAAGACAAGGACCACGAAGGGCGTGAAAATGAAAGACTCCCTGGGCCTCGATACCTAATACTGCTCGGGTCGGAAGAGAAAAAGAGTTGACCAAGGGATGTCGGGTTTGAGCAACCTGGCACAAGTAAGTGGAAGCAATGTCAGGACTCAGCTAAGTGCCCCGTGGTCACCAACCCACGCTCCGGAGTGAAGAGCCCCTGGGGCGCCTTTTAGCCACCAACTTACGATGGGCAAGGGATACCATGGGTGTTATCATACCGCCCCCACCCATAGCGCGTCACTCTATGCGGATCAAAAAGCTGAATATTGATCGAGGTTACCTCTGACCTACCTGAGACTAGCATTCCTTCCACATATACTCAGTTCCATCTTTGTTATCCCTCTGCCAATCATTTGAAGAGTGTCGACATCTGGATCCCAAGATCGCGGGTTCATGCCCGAAATATGCACTTGGTTCTTTGAAAGGCGAAGAAAAGTTCATTCGGCAGTCCATATCGTACGGTGTTGACATGTAAGAGATCTCTCCTGTTCACCTGAAAAAATGAATTAAAACGGACTCAGATCGCCCAGTAGAGTTCCAAATTTCATGCTACCTGTTAGAGCCATGAGTGTCAAAATTGAAAATCAGGCAGCCTAAATCAAAACGCTTGCATACAACAGCTGGGGTCATTGTATTATTTCTCTCTTCTCTTCCTTCGTTATGCCCATTCATAGAGCGCGTTTGAACTTGATAGTTGGTTTGATGGTTTGTGCCTTCTTATCCTCCCAAAATCTCTTCATGAATGCACTGTGTTGCATCTTGCGTTCTGTCGACCACTTCCTACCAGTTGTCTTTTTTGGTTTCTCCCTAAATTTATGATTAGCTACTTTGGTTCTAAATGCTCCACGATTTTCCATGATGTCGTCTGTAATATTTATTTCTTGGAGGTCCGCCTTAGTTTCTTCTAGCCATTTTATTTTGACCTTCTTTGAGTTGATTACTTTGAATAATCTTTTAGTTAGTCTGTCGCTGTTCATTCTGTAGATATGGCCATAGAAATTAAGGGGCCTTTTCCGTACAGCATCAGTAAACCTGTCGGTGAAGGAGTAGAGGTCCGCTGTTTTCCTCTTAATCCACATTCCATTTTCTCTCGTAGGACCATAAATTTTCCTGAGAATTTTCCGCTCCTGGTTTTCAATTTCTGTAATTTTAGAGTGACCACCTAAGCATATGGTTTCTGAGGCATATAAAGCTTCGGGCAATACAACTGTCTTGTAGTGTCGTAATTTTGCATTACGCGATATGACTCTTTTGTTGTAGTAATTCCACGTCAGTATGTATGCCTTATGTAGTTTGGTGTTTCTTTCTACATTGGCACTACTGTCTAATCCTGATGGTAGTATAATTTCTCCAAGGTATTTGAAGGAGGGCACCTGTGAAATTGTGCCGTTTTCCATCTCTAGCGGAGTTCTTTTGCTATTTTGACGTAGATTTTCCATGTACTTGGTTTTCTCGTAGGATATCTGGAGGCCTGCCTTTGATGCTATATTGTGTAGTCTCTGTATGGCATACCTTGTTTCATCCTTGGTCTTAGTAATGATTGCGAGATCATCAGCAAATGCTAAACATTTCACATTGACCTTGCTTCCCAAATTTCCGATGTTCACACCCTTGATATCCTTTTCCCACTCTCTAATAACTTTGTCTAGCACCAAGTTAAACAGAATAGGGGAGATGCTGTCACCTTGACGAACGCCCGTACATATTTCAAAAGGCTCAGAGATTTCTCCAAGAAATTTCACTTTAGAGGTCGTACTTGTGAGGGTCTGCTGGATAAGTGCTCTGGTCTTCTTGTCCACTCTGAGTTCTTCTAGGGTATCAAATACTGTCTGTCTGTCCACAGAGTCATACGCCTTCTTAAAATCCACAAAGGTGACGATCGTGCTGGCACTTCGGCGAATCCTTAATATCGTCTTCAAGTTCCATATTTGTTCTGCACATGATCGACCTTTCCTGAAACCCGCTTGGTACTCGCCAATCAGATGATCTGTCTGTTTTTCTAACCGGTTCAAGAGAGCTTTGGAAAGGATTTTGTATGCGATTGGCAGTAGAGATATGCCTCTATAGTTGTTTGGATCTGCCTTGTCACCTTTCTTGTGCAATGGGTGTATTAATGCACACTTCCAATCCTGTGGAATCATTTCCGTTTCCCATATTTCTACTAGGATTGCATGAATTTTGCTTACAAGATCATCTCCAAGTTTACACATCTCCGCAGTGATGCCGTCCTCTCCAGGAGCTTTATTATTTTTAAGCGATCGTATAATCTCTGCTGTTTCCTGTATTGTCGGTGGCTGTGAATCGGGGTTGGGCATGGGCTTTTCAAAGTTCAGTCTTTCCTTTGGAGGATCACAATTGAGGAGGTCTCGGAAGTAGTCAGCTAGAATAGTGCAGTTCTCTTTGGTGTTCGTTTCTAATGTTCCATTTGCTCGACGGAAACATAAAGATGGTGGTTGATAGCTAGATAAATTCTCACGGAAGGTCTTGTAGAAACTCCTGGAGTTGTTTCTAAGGAAATCTTGTTCGATTTCCATGAGTCTATTTTTGTCATAGGCTCGTTTCTCCCTGTGGATTATTTTTGAGGAGATTTTCTGAACTTTTAGGAAGGTCTCCCATCTCTTAGTTGTTTGATGTCCATTCCACTGATTCCATGCTTTCATCCGTTCATCAATGGCTTTATCACAGGTCGTGTTCCACCACCTATGTTTGCGTTTCCTTGGAGGCTGCCCTAATTTCATGGCTGATGTCTGAAGTGTTTTACGAAGGCCTGGCCAGTCCTTGGGGCCCTGCTCTCGTATGTCTTGTAGAAAGGTCGTGGCGTTCTGTCGAAGACATTCTGGATCAACTCTTAGAGATCTTTTGTGTTTAGGTCTGCATCTGTTGGGTTGGAATCTCACTTTGATTTGTGTTAGGTAGTGGTCCGAGTCGACAAATCCCTTCCGTACTCTAACATTTTGGATCTCACACATATTCTTTCTGGAGATTGCGACGTGATCGATCTGGAATTCGCCCAATAACGGGTTTGGTGATTTCCACGTTTTCTTCTTATGTGGGGGTCTCGCAAAATGCGTAGACATTAGTTTTAAGACAAATGTTTTACAGAAGTCTATAAGACGTTCTCCATTCTTGTTCGTTCTCCAATGTGCCGAGTGATGACCAACAATCTATTTGTGTTTCCTCTCTCTGCCAACCTGTGCATTAAAATCACCTACTATGATTTTCACGTGGTGCTTTGGAATCTTGCTAGTGGTTTCTTCTAAGAGTTCCCAGAAGGCTTCCACTTTATCTGGGTTTTTCTTATTGTCAGTGTTTGTGGGAGCGTGGGCATTGACCAAGGAGTATTATCTATTATTATTATTATTATTATTATTATTATTATTATTATTATTATTATTATTATTATTGAGAAAAGCAATAGTAATAACGGCGTGTGGCATCCGGAGAGGCCTGGTGCAGATCCTCTGTTTGACTCCCGTAGGCGACCTGCGTGTCGTAATGAGGATGAAATGATGATGAAGACGACACATACACCCAGTCCCCGTGCCAGGAAAAGTAACCAATTATGGTTAAAATTTCCCACCCTGCCGGAAATCAACCCCGGACCCGTGTGACCAAAGGCCAGCACGCTAACCATTTAGCCATGGAGCCGAACAGAAAAGCAATGGGAAAGTACCTCGCTTCTCATTCCACTAGTACGCCTCTTCAGTGATGCCTAGGCCATGTATAACAGCTAATGGTAGAGCTAATGAGGATCCAACGAGCCTTTGGTCTGTGGACTCAACATACATACACATACGTCTACATCATCATCATCATCATCATCATCATCATCATCCAATCTTCCCTCGTATTATCTTCCGAGACCTTCAGAGTCTTTCGTTGTCACGCTTTGTACTGTTCCTCTCATTCTTGTGCTGATACCTACATTCTTCGAAGGGACATCCTGCCTCATTTCCTCTTCTGGCAACGAGTTAAAGGGGAAAAAGATAAAATGTCCCTAGCTGAAAGAGAGATTGAGACTATCAACTCTTATAAATATTCGGGCATTGCCGTGCAGACTTTAAACAATTCAGAATTCATTTGTTATCTAAGGAATGTATGCCACTGAGATCGTTACCAGACTGCCTTTACTAACAGTTATAATACTATTTCAGTCAAAAATCATCCCAGTCTTAACGGATGGTATAGAACTGCTCAGGGAGGGGCCGTACTTGACAGATCTAACCACATTGGAGAAAATGAATGCTATATACTTGAAAAGAGCGATTGGGGTAGCGATAAAAGCACTATACTGGTCAAAAAATATCATTTTTCAAATTATTTTTTCCTTATAGAATAAACTTTTCTCTTTAATATGGTGAAGGAATTTTGTAAATATCTCTAACGGTATTCAGGATAGGTCCCGTAATCTGTACACATGTTAAGCAGCTTGTCCTTTTAAAACAGACAGTGGCCACACCCACTTGATCTACCAAGTAATTATTGCAAATGATTTGTTGCCGCTCAAATTACCCGCTCTATTTCTATTTCTTGTTTGGGATATATAATCTCTTTGACATTACTGGAACAGGAAATGTTGATAAAGCTTCTGTTTTGTTTATATTTTGGTGGGATATTACAAAGCCGAACCTCGTGTGCACATTCATTGCGAATATTAGTGCCAGTAACAATTCCTCTCCAAGTCATCAACTACAAATATAAAATGGGCAATAAGAAACAAACTTATAAAACGAACAAGCGAAAATTTTATGGGAATAGGTTTGTATAGAAAGTGCTTCTACTAAGAAATTTGCAACTAGGGCGAAATGTGACAGTGTAACAAACACTAATAATGATGTTAATATTATTTGTAATGCAAATATAATCTTTCGGGAATTACAGTGTGCCTACGTTATGTTTGTGGTGCCAGTGTACATTTTAATGTAAATAGTTTTGTAGGCCTAGGTTGTAAAGTTGCAGTTGTCTGTGAAAAGTGCAGTGAAACTGGATCATTCAATAACTGTGACAAAATTGGGAAAAATGCTGATGTTTATTCTATAAACAGAAGGGCAGTGTATGCTATGAGGTGCATAGGTCAGGGTTTAGCTGCACTCAAAGTGTTTTGTACTCGCATGAACTTGGCACCACCAGTAAAAAGAAGTACCTTTACAAAAATAAATCACAGGATTTTGGATGCTACTACAAAAGTACTAAAAGTAGCTAATGAATCCAGAAGTTCAGCAGCTGAAGAAGAAGCAAGACTTACTAATAGCAGGGACATATCAGTAAGTTGCGATGGTACTTGGCTTACCTGAGTACACAGTTCCCTACATGGGGTGAGTACTGTCACTGGTATCAAATCAGGGAAGGTATTGGATGTAGAGGTAATGCACTCATCCTGCAAGGGATGTGAGCAGTGGAAAAGTAAGAAAGACACTGTAGAATATGCAGAATGGGTAGAGAAGCATGAAAGTTTATGTAATATTAATCACAAAGGTAGCTCAGGCAGTACGGAAATGGAAAGCAAAGCAAAGTCACCTCCGTACAGGCCATGAAGGCCCTTAGAGGAATGGAAGGTAAAGGCTTCCACCATTGTTAACCTCGGCACGTGATGGGGTAGAGAGGTTAGCTCTACGCTCGGCCGCCTTTGACCCCAGGAATTAACCTGGTACTCATTTTTGATGTAGTCTGAGTGAACCTCAGGGCCATATGCACCTCCGAAAGTGGAAATCTCCTTTCTTAAATTTTACGACTTCATAACGGGGATTCCAACCCACGTCCTTCCGGGCGAACCGAGCACTCCTTTACCGCCTCGGCCAGGCAGCCCCTATGGAAATGGAAGGAATGAAAATTATTTTTGGTCGGAGTGTTGATAAATATAAACTACTCTATGTCAACTACAGTATATTGGTGATGGAGACACTAAAAGTTACAAGGCTGTTGCTGATGACCAACGTTATGGTTCAGAAACTAAAATATTAAAGAAAGAATGCGTTGGTGATGTCCAAAAGCGAATGGGCACTCAGTTGAGGAAGCTGAAAAGCACAATGAGAGGGAAGAAGTTGAGTGATGGGAAATCACTTGGAGGGAAGAACAGGCTGACCGATGCAGTAATTAATACCCTTACAGTATACTATGACAATGCCATAAGGGCAAATAGTTCATGTGTAGATGGTATGGGACCTGCAATTTAGTATCATAAATGTTCAACTGATGAGAACCCAACTCACTACTTTTGTCCAAAGGGCCTTGACTCATGGTGCCCATTCCAGCGAGCTGCTGCTGAAGGGACAGAGAACAGTTACAAGCACAAAAGTAGTCCACCTACAGCCATCAAGGAAGAAATAAAACCAGTTTTCAAAAATCGGGTTACAACAGATTTATTGAGAATGTGTGTGGGTGGCTACTCGCAGAATAGTAATCAATCTTTCAACTGAAAAATTTGGAAAATTTGCCCAAAAACTGCTTTTATAGGTCGAAAAAGGTACAAATAGCTACAAATGATCCATTAATGACATTTAATGGTGGAATGGAGGCTAGGCTTAAGGTACTGGAAGAATTGGTACTTGGCTTTGGTGATTACTGTACACAGATGCTACATGAAGAGGATAGAACTCGAGTGTTTTCTGCAAATAAAAGGGCACTAGAATCTACAAAAGAGGCCAGAAAATGCAGGAAACGGCTTAGGTTAGAGAGGGAAGGAAGACAATATCAACAAAATGGGGTTGTTCATGCAGCAGGAGAGTTTTGATGCCTTTTCCTCCTATTGGTAAGTTTAAACCACATTCTCCGAAACTTTAATTTTTACTTTTGTTTTCCTTCATAACTCAAACATTTTTTTTAGTTATCTTGAAATTTTTTATGCATATTTACCTTTTGCGTCTTTACAATTTGAACTAGAACCATTGCTGTAACTTTTGTTTTTGATATTTTTGGGGGAGGAAATACTTCAAGAAAAAGTCAAAAATTAAACTACTCCTATGAAAAAGGGAGGAAAAACGTTATTTCAAAGGATAACCAAAAGATCTTAGTTCGCATTGTTAACACAAGAATTGTAAACATTCTAAAACAATAATATTCCAGGAATATGAAAATTTGTAGAAATTATTAAGGAAAAGCATAATGAATGTATAAATTAGTCCAAAATTTTGAAAATTAATTTTTATTAACATGGGACAGTTAATTACAAATTTCAAACGGAATACTAAAGAAGAAGGACAGTACTATGAGTGTGTGAAATTTCACTTCAACAGAAGATAGTGTTAGTGAGAAAAAAGGTTAAATATTGTAGATTTTTATACCTTTAAAGGTGTACCTCCCCCCCTTACGAGACAACTATTCAACCAAGAAGATCTAAGACTTAATTTGTCACTGCCCGCTACTAAACACAAAGAACTTAAAGTTTAAAAAACGTGAAGATATCCTTCAAACCTTCATTGATTGACAGGAGATCCACCACCAAAATTCCTTCCGCGAAACTCACATTTCATGGCTTCCATCATAAAATATATCTTAAAAGGAAATTGAATGAGCTAAATATGTAGTGTGTATGTACATTATCTGACAAATATTTTGACAAATATAATTTATGCAAGTAGCAATAATGCATCAACGATAAATTACTGACTTACTAAGGTGGAAGATTCCCTATCAGTTGTTTACCTAGAACTTGAAAATTTATCGAACATTTCCCTTGCTAGTTTATTTCCAATCCCTTACTCCTCGTTCTATAAATGAATACTTGCCCCAATTTGTGCTCTTGAATTTCAACTTCATCTTCATATTATGATATTTCTTACTTTTAAAATCTTCGATCATGCTTATTCGTATATTAATGTCATTCAACGCCAACTTTCCACTAGCAGCTCGAAACATACCACATAGTCCAGCATCTCTTCTCCTTACTCCCAAGTCTTTACAGTCCAAATGTTTTAGCATTTTCGTAACGCTACTCCTTTGTCGGAAACCGCCAAGAATAAATCGTGCTGTTTTCATTTAGATCTCTTCCGGTTCTCCTATCAAGTAGACCTGGTGTATGCCCCATATTCTGGAGCCATACTATAACTGCGTTCTCATAACGGCGTGAAGAGATCTACAACCTTTCTTAACAACCTCGTTAATACGAGTCTGATTACTGCAGTGAAGATAAATCCTTATATTAACACCTAGGTACTTAAAAATGTTCCCCATGAGGTACTACCACCCTATCAACGTAGTAATTAAAAATGAGAGGACTTTTCCTCATGGTGAAACTTACAACTCGACTTTTCATCTCGTTTACCATCATACCATTACCCGCTGTCCATCTCACAACATTGTCTAAGTCTCCCTGCAGTCGCTCACAATCCTACAACTCATGTACTACTCTACACACTATGACATCATCATCATCAAATAGACGTATCTTTGCATTTCACTCATATCATTTATATATATAAGAAAATATAAAGGCCCAATAGTAGTGCCCTGAGGTACCATCCCTTAATCATTACAGGATCAGACCGATAGTCGACTATAGTCAGGAGCAACATTGCATAATATGTGTCTGATACGAAAAGGGGGCGGATGATGATCATGTTCCACTTTCTCTTGAAATAATAACCGCTATAACCACCAGATTGTGTAAGTATTCATCAAACTCTTCCCTATATAAAGTACACCACTGTATAACAAGGAGCGTTGAATGTTTCAAAAACAGGATAGATTTACAGCCGATGGCTATCAGACAATTGCCACCACATCAGCCAACCCCTAATGCGTTTCTACGTCGAGGGGATGATCGGTTATGGTAGTGGCTGCGGGTAATTTTCTACCCTATTAAAGAGAGGGGAGGGGATATGTGGCTTTGTTTATGACAGCCGAGAAGGCAATCCACCTTGATCCTAATTCAGATAGCATGTTAGTCAATTATGGTTTTCGGATTAGAGGAGATTCCAACACAGAAAATTACAAGCTTTTGCCTTTAAAATGGGAACTTGGAGTGAGAATGTGCAAACAAACAAACAAACATAGGTTCGAATCCTGTGTAGTAACACTGGGTAAATGGATTACATTTGATGTTACAGAATTATGCAGTGGTTTAAAAAATTAGATGTGGAAAACATACTTTATTTTCCAGTTAATTACAATGTTATGTGAATGGTTCTATAGGGGGTGTCCCAAAATTATTATAAATTAATGGAAACGACAGAAAACGTTATTATGTGCACATGTCCTGTGGTCAATTATTTACGAGGTACATACATTCCAAAGTCTTATTACAATCTCACATCTGGTAGGAGTAGCCAATCTTCTGTACAGGAAGTGCTCAAAATGTGTCACCAAGTCTGCTAACCCTTCGACTACTGAACAGTGTATTTTGGGGTGTTGTTGGGAATCATGCAATGCGTTATTAACGAGTGAATCGTACGTAATTTTAGCAACAGAGACAACATTGTCTAGGTCTCCCTGCAGTCGCTCACAATCCTACAACTCATGTACTACTCTACACACTATGACATCATCATCATCAAATAGACGCATCTTTGCATTTCACTCATATCATATATATATATATGTGTGTGTGTGTGTGCAAGAAAATATAAAGGTCCAATAGTAGTGCCCTGAGGTACCCCCACTTAATCATTACAGGATCAGACGGTAAAGACCGATAGTTGATTATAGTAAGGAGCAACCTTGCATAATATGTGTTTGATATGAAAAGGGGGTGATATGATAAGATGTATCGAATTCGTAATGATTAGAAAGAAAATTATCGCTTTCAGACCAGATTCTTTTTTCTAGATTAACTGAAAGAAATATCGGTTTAACATTCAAGAAGGATAGCATTATATTATCAAGTACCAGCCCTGTGGCAGCGTATTTCGGTACTACTTGGAAGGAACTAGTGAGTCAGCCAGCCTGGAGGGCATGGGTGGCGTATTTTTCTCGTCGGCTGGCTTACCTCTTAGTGTCTTGGAAATCCAACGAGAATACTCCGTCTCTGGCCACATCGCGAATATTCTGGTGCACATCACCCGAGCTATAAAAAGGAGGCTAGCCGCTGACAGTGAGTGTTGTTGTTGCTGGATTCGCGCACCATGTTGGACACCACGGTGCAGTCAGTGTGGCACTAATTGTGTTGGGAATCGTTGGCTGGACTGAGGGCGATAGAGGTATTGGCTGTCACTAGTGTCCCACCGATGCCTGAACGAGGAGTTGTGCTTTTATGTGAAAGTTATTCTCGTAGTGCCAATTGGTATCTTGCTGAGGAATGGAGGGATAACCTGACATCTAGCGGCGCTATTTGAACTGCTATTTCTCTGTCAGTTTAGTACATGGAAAGACCGCACCTGCAGAGGCCATTACTTATCTCGTAGGCAACGGTTGGTCGTAGATTTTGATCGGTGAGGCTATCTTGTGACATAGCATGGGAATATGGTGTGCTGGATCTGCTGCCATATTGTTGGTCTTTGATCATGATGCTGTATATTTCTTTCGATTTATCAGAACTCTTTATCACCCTTGAGGGTGGAGTGATAGAGTGATAGGATGCGTTATACAGAGTATCCCCAAAAAACACCGACAAGGCTTAGTATATTGTGAGGTATGGCGGACTGATTGATTTTTAAGAAGGAGCCCCTATCCAGAAATGCACTGTTTGGGCGCTGGAGAGCGTCGAAGTCTGAGAACGGTTGTGACATTTTTTTTGCTAGGGGCTTTACCGACACAGATAGGTCTTATGGCGACGATGCGATAGGAAAGGCCTAGGAGTTGGAAGGAAGCGGCCGTGGCCTTAATTAAGGTACAGCCCCAGCATTTGCCTGGTGTGAAAATCGGAAACCACGGAAAACCATTTTCAGGGCTGCCGATGGTGGGATTCGAACCTACTATCTCCCGGATGCAAGCTCACAGCCGCGCGCCTCTACACGCACGGCCAACTCGCCCGGTTGTGACAATTTCTTCCGATGTGGTGCATTAATACGGAAGGTATGCAACACTGTAGCCACCTGTGTACTGCGGGTGGACGACTTCAGCCTAATAACATTCCTGCGCAAGCGCTACATTCCTCCAGAGTCCTTGATGTGCATCCTACTGCATTACTTTTGTACTGTAGTCTGCTAGTGCAGAATCGTTGTTAATCAACAGTGCGACATGTACCAGTAAACAACTGCGGAAATGACCGAGATTGTGCTTGCATATGGCAAAGCGGATTGCGATGGTAGAGCTGCTGCAAGATTATATGCGGAACGTTTTCCAAATAAATATACCCCACATTAATCCACATTCGCGGCCATCGAGAGGCGACTAAGAGAAGCCGGATAGTTTGAAAAGTATGGCATATGACACTCTTATAACGTCAGTGGATGACCTTATTGCTCGAACCCATGGAGCATTTGAAATACTTCAAAGACATCCGCAGGTATTGGGTCATGTGCGCGAGGCTTAGCACCGCCGATGTAAGCTCTGCAATAGTTTGAACTCCGTTTTTAATGAGCTCAGTGTGCTACTCATGTTTGGTTTATTGACGCCATGTGGAACGCACACACATCTCACACTTCAATGCGCTACAGCGACCAAGCCGTGCGTTTCTGGATATGGGTTCCTTCTTGAAAACCGATCAGTTTGCCTTCCCGCACAACATACTAAGCGTTGTCGGTGTTATTTTTGGATACCCTGTATGAACCTTCTGCATGCCGTAAGAGGCTACTAAGAGGGAAACAACCAAAGAATCTCTACTCCCTCTCTCGTCTTGTAAGCCCAAAAACATATCCATTGTTCTATGATTTTCCATGTAGCACAGAAATGTGCATATATCTTATGGTTGAGGGTGACTCGAAAGTTTGTGTAACGTGACGTGACAAAATGTGTGACGGAAGTGTAACCATAGCAACCGTGCAGGCTGTGATAAGGTAAGGTATCAAAGTTAAATTGAAATAATAAATATGGTAATTCAACCTATTCAATACAAGTAGGCCTAAATAAGAAATATAGAGATTACATTCTTATTTAATTAAAAGTGGAAATGGTACCGGTTTCGACCCCAGTCTGAGTCATCATCAGCCGATTATAACTCGAAAAACAATGCATAAGTAAGAAAGAAATTAACGGTCAAGTCAACACAATATCAGTTGAAGAGGCGATATAAAAATGACGGGAGTAGGCACTGTAAAATTCAGACTGTGTCACAATGTTCACGAAAAGCAGAGAACAGTTAAATGAGCCAGACTGCATAAACCGTCAGGCACAAAGTCACAACACAATCCAAATATGAAGATCTAAAGTCATGAAGAAGCCGAAGACGAGCAGCTCAACCGAAGTAACTAGCAAGCTCCAGAAGATCGGCGCGGTGTTTACAACGTCAAGTGCTGTAGTTTCATACGCTGATGGAGATTGAAGGATAAATTAATGATCAAGTATTTGCTTAGTTCACGAAAATGTACCTATACAGGCTGTTAGGTGTATACGTGCAGATATTAAGCTAGTCGGCTAAGAAAAATACATCTCATAATATATGCTATGTACTTTTTACCTTGTCCTATTAGTTTGCCCATAACTGAGCCAAATATTTCAGGACCTAATGTGTTTTGAACGGCCGTAGCAGGATACGCCGGTGATGTCATTCTGTCCACGCGTAGCGGAAGTACAGTAGCCGAGTATAGAGCTGGTTGAACCTGTTTCTTATCGCAGGCCAACACATGTTGTTGTGCACTTCCCCTAAAGGCTTAGCAAGTAGAAGAGGATGACTCACGTGCCAGGTCACTTGCTGTACTCGAAAACCGGTGTAGGGTACTCTGTGTGAAAAGTACACAGAATCCTTACAGTGACGTCGAAGATCCGTACAAGCACATACGTTCGAATCAAGTGTTGTGTATTTGTGTGCGATTTTTAAGACGTAAATGGCATTACTCAGTGATCCAAGCTGACAAAATGAAAGGAAATGGTTAATAAGTAAATGAAATATGGGCGCAACATTTCTGTGCTGTTATTGCGACAGTCTACGATGAATTTCTGACAACAGACAATGCGGGTTGTCTATGCTTATTCATAAACTTTTTAGGTCATTGAAAGGACGGTGGACACTGAAAGAAAAGGCTATAAGTATTCAGTGAAATTGTTATTAATGAGACATATTTCAAAAACCGTAGTTGCATCCATCGTGAACATTGCTCGAAGGAAAAAGACCTACTGTGGAATTGCCGCCGGGCATTTCTAATAGAAGGCTTATTCTTCTTTTTCCTAATCTGTTTACCCTCCAGGGTTGGTTTTTCATGGGACTCAGCAAGGGATCCCACCTCTACCGCCTCAAGGGTAGTGTCCCGGAGCGTGAGACATTGGATCGGGGATACAACTGGGGAGAATGACCAGTACCTCACCCAGGCGGCCTCACCTGCTATGCTGAACAGGGGCCTTGCGGGGGTATGGGAAGATTGGAAAGGATAGACAAGGAAGAGGGAAGGAAGCGGCCGTGGCCTTAAGTTAGGTACCATCCCGGCATTTGCCTGGAGAAGGGGGGAACTACGGGAAACAACTTTCAGGATGGCTGAGGTGGGAATCGGACCACCTCTACTCATTTGACCTCCCGAGGCTAAGTGGACCCCGTTCCAGCCCTCGTACCACTTTTCAAATTTCTTGTCAGAGCTGGAAATCGAACCCGAGCTTCGGGGGTGGCAGCTAATCACACTAACCACTGCACCACAGAGGCGGACGGAAGGCTTATTACTGAACAGTAAGTACCGATAGATAAAATGATGACTGTAATGGACCCGTTTAATTAGATCTTCCGTAAAAATAATATTACTACTACTACTACTAATAATAATAATAATATATTTACGTTCCACTAACTAATTTTCACGGTTTTTGGAGACGCTGAAATGCCAGAATTTTTTTATCGCAGTATTTTTTAATGCAAATAAATCTACAGACACGAGACTGACGTATTTGAGCACCTTCAAATACCACCGGACTGAGCCAAGACCAAGCCTCCCAAGTTGGTTTTAGAAGACCAGCACTTTACGCAGTGCTGCACCAATCATCTTGCCGGGCTGAGTGGCTCAGACGGTTGAGGCACTGGCCTTCTGAGTCCAGTCTTGACAAGGTGCTCAAATACGTCAGCCTTGTGTCAGTAGATTTACTGGTACGTGAAGAACTCCTATGGTACTAAATTCCTGCAAATCCGCGTCTCCGAAAACCGTGAAAAGTAGTTAGTGGGACGTAAAGCCAATGACATTATTATCATCATCTTACCTGCACAGTTCATAGGGGTATCTTACCTGGAGTTCCTCATAGGTACGTTATTAGAGCTTTCAGAGGACGCTCCGTTTCGACTACGCCGAAACATGTGGTTTTTACACGATGGTCCACCACCTGATATAAGCCGCTTACTGCGTGATCATTTGGATCAGTCCTTTGGTCTATGGCGAATATGACGACATGGACCCATCAATTGGCCCGCCAGATCTCCAATGGATATTACGGAAGACTGGATTCGGAGAAGTGATTTTCTTTTGTTAGTTGCTTTACGTCGCACCAACACAGAGGGGTCTTATGGCGACAATCGGACAAGAAAGGCCTAGGAATGGTAAGAAAGTGGTCGTGGCCTTAATTAAGGTTCAACCCCCGCAATGCCTGGTGTGAACTTGGGAAACCACGGAAAACCATCTTCAGGGCTGCCGACATTGGGGTTCGAAGCCCCAATCTCCCGGATGCGAGCTCACAGCTGTGCGCTCCTAACCGCATGGCCAACTCGCCGGGTACGGAGAAGTGAAGCCTGCAGAGTAGTCCAGGGAGGTCACTTGAACAATTGCTACGTGTTTCACATTGGTATGTCAGATGTTACACCGTTTCTGCAGCGTATTGAGTTGGGAGTTCAGTTCTCAATCGATGTAGTATTTTGAGTCTCGATAGTTCGATATTCTCATAAATCCGAGCAGAAAAATTGAAGTACCGGTAACAAAAATTATAAATCTAGAGTTTCAGTTCGCGATTGCCTTGTACGTGGCGCAAGCTGAACACAACACACGGAAGACGTGCTTGTTTTTTTTTTTTGCTAGGGGCTTTACGTCGCGCCGACACAGATAGGTCTTATGGCGACGATGGGATAGGAAAGGCCTAGGAGTTGGAAGGAAGCGGCCGTGGCCTTAATTAAGGTACAGCCCCAGCATTTGCCTGGTGTGAAAATGGGAAACCACGGAAAACCATTTTCAGGGCTGCCGATAGTGGGATTCGAACCTACTATCTCCCGGATGCAAGCTCACAGCCGCGCGCCTCTACGCGCACGGCCAACTCGCCCGGTCGACGTGCTTGTTAAAACGCTAGATATTGACCCTGAACACAGCATGGCAGTTCTTCATTCTACACTGTACTGGTTTGGGTACATTGCGTGTGTGTGTCTGTTGATGTGCAGGTTTGATGTTTATACACAAAACCTGTTTGTCACACTTTGTCCTCTAGTGCTAACCACAATACGAAGATACACCTGACTCATCGCAAAGAGACCTGGTTCTGGTCTTTTACGCATACTATCCTGTAGTAAACTACTGCGAGCGATGTAGGCACGGGTGAAGTACATTTCATCTTGTTTCCTCCTACACCACGCATATTTTACTATTTTCTTCCCTGCCTTTCAGCTCCTAATGACTTATTAATAATAATACCGGTAATGTTATTTGCTTTATGTCCCACTAACTACTCTTACTGTTTCTGGAGGCGCTGAGGTGCTGTAATTTAGTCTCGCAGGAGTTCTTTTTACGCGCCAGTAAATCTACCGACACGAGGCTGACTTATTTGAGCATCTTCGAATACCATCGGACTGAGCCAAGATCGAGCCTGCCAAGTTGGGGCCAGAAGGCCAGCGCCTCAACCGTCTGAGCCACTCTGCCCGGCAGCAAAAAATATTATTATTATTATTATTATTATTATTATTATTATTATTACCGGGCGAGTTGGCCATGTGGTTAGAGACGCATGGCTGAGAGCTTGCATCCCGGAGATAATGGGTTCGAATCCCACTGTCGGCAGCCCAGAAGATGGTTTTCCGTGGTTTCCCATTTTCACACCAGGCAAATGCTAGGGCTGTACCTTAATTAAGGCCACGGCCGCCTCCTTCCAACTCCTAGGCCTTTGCTATCCCATCGTCCTATAAGACCTATCTGTATCGGTGCGTCGCACCGACACAGATAGGTTTTATGGCGACAGATATAACTAAGGACTAGGATCGGGAAGGAAGCAACCGTGGTCTTAATTAAGGTACAGCCCTAGCATTTGCCTGGTGTGAACATGAAAAACCACGGAAAATCATCTTTAAAGCTGCCGACAGAGGGATTCGAAGCCAGTACATCCCGAATATTGGATACTGTTCGAACTTTAGCGACTGCTACTATCAAGCTCGGTGATGATTTAAGAGTGGATTTCTGCCGCTGGTTAATTGATCAAGCACTCAATCCAGAATTTCTGTCAAGTGTATTAGTGACACATGAGGCAATTTTTATAGAAGGAGTGTTTAATATTTAGTATACCAAGGCAACCTCTAGCACCGGCTCTCAATTAATATCTGGATGGATGCAGTGGGAAGTCTGTCTCTTTGACCAATCGTCTTTTTATTAGCGTTATTTTGCTTTACGTCCCACATACTATTTATACCGTTTTCTGAGACGCTGAGGTGACGAAATTTCATATCGCAGGAGTTCATTTACGAGCCAGTATTTCTACGACACGAGACTGACGTATGTGTGCCCCATCAAATATCATCAGACTGAGCCAAGATTGAACCTGCCAAGTTGGAGGTCGGAAGATAAGGACCTCAACGGTCTCAGACACTCAGACCGGTACCAATCACCTTACTTGCATAAATTTGATCGGTGTAGCTTTCCTTATGGTGACGATGGGACGGGAAAGGGCTAGTATCGGAAAGGAAGCGATCGTGGCATTCATGACGTTACAGCCCCAGCATTTGCCTGGTGTGAACATGGAAAACCACGGTAAACCACCTTTAGGGCTGCCGACAGAGGGGTTGGAACCCACTATATCCCACTCATGAGCTGTGGAATATCCCCATTCAATAGGACAAGGCAGTTTCCAGCACCGGTTCTAATTAATATCAGGATGGGTGTAGTTGGAGGTCGGTTACATCTTTTTATTAATGTTATCTTGCTCCTGTACAGTAGATACAGTACGTTACTGGAGCTTTCAGAGGACGTGTCGCTTCGACTACGCCGAACCACGTGGATTTTACACGATGGTGCAGACATTTCCTAACGGTGGACAGGACGATGTGGAACTATCAATTGGCCAGCCCTTATTCCAGTGGATTGTTATGCCTGGGGGGACATGAGAAACAAAGTATACCGAACTGAGGTAACCACTTCGGATGACCTCCGTGAACGTATGTTTAAGCACCAGAGGATATTCTGAACCACAGTGGTGTCTTGGCTCGAATGACAAGTTGCTTTACGTCGCACCGACACAGATAGGTATTATAGCGATGACGGGGCAGGTAAGGGTTAGGAGTGGGAAGGAAGCAACCATGGCCTTAATTAAGGTACAGCCCCAGCATTTGCCTCGCGTGAAAATGGGAAACCACGGAAAACCATCTTCAGGGCTACCGACAGTGGGGTACGAACCCACTATCTCCCGAATACTGGATACTGGTAGCACTTAAGCGACTGCAGCTATCGAACTCGGTGTACCAGTAAATATACCGACACGATGCTGACGTATTTGAGCACCTTCAAATACCACTGCACGGGGCCAGGTTCGAACATGCGAAGTTGGAGTCAAAAGGCTGGCACCTCAACCGTTTTAGCCACTCAACCAGGCAGAAAGCACGAAATGTAGGTACGTTTAATTTACTTAGTTGTATAATATGTCCATTTTTCGTTTGAAACAAAACGTTCGATGTGCTTCGATAATTCAATTCTGATTCTACTCATATGGATATCCTATGCCATGCATTTGTTCGTTGGCGCAAGGAACTGTCTTCCTTCTTCTACCTTTACGCAATGCACAACGGGGATCGTACCGCATTTCACGTCCCGGCGTGCGTATCCCAACCAATAATTATATCACACGCTCGTACAGGTCGCGCACCGACACAGGTTTTCAGGTCATTTCCATACTCACTAGACAACAGGGCTGACGACCACAGATATCCCTATCCCCTAAAGGACGTAACAGCAAATGAACCAGTATTAACGCTGAGAATTCAATACATCTCCAGGGTCCGAAACCGATAACTAGTGTTGTCTGAAACCCCTAAGATGGAAACTAAATACTAACAACAACAAACCAGTCTGGCGATAATGTAACGTAACATGTTGTAGACTGGTAGCCTTCAGCTGTTACCGTAGGTCAGTTGCTCGTAAACATAAAACCAGTTTGGCAAGTTTATTGCGTAACATCCCGTGGCATTGAATAGGGAGCGCTCAGCTGTCACAGTAGTACATTTGCTCTTAAACATAAACAGAACAGAAACCAGTTTGGCAGGGATGGCGCGTGACTTGCCTGTTATCAAAGGAAAGCTGTTCATTCACAAGAACAAGGCATACTACCTATTCTAAAAACATCGTACCCCTTTGCTCTCGAAAATAACTTCCGAGGATTACTAAAAGTTTGATATATAGTGGTTCGTCACATCGTTCTCTATTGCTACAATAAATATCTGCACGTATACACCTAACACCCTGTATATATATACTTATAATACGATTCAATATAATTGAATACGTAATTGTGATCTTTAAGATTTTTAGAACAGTTGACGTGAAAAAACGATAGTGAATAGAATAGATGGTAAAAAGCGCAATACCGGAAACAAATGAAAACGTGTATGCACAGTGCGCTATTTCTTGAATATAAAAAAATTCAGGTCGTGATTGAAGTAGTCGAATTTGGCGGACGCAAGGCATGAGTTTAAATTTGAAAGTGAGGGCCAAAAAAATTAGGATAAATTAATAAAGAAAGAAGATTAGTGGATAAGAAAAGATTAAAAGGGTTTAAAGTTGAAAGGTGGTGAGACAGGATAAGATAGGGATGAAGGAGGGGTAGTTTAGGGTGGGTTAGGAGGGTGGGTTACTGGAGGTACAAAATGTGGGTAGGAACTTTGTAAGGCATGGAAAATTGAATTCAGGTAAGGTATGGTTGGATACCCAATGTTGCCTGCCAACCGTGCAGGCTATGTCTTATGGCTGTTCGCCATCTTAAATTAGCAACCGTTGATGGATGGTCATGACCGGGAGACATATTGATAATCATTTGATTTTCGCAAAGAGAAAAGTGGTTTCTCTTTTATTTTATTTTATTTTATTTTATTTTATTTTATTTTATTTTATTTTATTTTATTTTATTTTATTTTATTTGTCATTCGGAAACACTGTTACTGATAAACAGTTTTCGAGACCGTACAATAAGAGATATTCTTTGTAGGTTCCTACAGGAGAATAGTAATAGATTTTAGCTCTTATGCCCCCCTGTGTGTCAGGGCGGTATTCCCTGCCTGTCTTAAGAGGCAACTAAAAGGGACCCAAGGAGCTCTCAACTTGGGTGCGTGGGTTGGCAACCACACGGAGCCCTTAGCTGAGTCCTGGCATTGCTTCCACTTACTGATGTCAGGATCCTCTCTTTCATCTCTCCTATCCGACCTCACTTGGTCGATGCTGTTAGAAAATTCGAGTGCTAAGGTGTCTTTCATTTTCACGCCCTTCATGGCCCTTGTCTTTCTTTGGCCGATATCTTCATTTTTCGAAGTGCCAGATCCCCTCCATTTTTTTCTCTGTGATTAGTGTTGTGTAAGTCCGGCCCTACGGTGTAGGGGGCAACTCGTCCGCCTGTCACCCGGCGCGCTGGGTCAGTATTCTTCAATTGTAAAATGATTAATATCCCTGGCATGGGGCTGGGTGTTTGTGTCGTCCTTAATGTTCCTTTCCTCAAATTCAACACACTACACTTCCTTCATTCCAATTACACGCAGGTTCATATCACAGGGTGCAAGTAGGGGCAAAAGATCTCTCTTAAAATAATAATCACCACCACCACTACCTTGAGGCTTTATGCATCAGAGAAAATAATACCAAATGATTTGAAACTAAAATATTAATATAATTTCTTCGCAATGAAATGAAATGAAATGGCTTATGGCTTTTAGTGCTGAGAGTGTCCGAGGACAAGTTCGGCTCGCCAGGTGCAGGTCTTTTGATTTGACTTCCGTAGGTGACCTGCACGTCGTAATGAGTATGAAATGATGATGAAGACGACACATACACCCAGCACCTGTGGCAGCGAAATTAACCAATGATGGTTAAATGTCTCGACCTTGCCGGAAATCGAACCCGGGACCCGTGGGACCAAGTGCCAGCACGCTAACCATTTAGTCATGGAGACGCAGCTTCTTCGCAATGAGCGTACGGTAATATATTCACCTGAAATAAACTGCAATATTGGAAACTGTCAAGAACTTGTTCCTGAAATTGGTCGGGACCCCAGTACGCAATTTCAAGTGTTATTATTTTTATAGACGCCTGTCTGGGGAAAAGTGGTTTTCTCATTTTACTGAAGTGCGCCAGGGGAATAATCTTCAAGTAACATACCACCTCTGTTTTTCTTTCTCCCCCACAGGGTAGTAAAAATCAGATGTATAACTAAACATGAAGTAAAAAAAACTTCCACCGGATAGGAGGATGTTGAAGTATATGACACCAAACAGCAAATCAGAATGAAAAAGATAAATTTAAACAGATGTTGAAGAAATAATATTTATATCATTAATTCTTCTTTGTGTTAAAACTCTTTCCTTTTTCTCTTTATATTAACGTAACGGCGAGCTGGTTAACACGGTGTATTACTCCATTTAACAAGGTACAACTCCAACATCGCAGTAATATTCATCTGATCCCTTACTCAACGGCTGAATAAGGAAAAATTAGTGAAAACTGTAAAGAACGAACTTGAGAATAGCTCTCATTATATCCATGATAAACGACTCCCAATTAACGGGGGATGGTAGAAGTTTTAATAGAACTGCATATGAACTGCACTTCTGACGTAAGTTGTAAAATTATCGTTCTACGAACTACAGTAGTTTAACTTTACAAAGTGACTTCTGCATGATTCAACGGGTCTACCTTCACTTTAACACAACCTTTTCTGTACCATGAAAATGCAGAAGTCTGATCATATTTTTCTGTAGGTTTGTTCAACGACCAAGAGGGGTTGACTGCGTGGTGCTGATCGAATAGAGGTATTCTTTGCACTCGGGAGATGTTGCGTTCGAACTGTGCCATCAGTAGTTCTGAAGATGGTTTTCCAAAGTTTCCTATTCTTCTTTTAGGTGAATGCTGAGGCTGTATCTTGGGTGTGCCAACTGCCGCTTTTGTCCCAGCCCTGGTCTTTTCTTATAAAGGTGTTCAATTAAAAATAGTCATAATCATAAATTTAGATAATTTTGCTCTCTGAAACAATTTTCTTACTCAGAAGGGCACAAATTTAAAAAACAAAAACCAATGCCAGTGATTGATAGGTGACACAAACTTGCAAAACCAGAGGATTTTTTTTTTCGCTATTTGTTTTACGCCGCACCGACGCAGATAAGTCTTATGGTAACCATGGTATAGGAAAGTCCTAGGAAGTGGAAGGAAGCAGCCGTGGCCTTAATTAAGGTACAACCCCGGCATTTGCCTGCTGTGAAAATGGGAAACGACGGAAAACCATCTTCAGGGCTGCCAACAGTGGGGCTCCAACCCACTATCTCCCGATTACTGGATACTGGCAGCACTTAAGCGACTGCAGCTATAGAGCTCGGTGGAGGAATTTAAAACATTTCACGGCATTTAGCATTCAATCATCAATCATTCAACCACCACTGATCTGCATTTAGGGCAGTCGCCCAGGTGGCAGGTTCCCTATCTGTTGTTTACCTAGCCTTTTGTTAAATAATTGCAAAGAATTTGGAAATTTATTGAACATCTCCCTTGGTAAATTCTTCGACGTTCAGGCAGAAGATCATATCTCTCAATGCTCTTCCTACACATTATTTTCCTTAAGAATGAACACGCCTCCCAGCCACATGTGGATATGTAGCCCATCAGAAAATTTTCGTTTAGTTCATTTTCGTATGTTGACGTGTAAAGGAAAATCAACCGTAAGTACTTTATATTGTAGGAGTAAATAAGTGATGCAAACATATATTCCTAGAGTGCGGTACATTAAGATTCATTATACTTCACTCGTAAGCATAGGAAAATGAACACAACGAATATTGTTCTAATGAACTAAATGTCCACATGTGGCTGGCTACTACTACTACTGTTACTAAAAATGTTTTCATTCCTCCGCTAAAGGGGGAGGCGGCCTGTTAGAAGGTAACGCCGTCTCTCAGGCTGGGAGATTCGTTACGGTGAAGGAGATGCACGGAGAAGATGAGGGGAATGGCTGCCTGACCTTATCTAGGAACTATCCCGGCATTCGCCTTGTTCAAGAGAATGGAAAATCACGGAAAACCATTCTCAGGACAGCCAACGTTTGGGGCCAACCGTAAGGTCCAGTCCTGTCCCGTCTCCCGATTTCAGAGGCGTAGAGCCACGGTAGAGCCGATCCGATCCGAACTTTCTGCGACTCCCTGTGTGCACCCGAAGGGGGGCACCAGTGGATGATTGAAAAGGGGACCTCCGACCTTGGCGGTCCTATGTTCCATATCAATTGGTTGAGCCTCCGCGGTTTCAACTTTATTGCTGTGCTACGTTGGTTCTAATTGCAATATTCCAGTATTTCGGGGAAGATGGGAATGAGTGCGAATGTGGAGTGGTTGAAATGTGGTGGTGGTGACCTATCTAGACCAGAATTCGTGTGCAAGGATTGTGTGGCTACTAGCATATTTATTAAGCGTGCGGTATTGCTGTTGAGGCACACAGTGTTTCTGAGTTTTGATAATTCTTCGATTTTAGGGATACTTGACTTAATTTGTGCTTGCTAGAAGAGAGAGGAGACATTTTAGAAGATATGTCGTGTGAGGTTGCGGCTGTGTTGAGTGGTTATTATTTTGGTTGAGGTTTAGATTTTTCATTATTTGTTCGTTCCGTAGATCTTTTGCCACTACTTGCACCCTATGATATGAACCTGCGTGTAATTGTAATTCCAGAAGTGTACAGTGTTGAATGTGAGAAAGGAACGTTAAGGACGACAAAAACACCCAGCCCCCAGGCCAGGGATATTAATCATTTACAATTAAAACCCCTGACCAGGCCGTGAATCGAACCCGGGCCCGCCGGGTGACAGACTAATGCGTTTCCCCTACACCGTGGGGCCGGACAAGGTTTAGATTTAATAAACACGGATTTTTTGGGTTTGGTGACTGTGGATGGAGATGCTTGTTATCAATATAGTGAGCTGTGACTGCTTTTAGCGACTCCCTGTGTGCCCCCCGCGGGGGGCACCAGTGGATGATTGAAAGGTGGGGCCTCCGACCTTGGCGGTCCTATGTCCCATATCAATTGTTTGAGCCTTCTTCGTTTCAACTTTATTGCTGTGCAGGATGTGGTGCTGGTAAAACCAGATGAGCTCTATAGAGAAACCGAAGTAATAGATGGTATTGGTGATCATGAAGCTGTTTTTGTCGTAGATTAAAAATAAATGTGATAGAAAGGAAGACCTTAAAAGTAGGACAATTAGGCACTACCATATGGCTGATAAAACAGGCAAGAGGCAGTTTTTAAAAAGTAACTATGATCGGTGGAAAACGGTAAATAAAAATGTAAACAGACTCTGGGATGCGTTTAAAGCAATTGTTGAGGAATTTGAAAAGAGGTTTGTACCTTTAAAGGTGTTTAGGAATGGTAAAGACCCACCTTATTATAATAGAGAAATAAAGACATTAAGAAGAAAGAAGAGGAAAGAAATAGAGTTGGAAATGGCTGTGGAAGTAAGGAGAAATTGAAGGAACTTACTAGGAAATTGTATGTAGCAAAGAAGGCAGCTAAGGATAACATGATGGCAAGCATAATTGGCAGTCATACAAATTTTAGTGAATAATGGCAGGGTATGTATAGGTATTTTAAGGCAAAAACAGGTTCCAAGAAGGACATTCTAGGAATAATTAATGAACAAGGGGAGTGTGTATGCGAGGATCTTCAAAAGGCAGAAGTATTAAGTCAGTAGTATGTAAAGATTGTTGGTTACAAGGATAATGTCCAGATAGAGGAGGAGACTAATGCTAAAGATGTACTACAATTTACATATGACAAGCGGCTGGAATTGATAAGATTTCTGGGGATATACTACATACAAGAGGTTGGGATATAGTACCATATCTGAAGTACTTTTGATAATTGTTTGGGTGAAGGAGCTATACCAAATGAATGGAGAGTTGCTATAGTAGCCCCTGTGTATAAAGGAAAGGGTGATAGACATAAAGCTGAAAATTACAGGCCACTAAGTTTGACATGCGTTGCATATAAGCTTTAGGAAGGCATTCTTTCTGATTATATTAGACATGTTTGCGAAATTAATAACAGGTTCGATATAAGGCAATTCGGTTTTAGGAAAGGTTTTTCCACTGAAGCACAACTTGTAGGATTCCAGCAAGGTACAGCAGATATCTTGGATTCAGGAGGTCAAATGTACTGTATCGCGATTGACCTGTCTAAAGCATTTGATAGGGTGGATCATGGGAGACTACTGGCAAAAATGAGTGCGATTGGACTACACAAAAGAGTGACTGAATGGGTTGCTATATTTCTAGAAAATAGATCTCAGAGAATTAGAGTAGGCGAAGCTTTATCTGACCTTGTAATAATAAAGAGGGGAATTCCTCAAAGCAGTATTATTGGACCTTTATGTTTTCTTATATACATATATATATATAAATGATATGAATAAAGGAGTGGAATTAGAGGTAAGATTTTTGCGGATTATGTTACTCTGTATAGAGTAATTAATGAGTTACAATATTGTGAGCAACTGCAGCATGACCTCGGTGAAATGAATAATGTTGTGTGATGGACAGCAGGCAATGGTATGATGACAAACGGGGTTAAAAGTCAGGTTGTGAGTTTCACGAAAAGGAAAAGTCCTCTCAGTTTGAATTACTGCGTTGATGGGGTGAAAGTTCCTTTTGGGGATCACTGTAACTATCTAGGTGTTAATATAAGGAAAGATCTTCATTGGGGTAATCACATAAATGGGATTGTAAATAAATGGTATAGATCTCTGCACATGGCTATGAGGGTGTTTAAGGATTGTAGTGAGAATGTAAAGGAGAGGGCATATAAGTCACTGGTAAGACCCTAACTAGAGTATTGTTCCAGTATATGCGACCCTCGCCAGAATTACTTTATTCAAGAACTGGAAAAAAATCCAAAGAAAAGCAGCTCGATTTGTTCTGAGTGATTTCCGACAAAAGAGTAGCGTTACAAAAATGTTGCAAAGTTTGGGCTGGGAAGAACTGGGAGAAAGAAGACGAGCTGCTCGACTAAGTGGTGTGTTCTGAACTGTTACGGAGAGATGGCGTGGAATGGCATTAGTAGAGGAATAAGTCTGAGTGGCGTCTTTAAAAGTAGGAAAGATCACAATATGAAGATAAAGTTGGAATTCAAGAGAACAAATTGGGGAAAATATTCGTTTATAGGAACAGGAATCTATATTGGACTAACTGCACACAAAATTGCTGTAAAATGTTGCGCAGGATAGGACTAAGAGACATTTAATTATTAGCTGGTTGCGTATGTTTGGGAAAAAATAGGGGCAGCGATACCACCCGGTATGTACTGTAGACTTTTCCTGTCCGGAATTTAAAAATACAGGTATCAAGTTAGTATTAAAAATTACAGACAAATAAAATTATTTATGTATAAATATTTTAAGAAAGATTAATTAATAATGTAATGACACCATTGACTACGTCAGCACAGTAGGCGTCCGCGTGTTGCCTTCATGTGAGAAGAGTTAGTTGCTTGCAAAATGATTCTCGGTTGTTTCTACAATAGTGATCGAGACCCTCACTGGCAGACTCTTCCTACCGACCAAACTTAGTTTATATCCAACCTAGTATTGCTTACACATTAGGACTCTATTTATGACAATAATCACCACCTCCACCGATGATTACCAGTTCCCTTTAAAACAACGGTTCTCAGTCTGGCGAGGCGTTGCAAAATTTCACAGTAGGCATGGTGAGCACTGGAAGACACGCACGAATTTGCTAAACAATAAAAAGTTGTGACAAAGAAAATAATTGACTGTAAAAAGTTATCTTCTTCACCGCTAAATCGTACACGTAGAAAAAGGGTTTTTTTTCCTAAAATTATTATTGTACCGGTAGGTACACCTCAACCCCGTACATTTAAATTGAACCGCCTTGAAGAACGCTATCTATCATGTAATAATTGAAACAACTAGTACCAGAAGTTGGGACGTTGAACAAAAGATGTCACTACTAAATGATAGAGTAATGTGTTAGTAATGTGTAAGTTCCCTAAACTGACTGGATGTCTTTGTTTTGTTTTGGTGTATCACTCGTTGCAACAACAGTTTCAAGAAATTTGGACTTTTCTCCATAGATATCTCTATTTGCACTCTGGTGCAAAGTGAAATAACTAGAAATTTAAAGAAGTCTTGTATTTATAGTTTTTCTGATCTGCATGGACTTTCTTCGTTTTTGATACTTCAAGGTTTGCAACACTTCCTTCTCATCCAGCCAGCTTTGGAGTCTGGCCAACCACAAATATTCTGTATTTATTTTTTAGCCAATCATAGGCTTCTTTCATTTTTTTGTCTATCCAATAAAAATGGAAGGATATGTCCAGATTTAGTCCAGAGCCTTCTCGGAGCTTCCTCTCGAGTATAAAAGCTGTCGCTTTTTCGAGTTAACTTGTCTTAGTTATCGTCGCGTTATTGAGTGTGTGTGCTAAGAGAGGAGACGGGATCCTCATTCTTCGGCAAGCAGAACATCAGCCCAGGTAATGGCCACTAGTTTCTACCTCTTCAGTTATCTCCGCAAGCTGAACTCGAGGGGAAGGTTCCAGTCTTTAACTATGTAACAGGTGGTGGTGGTGATTATGGTTTTAAGAGGAAGTACAACTAGGCAACAATCCTCTATATAACACTAATCAGAGGGAAAAATGGAAGGGATCCGAAAAATGAACGTATCGGCCAAAGGAAGACAAAGGCCACGAAGGGCGTGAAAATGAAAGACTCCCCAGCCCTCGCAAACCTAATAGCGTCGGGGTCGGAAAAGAACAAGAGTTGACCAAGGGAGGTCGGATAGAATAGATGAAAGTGAGGAGCCTGGCACAAGTACGTGGAAGCAATGCCAGGACTCAGCTGAAGGCCCCGTGGTCGTCAACCCACATTCCAAAGTTCATAGCCCCTGAGGCCCCTTTTAGTCGCCTCTTCCGACAGACAAGGGATACCGTGGGTGTTATTCTACCACCCCCACCCACAGGGGGATTTAACTATGTAACAGTCAGTTTCCTAAGATGTAAACTTTCTTCCTTCTCATGTAAAATTTCATGTAAGTCTTAAGGACTTAAACTGTAAATCGGGGATAGAGAGTGCGTTACCCTCTCGAATTCCCCTTCAATTAATCTTGAGGTGACTACGATTTTGTAACTGCTAGTCTCTTGTAAATTGTAAATTAGCTTGTCCATCTAATCACCTCAGTAGTTTGGGATTAGCCTCTGCATCATCGGGCCGTAAACCCAAGTAGGGTTTTAACCTTGGTTTATAGGAGCGCAAGTGTATGCCTCCATACATTTTTGAGTTTGGGCCAGTAGCTTAACTTGTTCTTTTTCACGAAGGCCCAGTAGAATGGGTACGAGATAACCCTGTGTAAACTAAAAGGTAAATAATATGGTATTGTAAATTATAGGTTGTGCCTAGAGAGGCCTGAAGGTGTAATTTTTTTGAGCAGAGACACTCTTTTCAGTTTTGTAATAGTTAATGGTTGCCTTGAGTAGGCCGTAAGAGTTCGGGAGCGCTGTCTCCTTGTAGAGGTTGTAGAGCACGTAAGCTCTTTTCTGGTATTGTAATAGATAATTGTGTAATATTGAGCGGTGCCTTTGGAAGGTCGCAAATTGTAATCCTTGGAGCAAAGTGCTCTGAAAACTGTGTTTTGGGAGATATCTCTCCTTGCCTGTCTAACTAAACGGAACATTAGCGATGTTGGGACCTTTGTAGATTTCGAGTTTGAAGCTCAAGATTGTAAATTACCAATTCTTGGTTTTTCTGTTTTGAACCAAAATTGCTCCGTACCTGAAATCCTGTTCTTTCTCCAAGTGAAGTGTTTTGATAAAATTTAAGATCTCAAAAGAAATATTACCTTTATTTAAAAATTTTAAATTCATCTTTGACTATTGTAGACAGACCCATTCAAGCCCGCACCTTCTTTCATCTCTGTGATCCACGAAAACTCGGTAACAATTATACTTTATAGTAACGTTGGGACAAGGAATTCGTGTTTATGAATTGTGTAATAAACTGTATAAAAATTACAAAAATACAAGAATTTTTAAAATGAAATATATTTAAAATTATTGCATATTTAAAATTTTTACATAGATTTTTTTCTACGCGTATAAGGAATGTAATAAAAAGGTAAAAGATTAAAATAAAGTAATAAATCAACTAATCAATATGAATGTATTACCAATTTACAGGGAAAATGTTAACATTTTTATTTTATTTTCAACTTGTATTGTGTAGTTTCCATCAACATAACTATGTGAATCTGAGTTTTCTACGCTTGCATAATTCAAATCAAAATACCGAGTACGGCCAGATGCTGAAAGTGATCTGAGGTGTGCACTGTCACAGCTGGAACCAAACAATAAAAACTTGTAAAAGAAAAACAGCGTCAGGCCTCTCATTGATTATTAATTCTGTTCTTACGAAATCAAATCAAATGATGTTGTTCGAAATGTTAATTGCAGTGAGTGTAGAATTCTCCGTAATATATATTTACTGTAATTTGTTGTATTCCCTTGTTGTATTACTATGTGATTTATTCATGACTTTCTTTGCATTACAATTATTACTTAAAAATATGCAATATTAATAATAGTAATAATAAAATCATTAAAAAATATTTTTGAGGTTTTAACCCTAACAGAAAAATAGAACTTTCGTAAATCAATAATACATTACGTGGCGTGAAATAATTTACGGATGCAAAGGGGATGCAGGCTCACATTGGTTGAAACCTCTGCTTCAAAACAACAAAAAAACCACTACAAACCTTTATTTTCCTGTCTTTCTTTCGTAATTGACTCTCTTAGTAAATTGTCATAAATAGCATTTCTTAGTGTGGGTGACTTCCTATGCCTGCCAACTTCATTGCTCATCTTATCTTAATCAACGAAGGACATGAACTTCCTAAAGAGTTATCTCTCACACCCTTTGAGTTCTATTTTGATATTTCATCTCCAATCGGAAAAGAACTCCTTCCTTTTATATTTCTATCAGGGAGATAAAAGCGATGTTTCAAAGGAGACGGTTTAAAACAGGGAAATGAGAAAAATATCCCGTTCTCCCTTCGTTCTTCCAGACGGAGTGGTGTGGGAGTAATTGGCTTCATTCAGCTGTATTATAATCGGCACAGACAATATCTTGGAAGATTCATTAATTAGAACTAATTTTATTCATCTCCTTTTCCTTAATGATCTCAATATTATGACATATTCTTCGTGATTTCCTTGCATTCTTTGTAACCTCGTGCCTTTAAACAATAAAATATCATTTATTCATGAGTGCATTTTGACATGAATATGTCTTTGAGCGGCTGGTCATCGGAAACTTTGTGTCACAAAATAGTGTCATTTAACAAAATATGTCACGCGATGTTACCTAGCAACAGCACTTCTGTATGTCATGGCCATCCATCAATACTTTACATCACAGCCTGCATGGTTGCTAGGTAACATCGCGTCTCACAGTTTATTGAAAGACTAGCAGTTACCCGCGGCTTCTCTTACGTGGATTTCGCAATTTCATGAAAGTAATCGTTCCTTGGCATTGTACTAACGAAAAAACATCAGCAATAGTTAAGACTCCGATTGCGATCAAATTAGGAAAACACATTGGGGTACACGTAAAAAAGATGCCAGCATCAATTTTGGGTGCTGATTTTCATTAGGGAGTTAACTAAGGGGTCTAAAAGTTGCAACATTTCAAGTTCCTATCCTATATCAGGTCGTTCATTTCATCTTAATTCCTCTGGTGAGGTTGACGTCATGAAGGGCATCTGATCACAAAACTCGCTACAAATATTCATCTTACTTCATACCCGACCCCGTAGAGAAACGGGACAAGGGTTGGTCACACACAATAATAATAATAATAATAATAATAATAATAATAATAATAATAATAATAATAATAATAATAATAATAATCATAGTCATAATAATAATAATAATAATAATAATAATAATAATAATAATAATAATAAGTAGAAGAACTCGTGACATCCCAAATTTACAAAAACATACCGAACACCTAAACGAAACCGAAGGGAAAATCGGTATCTAGGTACACGTCGCGCCGACACCGTTAGGTCTTAGAGCGACGGTGGGATAAGAAATGGCTAGGAGTGGGAAGGAAGCGGCCGTGGCCTCCAATAAGGCAGAGCCTCAGCATTTGCCTGGTGTGAAAAGGGAAACCACGTAAAACCATCTTCAGAGCTCCCTACAGTGCGGTTCGAACCCACTATCTCCCGAATGCGAGCTCACGGCTATCTGTAAACTACCCGGCAAACACTAGCCAGATAGATATAGACAATAATAAGGATTTACACGTTTAAACCATATCTCCCTAAGCCAGTTCCTTAGACCCTAGGTTGAAAGTTCCCTGTTTACTTTTCGAACTATCTTACTGTTTTCATTTTACAATTGGCTTTACGTCACACCGACACATGTGGTCTTATGGCGACGATGGGATAGGAAAGGGCTAGGAGTGGGAAGGAAGTGGTCGTAGCCTTAATTGAGCCTTAATTGCCTGGTGTGAAAATGAGAAATAACGAAAAGTCATCTTCAGGACTGCCGACAGTGGGGTTTGAACCCACTATCTTCCGAATACTGGCTGCACTGAAGCGACTGCAGATATCGATCTCAGTGAACTATTTTACTAAAACACGTTGTAAATATAGTTATGGGTATATGTTTTCAACATCGATTGTAATGGCTACACGTATTCCTAACGTAAAACATTGTCCCTTCTTTAATTTCTGTCTGTTGCTCTGTACTAGAGTGAACAACATGTGATATTAAAGTCCTCTGCGTTCTACATGTGTGGCATTGTTTCAGTTTACTTCTGAGAGACTCCTCTTTCTCATCCGACCTCCATTGGTTAACTCTTCTTCTCTTTCGACGCCAGCGGTATTAGGTTTGTGTCACTTGGGGAGCCTTTTTTTTCACGCCTTTCATCTCACTTCTCTTTCATTTGTCATTCTCCGAAGGATCGGATCTTTCCCTCGTTTCTCTTCTAAATAATGTAGAGATAGTAGTATCTATAGTTATACATAATCATCACCACAGCACACACCTTCTCTGGTGTACAGAGCGGTGTTAAGAAACTTAATCTATTTACTTCCACGTTTGATTCTATTTTATTCAATAAAAAATGCTGGTCTACGTTTTTAACATTGAGTGTAATTCCGACACGTATTCATAATCAAAAACATTGTCCCTTCTTTTATTTCCCTCTGTTGCTCTGTAACTAGGCTGTAAAATGTGTGATGGTAGTATCGAGGACGTTGTATACGCGCGTGTGTGTGTATTGAAGAGGAGAATCACATGTATTTTAGAGTTTGTGTTTTCTGTGTCTGTGTGGGTGGAAGAGGTTTTTAGAGAGAAAGAGAGAGAGAGCTATTTTAGCTTCCACATCACGTGCTCTGCTCTGTGTTAAAAGGAGCATCTGTAGTCTTGTGTACGCGTTTGGAATTTTAAATTAACATGATTAAAATATCAAATGAATTGCAGAAACTTAGTATGCTCTGCACATAAATAGAAATCCTGTATCCATTAATTTCAATATTAAATTTTATTATTCACTACGTTTTTTTAGTAATACTCTCCTTCTCTCCCGTTTTAATATATTATAATATATTCAAATATTCTTTAAAAAGGGTTTTTATTTTATGTACATGTTTCTGCTTTATGCCTACCACCGTAGTATTTTTAAAACAAAATTCTAGTGACACAAACATACACAAAAATTCAAAGCTTTTCACTTTATTCACTTAATAATTCATTAGTTCCATTGATATACAAAAGCTCTGTGTTTGAATTGGCAGTAATACATTCATAACATTATGTATCTGTCGATTGGTTTAAGTGTTACAGTTGAACTGTCATTGTTATCTAGTGGTGATTTATATTTTGCTACCTAGAAAGACAGCCAATCCATCATCAAAGCGCTGAGTGACTCTCAGTCAAGACTGGAAATAAATTGACCGTTTCCAGGGCTTACGATGTGTATTATCCAAGGATCGTAAAATCGAATCTAGGTGTACCCCCTGTGGGTTGGGGACGCAGGCGAAGGATACATCCACGGTATCTCATACCAAGGGTTGATGGAATTAGAAATATGTGATTACTTGCGATTAGTACGATTATGCGAGGAACACCATACGTCTGAGCGTTGCTTGTGATTAGCACCATCGCGTGCATTCCACCAAGGCGGGGGAGAACGCGCGGCGTCATGAACTGGCGTCCGTGCAGGAGGAGCTGACGTGCGACGCGCTGAATTGCGTTGGCTCCCATGTATTCAGAACGGGTCTGCGTTGCCTTTGATTGGTACCACTATGAAAGGAACAGTACGGGATTATGCACGCCCGTGATTAATACCAAATACATTGCAGAGAATACATGCCACTTTGCGAGATATCGTAAGACATTGATTGCCAGCACACCTAGCGGGACGGGCTTGAAACTGAATGTAGCAGTACAGTAAACATTATCAATTATGCCGAAAATGTCAGGTTCCAAGTCGTCAAAAAGTGGGTACAGAAGTTTCCCAATTTCACATCGGATAGTAAAATCATATTCTGTGACGTTTGCAGCAAAGAGGTGAGTGAAACTTGTTTTGTATATCTCCCTAAGGAAATATTATTAATTATTAACATGGTATTTTAATTGATGCCTATTAAAATATGTAAAATTGAAGCCGCCTAAAAATATTTAAACCTAGTTAAGACCGGGCGAGTTGGCCGTGCGGTTAGGAGCGTGCAACTGTGAGCTTGCATCGGGGAGATAGGCTGTTCCGTAAGAAAGGAATTCTCAGACAAGATAATTTTACACCGGTATAATTTCAAATTGAATTTAGCGTACGAGAGTGTAAGCTAGATGTATTCAGTATAGCTTATTCCTAAGTCCGAAACAACACGCGTAAATTACAGACAAGTTAGTAGGAACAAAGGTACGAGGTAATTCGCCGCGTAGCGCGTCGATCAGCAGTTAATATATAATTTGTTGTTACCAAGAATTACCTGTCATCTCAGGTTAGAGACACTAAATCCTTATCGCCTATAGTGACTACCCGCTCAGGACATCTGACTGAATGGTTTTAATGTGAATGATTGTATGCCTGAGAAACAGATAGTTTTAAGAGAATTTAACGGGGCCTATAGAATAATGTTTTATTATAGATGTAAGAAAAGCCGATGGACGCTGACTTGGACTTAAACGACATCCAGAGTGTCACAATTGATCTCAATGACCTCGAAAAGTATGGATTCGACACTTATATCGGTTGTTTTCGATTAGTTTTACATGTCGTTCCCTGCCCGGTCCGACCCTAGGTGCGTCATATTTCCACAGTATTTATTTCCAGGTAGTATTCATGTGCGCACCAAGTTTGGTTGAAATTTCAGGTTTGCCTTTTTTTAATCGTTTAACTTTGCTGATTTATTTACGTAAAGACTAGATAACCCGTGCTTCTCCGCGGCATTCGTTATAAATCGGTCGGATAACTCGTCTTTCATACCCCTGGCGTAGTCATATTGTTTTACCTGCCCTTTTCAACAGTTTTATGAATATTTAATACAGGTGCATAATAACTATACCTCGGATTTTTAGGTGGTAATAGGTTAGAATGCAAAGTAATTTGGTTTGTAGAAAGTGCCATGCAAACCGTTGTACCATAATGTCGGAAGAGTAGCATAAATTCAAGGAGGTCTATAGGCTGTACTCCTAATATATATGCAAATCTCATAGCATAAACGTTGTACAGTGTAGGGTATACTTGTTACTGGCTTAAGGAAGTTTGCATTCTAACCTATCAGTACCTAAAAATCCGGACTCTAATAATAACTGATTCATTCGTAATGTAGTTTATTACACTTCCTTCCATACAGTTTTCAACTTTGCTTCGATCATTCGGGTGTATCTGGATCTTAACATTTTCAACTGATCTTATTCGAGATAGTGCAACATACAATTGGCCGTGACTCAATACTGGTTCGAGTAAGTAGACACCCCCTTTTTCAAGAGTTTGTCCCGGCGCTTTCTCATTGGTAATGGTCATATAGAAGGCTGGTCGACTTGATACCTTCCCATCAGTACGTACGTGGACTGCTTTCTCTTAGCAGCATGTAAGTTATTAGGAAAGTTCTGCCATCTGTTGAGTATATTTAGAAGCTGGAGAAGGTCACAGAATCAAAGTGATTATAGCCGTTGCCTACGAGATATACAGGACCGGGAAGTGTGCGCTAGTTCTGAGCATAAAAACCGTCCCCAACCAGATTCGCAGTACCGCCGTCAGATGTCTCGACATCGTGTTATACTTTGCATTTGCTGTGGTGTATTAACGTATGGAGAAAAGTGTTTTAATACGTTTACTACAGATTTCACTTATTGTTAGTGTTCAAATGAATTGCAAGTAGATTTCATATACACTATAAAATATGGTATATCGTACTGTAAGTCCAATTCGTCAAAGAAAGGAGAACATTGGAGTTTTCAGTCGTTTCCTGCCGATCCAAATTTAAAAGAGAAGTGGAGAATTGCCATATCCAGACCTTTGGTCGCCTGGGACGTCATTCAGAGTCTGTAATTTACATTTTAAATATTGAGACTTCAGTTTATGGGCTACATATTCATTACATCACTTCACTGCCTCTGACTTCCGGATCAAAAGACACTTAAGAATTACGTTGGCTTTTCGAATGGAGAAACTGGAATATCATCCCTCATTAAAGAAAGGCTACACTATGAAGCCATAAATTTCACATGCGTGGAGGAAACGTTAGGATCCCGTATCATAGATGAAAAGGCTATCAAGCCCGGAGTACACTATAATCGTAATCTTGACCAACAACAGTTTTGGAATTACTTGATGAGACGCTCGAAGGTAAAACTAATCAATTCGCTATTAATGTATTTCCTTTAGTACTATCTTAATAAAATATCTGCAAGTTTTATATTATCGTAGACGCTGTTGATATTAAGAATGACACCATGCCTTTTCAAAGAAACCTGTCACTCTAGAGTTGTCTTCCTTGGCCAAGATAGGTGGTTATCTTGTTCGAGTTGCGGAAGAAAATTCCAATTGTGAATCATGCTTGGGACAGATATCGTCGGCCACTAATGACAGTCCGATTATTTGCCTCATTAGGATGAAAGATCGTGGAGCATTACGCTACCCCTCAAGAAAATTTGTTTATTTTCCGCAAAATATATTGAACTTTACGTGCCAATACTTACATTATCTGGGCAACATAAAACCTTCACTTTTTTTTTTTTTTGCTATTTGCTTTAAGTCGCACCGACACAGATATGTCTTATGGCGATGATGGGACAGGAAAGGCCTAGGAATTGGAAGGAAGCGGTCGTGGCCTTAATTAAGGTACAGCCCCGGCATTTACCTGGTGTGAAAATGGGAAACCACGGAAAACCATCTTCAGGGCTGCCGACAGTGGGGCTCGAACCCACTATCTCCCAATTACTGGATACCTTCACGTTTTGTTGTTCCAAAGTTCATTGAGGCATTCAGATGTGACGAGTGTGATCGGAGAGTACTGACTCTAACTCTCATCACAGAACTTTTAAAACCAATACTCGACAATGAAGCTCATAAAATTACAGATGCTCTTGACTTGGAAAAGAACTTTAGGACAAAGCATTTAAGTTGGAAGATCTTAAAAATGTGAATGATACGAGCAGTGATCATGGTAAGTCATTTTAATGTATTGCTTTTATTATTTATTGCACTTGAATTCGCCTAAAATAATTCTAAATATCACTTAAATGTGTTTTACTTTACATCCAATCACATTTTAAATCACATTTAGGTTGTCCTAACTTCATTATTTATTGGCGTAGTTAAGGCCATTGGGCCTTCTCTTACACTAAACTAATTAGTATACATTAAAGTCATAAGTAATACTACCGTAATTAATACTGGGAGACACAATTAAAACACAATCAAAATATAACTGAAATAAAATTCCACCAGAGTGAGATACACACAACAGCAATAATAATAATAATAATAATAATAATAATAATAATAATAATAATAATAATAATAATAATAATAATAATAATAATAATAATAGCTAGTAATGATATTGTAGTAGCACGATTACTGAAAGGCCAGAAATGCACAGGTCACTCGCACCCTGCTGTACCTCTTAACGCTCTTTTAAATGACACTGTAGTTGGTATTCCTCTAACGTCGTCCGGTAAACGATTCCATTCTCGTGCGGCAAACACCGAGAATGAGCTGTTATATGTGGCAGTTCGATGGTGAGGGATGATGAGCAGGTTGGATGTTTGAGCCCTTGTGTGTCTGTCATGAACATTTGAGAAGTAATGGAAACGCGAAGAAAGGTAAGATGGGGAAGATGTAGTAAGAACTCGATGGAGGAGAGACAAAATATGGTGGTTACGACGAACATCGAGTCACCACCACTCTAATTTTAGGAAAGATGGTGACACGTGGTCACATTTTCTTAAAATGCATATATATCTCACACATGCATTTTGAGCGCGCAGTAACCTTAGGGAAAATTGCGGCCTCACGTCATTGAAAACAACATCACAATAGTCAAAATGTGGAATTACAAGAGCTTCAATTAATTTCCTTTTAAGCTTTATTGGAAATATATGTTTATATTTATATAAAGAATGTAAGGCTGAGTAAACTTTTTGACAGATATGTAAGACATGTGCAGACCAAGTCATGCGTTCGTCCATGATAACACCGAGATTCTTCACTTGTGTTACAAAAGGAATTGGAACATCCTGAAGGATTACTCTTGGCAACGGACGTATAGTTATACTTGTTATTTGACTTTGATGGTAGCTTTTTACGTCTTTAACAACCAACATGTACTATTAATTGAATGTGTACCGGGCGGTACACCTCCACGCCGCTAATTTAAAATGTGCGCCTGTTGAAACTCCTCTGCTGGAGGAGGGCTGAACTTTATCTACGCTGTTAATTCTTTACCTTCTCAGAAGATGTCACCACGTGGAAAATTTTTAGTTTTTGAACTGTGTCATTTTTGATGTGTTTTTGTTTCGCCTGAAGTAAGAAGTGTAAACCTTCTCTCCTAGAGGACACTACTGAAGATCAACAATAGTGCACCCTAGTGCGGAGTCAAAGAACTATTTTGTTGGAGAAATTTTTATTTCAAATGTTTGTTTCTTGTTAAATTTCTTTCTGTTATTGTTTAAGTTGGCTGTATACCCCTCTTTTTCCCCTTGTTTTAGATTTATCCAATCCCGAATTTCTTTTAGTAATTTCCGACCAATCCGATGTATTTCCCCCCAACTTGGATATGTTTCTGTAACCTAGCCAATAAAATAATTGTGGGCGGGTGTTTTCATTCCCCTAACGCCTAGAACCTTCCACGAGAGGATATAAACTGCTGATTTTTGGGTCTCTGCGCCACTTCTGTTCCATCTTTCAGTGTGTTAAGTACATAGCAGGGGGCGGGAAGCGCCTCTTTCTTCGGCAGCGGTCAACAACAAGGTAATGGCCGATTAATAACTTCTTTCTTTGCTAGCTCAGCAGTTTAACTTTCGGGGCGGGTTCTAAGCGTTCAACCATGTAACCTTTTCCTAAAATGTAACTACTCTTTTCATATATTCTCTTTTAAAACGACATATCGGGATAGAGAGTGCTTAACCCTCTCGAGCTCCCACTCACATCGTCTTGAGGTGAACTTATTTTTCTCAACCAATTCTTCCGTAATGTAATGTAAATTGCTATTAAGTCACCTCTGTAGTATGGGATTAGCCCTTGTATTAACGGCCTAGTGCCAAGTAGGTCTTAAGCAAAGTGTATTAGGAGTGCAAGTTCGCCTCCTCTCAAATTGTATTTTAGAGGTCATGTATTAACCTTCTTGTCATTTAACAGACCTCAGTAGGTTGGGTATTTTACCCCTGTGTATATGTCCTTTGAGGACAGCTTAAAAGTGGAGTTCGGAGTGGCCTATGATAGGCTTGTATTTTAGGGGGAAGTTGCCCTTTCTTGAAAATTGTGTTTCTGCCTCAAGGAGGCTTTTGGGTGTAATTGGAAGCAAATGTTTCTGGCATGTTTGGGGGTTTTCGGCCCCTTTGTTGTATGGTGTTCATTGTAAGGTTGGGCTCATTGCTCAAGAATTATGTTTCTGACTTTTGAAGCCCCAAATGGGGTACCTATGTAAATGTATTTTTCAATCGTGTGTCGGCTACTAAGTACCTGTTCTATTTGTTGTTACCTAATTTTGAAAAGAAAATATAACCTTGTTAAATTTTAAAATTAATTTCACTTTAGTAGCTTGAGACCTATTCACCACCCAGCACCTTCTTTCATGCATAACTACCACAAAAACACGGTAACATGTGGTAGCAGAGCGTGGTTGAATGGGTCTCAATTTAGCCCCTTTTGACGGCTAAATATTGTTTGTTCCGAACTCTAACTATTTTCCCAGTTGCTGGAATTCTTTGAGTTTTTCAAAATTGTTCTGTCACCATGCCCGGCCCTCGCGATGTTCTCCATCTTAATTATTTGCGCAAAGAGGAGTTGATCTATGAATTAACTATCAGAAATGTGCAATCTGGAGGCACGGTTGCAGTAGACACTAACAAGCTTAGAGAGTCCCTAGATTTGCCCATTTCCATCCCCAATTTGGGAGAGAAAGAAATTGATGACTCTCTTTCCACGATCGTCGAGAATATTACTGGGCTAGCTTCTGTAGTTAGTTTTTTTGATGAAAATGATCCGTCTCCTAATCAAATTAAGCGTGTGCAAGGCAGGCTATATCATTTTTCGAATAGGGTTAACGATCTGTTGTCTCTAAAACTGAATGACGTTCAGAGGAAGGAAGCTAGTACGCTCCTGGAAAATATTTCCGAATTATCTAGTAAGGTCACTCTATTGTTGACTGGGGAAGTTCCTCCCAAATCTGATCAACCCACCATAGTGAATGCAGGTAGTGAGGAAGCGCCTCCCAAGGGAGAAGTTAATAGGATAACCGTTGCTGCTCAAACTATCCCTGCCCCATTGGACAACGAATCTGAACGTCGTGCATCATTGAGTAACATCCGTTCTGAATTAACTTCCTTGCCATTGAAACCTTTACCTACTATGTCACCTGGGTTTAGCAGCTTGCCTCATCCATTGGCAATGTTGCTCAGAGGTATTTCTAAGTTTTCTGTTAATACCACCAGTGATGTAATTTCATTTTTAAGATTTCTAGTTGTATTTCAGGATCATGCCCTTGTGTTTTCTCTTTCTCCATGTCAAATTTTGTAAATTATTTATCCGTATGCTATTGGTATTCTCTCAGATAAAATCGTAAGAGCTATTGCCGAGCAATCATCTATTGAGGATTTCCATGCCCATTTGCTAGCTAATTTCATCCCGGCTAGGGCCAGGTCCTCCCTTATTCAGAAGTACTATTATCGTGTACAGCGCTTGGATGAAAACTTGGCTGATTTCATACAGGACATTAAGTTTTACACTAGGGTGTTTGCCCTTCATTTTCCTGAAGATCAGATTGTACAGGCTATTGTAGAAGGCATTTCACCATCTTATAGGTCACACTTGTGTTTCGCGGCGTGCCCGCAAACTTTCTCTGAACTTGAAGCTTTGGCCGTCTCAGCGGAAGGAGTTAGGTACGCCGATTCCTTGCGTGTGGCAAAAGAACCCCCTCCTTCGTTTAGTAATACTCGGCCTCCACCTCGCCGACCAGTCACACCCCGTAAATGTTATGCTTGCGGGTCGCCTGACCATCTTCGCAATAAATGTCCATTGGTCAAAAGTAGTAGGGCAAATAATGGAGCTGGTTCAGCACAAGGCTGTTTTAAATGTGGGGCCTTCTCACATATCGCCTAGAATTGCCCAAACTCGAATAGCACCCCCTCCTGCTCAACTTCTGGTGCAAATTCTACCTATGCCAATAATAAAAAGTGACTAGTGGCTTCGGCTGAGTCGACTAATCCATCTTCCCGAGACTCAGCCCCTAGTAAACAGGTTGTAAATGCAGAGAACGATCAGCCTTCAAATTCATCTTTTGAATGCCCTAAAGAATGTCCTAGGATTGCGGCGGATACCCCCGCACCTGTTCCTTTTCTTAAGATTGAGTTAAATAACGAGCCTATAACAGCTCTCTTAGATTCAGGAAGTGTTTGTTCGATTATTTCGGCTGAATGGTATTCTAAATTGAAAACGGTATGTAAACTTCCTGACTATGTCTCTTCTCCTGTTCAATACGTATCCGCTAATTCATCTCCATTAGAAATTCTAGGTTCCTTACTGGTCAAAATTCGTATTTTTAAGTTTACATGGAAAGTTAAATTGTTTGTGGCCAAGCAATTGTCTTGCCCCATTATATTGGGAGCTGACTTTATTTCCCACACTGGTCTTGTGCTCGATCTCCAGTCTAGGTCGTGCACATTCAAATTTGCTTCTAATTGTAAAATCCCACTATTAAAGTGTAATTCTGTGTCATGTTCGTCTATTTCGCCTACCCAGGATGAGATGTTGTTAGACCTTAGACATCTAACTGAGGAGCAGGCTGATAGTATTCGCAAACTGTGTCAGTCATTTCCCGAGGTGTTCTCTGATACTCTTGGTGTTACTGACCTTATTGAATACAAAATTGAGGTCACGGATTCGATTCCTGTCCGTTTTCCACCTTATAGGCTATCTCCACCTAAAATGAAGGCTCTGAAAGAAATCATCGATCAGATGTTGAAGGACGGTATTATTAGGCCCTCTAAGTCAGCGTATTCTTCGCCTATTTTTTTGGTCCCGAAACCCCAAGGAGGCTTCAGGCCTGTCATTGATTACAGGGCTCTCAATCGGAAGGTGGTGTTGCAATCTGTGCCCCTTCCTGACCTTCATTCTTGTTTTTCATGGTTTCGTAAGGCCAAGTTCTTCACCATCTTGGACTTGAATCAGGCCTATAATCAAATTCCCCTTGCCGAAGAGTCTAAACACCTTACAGCGTTTGCCACGGACTGGAATTTATACGAATACAACCGCGTGCCTTTCGGGCTCCCCACCGGAGCAGCTGTACTCACTAGGCTACTAGATAGGGTCTTCTCCGACATCAAATTTGAGTACTTATATCACTACTTGGATGATGTCGTCGTATTTTCAGAGACTTTTGAAGAACATCTAGATCATCTGCGAGAAGTTCTCGACCGCCTTCGTAAGGCTGGGTTAACGGTTAAGTTGTCCAAGGTTGCCTTTGCTAAGCCCTCTATGTCTTTCCTAGGGCATATTGTGTCACCTGATGGTGTAGCAGTCGATCATTCTAGAACACAGGCCATTCGTGATTTTAAACCTCCCAAGGACATTAAAGGTATCGCCAGGTTCATTGGTATGGTGAATTTCTTCAGGAAGTTTATTCCTAACTTCGCTAATAGAGCGGCGCCCTTAAACCTTCTTCGTAGGAAAGGCATCAAATTCGAGTGGGGACCTTCTCAACAAGCCGCTTTTGAAGACCTTAAATTAGCTCTTTGTAATGCCCCTGTACTTGCTATGCCTGATTTCTCGAAGAAATTCATCGTCCAAACCGACGCGTCGTCGTCAGCGGTAGCTGCAGTCCTTCTTCAAGAGACTGAACTAGGGAGGCGCCCCATCGCCTATGCGTCTAGGACTTTGTCGGCTCAAGAAGCCAAGTATTCCATCTATGAGCTCGAAGGTTTGGCAGTCTTATTCGCCTTAGAGAAGTTCCGTCTCTATCTGGAACATGTCAAATTCGACCTGGAGACAGATAATCAAGCCTTAAGCTGGGTCTTAGGTAGACCGCGTCGTACTGGTCGTATAGCCCGTTGGGCCATCCGTATTTCTGCCTTCCAATTTGATGTTAGACATATCAGAGGTATCGAAAATGTTGTTGCTGATGGACTCAGCCGTATGTTTTCTAACGACGTCGAGACCCACGAACCGGTCGACAGTTCATCACCTTCCGAGTCCATACTATCTGAGGTTAATGCCATCCTAACAGATGCTCCCATGCCTTTTAGGGATATCGAGAAATACCAACGTGAAGATCCGACGCTGGCTCCGATAATGGAAACCCTTTCTTCTGGGGAACATGTTGTCCCTTATGTTCTGAGGAATGGGGTTCTATGTTGCCCTTCGAGGCATGATAAGATGATGAAAGTTGTTGTTCCAGCGGTTCTTGTACCTATGATCTTCAAGTATTATCATGAGACCCCATTAGGAGGGCATCTTGGTATCTTTAAAACTCGTGAAAAGATTCGTGATATGTTCATCTGGAAAGGTATGGACGGTGAAATCCGTGAACTAGTAAAGGCTTGTAAATCCTGTTTGCTTAGTAAACCGACCATGTCCACCAAGGTAGGCCTCTTGTCTTCTCAGCAAGCGTCGCGCCCCATGGAACGCCTGTATATTGATTATGTAGGACCATTCCCCCAGTCAAAGGGTAATGCCAACAAGTTCATCCTTGTATGTGTAGATGGTTTTACCAGATTTTCCTGGTTATTTCCGACTAAGCTGGCTACCGCTCAGTCTACCATTACTTGCTTAAATTCTATTTTTGCTTCTTTTGGTCCGTGCCAATATATTGTATCTGATAATGCTAAGGCTTTTACATCTAACTTATTTCGTAAATTCTGTTTTGACTTATCCATCTCTCATGTAACTACTTCTGCTTATTACCCTCAACCATCGCTGGCTGAACGGGTTAATCGTAATCTCAGGTCCGCACTTATTGCCTATCATCATGAAGATCATTTCAGGTGGGACACGTCCCTGCATTGGTTAGCTTTTGCTTTGAATTCGGCGGTTCATGAATCTCATAAGTTCACTCCAGCTTCCTTGATGTTCAAGTTTATTCCCAACACGCCGCTCTCTAACCTTTGGTCTCTGAGTGACATTCTACCCGAGACAATAGATCCGGATAATATTAAAGATCTTTGGAAGAAGGCTAAAGCCAATCTTAAGGTATCTCATGAAAAGGTTAGAGAAAAGTATGATCGTGGACGGAGACCCACCACTTTGAAGGTAGGTGACCAGGTGATGGTCAAGAATTTTGTTCCCGCGGGCAAGCTTGCCCCCAGATTTCATGGGCCTTGTATCATTCTCGATTTTCTTACGCCAGTTACGTTGTTAGTAAGCAATCCAGCCACCGAGAGGATATTTAGGGTTCACCTGTCACAGGTGAAACCAGTGTAAATTTTGTGTCAACTTGCTTCATATAATTTGAAAGGAATATGAAGGTTATATTTTTTTGAGTTCAACTTTTAAGGCTTTCTGCCCCTTCTATAATATTTTGGTCTTATATGTAAGCCTCGTGTAAAACCTTCCCCGATCCGTTAAACTGCCATTCTGTCCTTTCCTCGGCCATTACCACGCTCCCGTCTCCTGCTTCAATACACACTGTGGCTTGATTTGAGTAAATGCCATGGATATCTGCACGCCGCTGACCCCTCAACCTCCTCACCAAGCCTGTGCCCTCAAAAAAAATGATGATGGTCCAACAATATTCTGCCGCCTAGCTTTAATGTTTCAGTGCCCCCGCAGCCGCGCGGCGCCGTGCAGCAACTGGGTCCGAGGACGGGCCTCCTCGGCCCCAGCGAGGACGACGTGTGCACGGCGAGCCGGAGCTCTCCTCCCGGCCAAGGCTGATGTGCGGTGCACGACCTGCTACTTGCCCGCAGCCTGTATATGTTCACCGCGGGCGCGGCGTGCTTCAACACCTCTGCTCCCCTCATAGTGCGGGCGAGCGGTATCTCAGGGTACTTGAGGGGTCCGAGCGGCCTCCTTTGGACGCAAGCCGCAACGGCCGGTCTGGCCATCCCACTTCATCACCATCAACTACATGAACAGTTACTATAAGTAACGACTACACTTGGGAATTTAACTGCAATATTTGGTGGACTATGCAAAATTTTTCATCACTTTTAAGTATTAAAAGTTTATCTTCAGAACTCAACTTCTACAAACATAAAGACTGTACTTCACCTGCAACAACAAATGTTGAAACTGAATCAAACCAAATTAAGAAATCTTATAAATGCTTCTGCAATCAATCTTCATATCCACAGCATAACTTGGACCTTGTTTCAAACAATTTCATGTGTCACCCCTGGAGGAACTTTTGGGGGGGGAGGTCTGTACCGGGCGGTACACCTCCACGCCGCTAATTTAAAATGTGCGCCTGTTGAAACTCCTCTGCTGGAGGAGGGCTGAACTTTATCTACGCTGTTAATTCTTTACCTTCTCAGAAGATGTCACCACGTGGAAAATTTTTAGTTTTTGAACTGTGTCATTTTTGATGTGTTTTTGTTTCGCCTGAAGTAAGAAGTGTAAACCTTCTCTCCTAGAGGACACTACTGAAGATCAACAATAGTGCACCCTAGTGCGGAGTCAAAGAACTATTTTGTTGGAGAAATTTTTATTTCAAATGTTTGTTTCTTGTTAAATTTCTTTCTGTTATTGTTTAAGTTGGCTGTATACCCCTCTTTTTCCCCTTGTTTTAGATTTATCCAATCCCGAATTTCTTTTAGTAATTTCCGACCAATCCGATGTATTTCCCCCCAACTTGGATATGTTTCTGTAACCTAGCCAATAAAATAATTGTGGGCGGGTGTTTTCATTCCCCTAACGCCTAGAACCTTCCACGAGAGGATATAAACTGCTGATTTTTGGGTCTCTGCGCCACTTCTGTTCCATCTTTCAGTGTGTTAAGTACATAGCAGGGGGCGGGAAGCGCCTCTTTCTTCGGCAGCGGTCAACAACAAGGTAATGGCCGATTAATAACTTCTTTCTTTGCTAGCTCAGCAGTTTAACTTTCGGGGCGGGTTCTAAGCGTTCAACCATGTAACCTTTTCCTAAAATGTAACTACTCTTTTCATATATTCTCTTTTAAAACGACATATCGGGATAGAGAGTGCTTAACCCTCTCGAGCTCCCACTCACATCGTCTTGAGGTGAACTTATTTTTCTCAACCAATTCTTCCGTAATGTAATGTAAATTGCTATTAAGTCACCTCTGTAGTATGGGATTAGCCCTTGTATTAACGGCCTAGTGCCAAGTAGGTCTTAAGCAAAGTGTATTAGGAGTGCAAGTTCGCCTCCTCTCAAATTGTATTTTAGAGGTCATGTATTAACCTTCTTGTCATTTAACAGACCTCAGTAGGTTGGGTATTTTACCCCTGTGTATATGTCCTTTGAGGACAGCTTAAAAGTGGAGTTCGGAGTGGCCTATGATAGGCTTGTATTTTAGGGGGAAGTTGCCCTTTCTTGAAAATTGTGTTTCTGCCTCAAGGAGGCTTTTGGGTGTAATTGGAAGCAAATGTTTCTGGCATGTTTGGGGGTTTTCGGCCCCTTTGTTGTATGGTGTTCATTGTAAGGTTGGGCTCATTGCTCAAGAATTATGTTTCTGACTTTTGAAGCCCCAAATGGGGTACCTATGTAAATGTATTTTTCAATCGTGTGTCGGCTACTAAGTACCTGTTCTATTTGTTGTTACCTAATTTTGAAAAGAAAATATAACCTTGTTAAATTTTAAAATTAATTTCACTTTAGTAGCTTGAGACCTATTCACCACCCAGCACCTTCTTTCATGCATAACTACCACAAAAACACGGTAACAGAATGTATTCCGGGCTAACAGCATAGCGGACGTTCGTAAAACTACTTGCGACCCGCATTTTTATCGGTCCACTTCCCGGCAGTGTATACTGTATCTCGTAGGCAACGATATACCACAGAATAATATTCTTCCATGATCAGAGGAAGTGTTTATTCTCTGACTTGACAGGTAGTAATCAAACATGGCTGCATGCAATCACATTACAAAGGATGAAAATCACATATATTAGAATATTAATGAAAGTGTTAATAGCTTAGCAACCCGCTAAGTACAGAATGTAACGTTGGTTAGGGTAAGCCTTTACCTGCAATTACTGGAGTGATCATTCAATGCTCTGATTTTAAAATTTCTCAATTTTGCTGACCTATTAATGTCTCATGGTTCACCGGCAGGTAATTTCGGAGAGAATATAAAAAGAAGGAAGAGAAGCGGTCCGGTAGAACGGACGGACGGATTTGCCAAAGCTGTTTTTAGTAAACTCTTTTAATATATGGGATAGTGCCCCTTAACTGCGTTCAACCCGCTAAGTACACAATGCATTGCGAGCTAGTGTTGGCCTTCGCCTGAAGTGGTTATTTACAGATTTGATTTTAGCATTACTCAAAGCTGACTGAACTTAGAGACCCACCAATGCTTGTTGATTCACCCACAGGTAATTCTGGGGAGAATAAACCAAAACTGAAGCAAATCGGTCCAGTAGAACGGACAGACCGATTGGACAAAACTGTTTTAGTAAATTCAAGGCGATGATAGAAGGCAGCGAGAAAGAACTGGTGTCACTAAGAGAGAAAATAAAAAATATGGATGAAGAGATGGTAAACCTGAAGAAAGAAATCGAATTCTGCAGACAGGAGCGCAAGAAGAAATCCATATTTATTTATGGGGTGGAGGAAGACAAGGCAGAATCTAAAGTGGACATTATTTACAAAGTGGTAGATGTTATACAAAAAAAAATGAAAATAAATTTCAGTGAGGTAGATATAGACAATGTGGAGAGAGTTGGCAAGGTGGGAGGGCACAGGCCCATAAAAGTGTCGCTGCTATCTTCATTGATGGCAGACATAGTGATAAGGAACGCGGGTAATCTACAGTGTGAGAACATTAGAATTAAGAGAGATTTCGGAAGAGAAGAGAGTAGAAATTTTAAAATTCTTAAGAAACATCTTGTGAAAGCAAAAATTCAGGGATTGAAAGCGTATATTAGTGGTCAGATACTCGTGGTGAGCGACAGAAATTGGACCCGTAAGTGGACAATATCGAAACTGAAATTAATGGATGAGAGTTTGAGGCAAGAAGAAACTAGCAGGGCTGACAGTTCGAGGCAAGAAGAAACTACCAGGGCTGATGTACATACTGTAAATGAAGGAACACTGAGTAGATGGGGTTCCTGGGAAGAGATCATGAAAAGAGCTGAAGAAAAAGTAAATGCAAGAAGGATGGAAGTAGTCAGGAATTTAATGGACGAATTAGTGTCGGAAGTCTGCGCGAGGGAAGAAAAAGAACCACAGGGGAAGACAAGCGGACAGAATCGGAGCGAGAATAATGGTTTGAGGGAGGAAGCAGAAGTAAGAAGTGCCGTGATCAAAGGGAGAAGCTTGAGTTTGAAGGACCTATGGGACAAAAAAGGAAAAATGGAAGGAATAATTACGAGAAGTAAAAAGTCAAGTAACAGTAGTAAGTAACATAGTTTGCCTATGATGGAGGACAGAAGCGTAGTTATGGTGGTATTTGTATGTGTGTATTTACTCAAGTAATGGTGCCTGTATGTGTAGTATAATTGTAATTGAAGTGATGGTGTCTTTAGGTAGAAGATGGATAGACCAAGTGTATGGTATTTATTCAAGTGATGGCATGACGGAGATCGTATTGGTGAGTGATTTATTAGTTAATGATAAGAGGTATATATGTAAGGATATGTGGTATGGAATTGAAGAGACTGCATGTGTATGGTATGATGGATGAATGATAAGAGAGGTAGCGAGGTGATAAGGTGTTTTTAAGTGTACTGTAATTGTATGGTACTTATTCAAGTAATGAGACTTGAGATATAAGATGGATAGATTGTTGAATTCGATGGATGGATGAGAAGAGGGGTAGCGAAGTCTAGATGGTATTTATTCAAGTAAAGATGTCTTAATGTGTATTATAATTGTAAAGTGAATGAGGACTGGAATTGAAGTGTTAAGTATGACGATGATGGATGAATGTTAAGAGAGGTAGCGAAGTTTAAATGGCATTGGTAAGTGATTTATTAGTTAATGGTAAATCGACAAGCAAAGTTGGTTTTAGATGATTATTTAATTAGATTAAGCATGGTTGAATAAGATGAGCAGGAATAGATAGGTAGTGCAGTGATAAAGTCGCAACATGAGTAGAATACGTATTAGCAGAATGTGAGTGTAACGGAAGTATGGAATCAGCAACCACGAGGGAGTCAAGTAGAGGAAATGTAGTAGGAATGGAATGTGCTAAGGTTAGCGTGTATGGGGTCTGTGACATTCATAATACCGCTGAAGCATGGAATCAGCAACCCTGAGAGAGACAAGTAGAGGAAATGTAGGAGGAATGGAATGTGCAAAGGTTTGTGAGTATGTTCAGCAGGGGCATGGTGGCGAATGGATGATAAGAAAGATAGCGAAGTTTAGTGGGTATTTATTCTAGTAAAGGTGTCTTTATGATAAGAGGTAGATATGTAATGATATGTGGCATGGAAATTAAGTGAATGAGTGTTGAGTTCGATGGATGGATATTAAAAGAGATAGCGAAGTTTAGAGGGTATTTTTTCAAGTGAAGGTGTATTTATGGATATTAGGAAAGATAGCGAAGTTTAGAGGGTATTTATTCAAGTGAAGGTGTATTTATGTGTATTGAGACAGTATTGGTTTTGATTTATTAGTTAATGATAAGAGGTACTAGGATAGAATTAGTATAGATTTAATGTTGTAATTAGTTATAGGCTTAATTCAGATGTAGGGGGTGCCCTAGCATGTGAGCTGGTCATCCGTCCATGTTAGAGGCAGCTTAGGATAGATTAGTATAGATTTAGAACTAGTATAGATTTAATGTTGTAATTAGTTATAGGCTTAATTTAGACGTAGGGGGTGCCCTAGCATGTGAACTGGTCATCCGTCCATGTTAGAGGCAGCTTAAGATAGATTAGTATAGATTTAATGTTGTAATTAGTTATAGGCTTAATTTAGAGATAGGGGGTGCCCTAGCATGTGAGCCGGTCATCCGTCCATGTTAGAGGCAGCTTAACAGATTTAGCTAGGGGTGGATCCTTGCATGGTTGTCCGGTATTCCGCCTGTGTAGGGTCCACCAAGTTAGTAGTATGTAATTTGGCTTAGGCTGGACATTGTTATTTTTCTTTATAACGGATCAAATGGGTATTATTACTGTAGATCTAAAGAAAAATAATAAATCTAATCTAATCTAATCTAGTAAATTCTTTTAATATAGAGATTCACTGTACAAAGGGCACTAGGAAAGCTTTGCAATGAGAGTGAACGCTTTAGACTTTGTCAACATAATTTCCACCACACTCAATACACTTTTCCATGCTTCGAAACTAGTCACTGAACCAACTCTGCTAATTTTCTTCGGTTACATTTTCACACTCTTGATCCCATGCTGCCAGAAGCTCCTCGTCGGATGTAAAACGCCGCCCTTTCAGCTTCATCTTCACTTCTGTGAAAAGTGCGAAGTCACATGGGGCAAGATCAGGACTGTATCGAGGGTGATCAAGCACAGTCAACCCTGATCTGGCAAGAAAATCCATTGTTACGTTAGCACGATTTGCTGGAGCATTGTCGTGATGCAAGAACCATTTGTTGAGCCGTGACCTTGGATGGAGCTGCTTGAGAGCCTGGATCAATCAATCAATCAATACTGATCTGCATTTAGGGCAGTCGCCCAGGTGGCAGATTCCCTATCTGTTGCTTTCCTAGCCTTTTCCGAAATGATTTCAAAGAAATTGGAAATTTATTGAACATCTCCCTTGGTAAGTTATTCCAATCCCTAACTCCCCTTCCTATAAATGAATATTTGCCCCAGTTTGTCCTCTTGAATTCCAACTTTATCTTCATATTGTGATCTTTCCTACTTTTATAGACGCCATTCAAACCTATTCGTCTACTAATGTCATTCCACGCCATCTCTCCGCTGACAGCTCGGAACATACCACTTAGTCGAGCAGCTCTTCTTCTTTCTCTCAGTTCTTCCCAACCCAAACATTGCAACATTTTTGTAACGCTACTCTTGTGTCGGATGACCTGAGGCAGACAAGTCTCACTGTACCACTTCGCAGTAACTGTCCTTTGTGTTTCTAGCACAACCCGAGTCAGGATGCCCCGTTTAGTGAAGAATACTGCAATCATCCTTTTCTTCACAGACCTTGACTTTCGCACAGTCACAGGAGTACACTCGTCTTCAAACAGCTACACCTTGTTCTGGGATTTTGTTGGGACATCGTAATAATAAAGCCAAATTTCGTCACCTGTTACGATGCTATTGACGTTACGCGAAGTCCCATTTTCAAACTGTTCTTAGCATTTTTCTGCACCATTTCATTCGATAGAGCCCTTTGTTCCTCTGAAAGTGAATGGGGCACCCAAAGGGAACAAACCTTCCTAACATGGAGATGGTCGCGTAGAACTGAATGGATAGCTGGTGCAGGGATGTGGAGGGTCTCTTCTACCTGCCGATATGTCGACCGCCTCTCTTGCTGCAACATTTTCCTCACAACTTCAATGTTTTCCTCAGTCACTGATTCAGACGGTCACCCAGAACGAGGATCGTCTTCAATCCCACTGGAACTCTTTGTACCAGGGGAAATTTTTTGTCCGATGTGGACAGTCTTTCCCAAGCACAGGAGTCATTTCCTCCAGGCACTGGTCAACAGTTAATCCACAAGCAAAATTGTAGCGGATAATTGCACGATATTCACCTTTAGACCACACTGACATCTTAACTTGCTTTCAGTCCCAATGCTTGGTAACAACTGGTGTGAAGGTCGCGCCTTGCTGTCTTCTACTCCGCTTTTCACCCCTCTTTTCATCCCTCACCATAACAAGAGTGTCCAGCCAACCGTTTCTTGCGTATTGCAAAACTTTCCTAGTACCCTTTGTATTGTGTATTCTTTGTCTTCGGTCATCCTCTAAGTGGAGGAATAATTTATAATAATTCATTTATTTCCTAATGTTTCTATTATAACCCGTCAGCTTCGGTCAGTTGTATGGCAATTTTCGCTTCAGACTTGGATTTTATTTGTAGCCTGGCTTAATGTGCGTTGTGTGAGTGTGGGAGGAGTTTACGATAGAAATTAGTAGAAGTTGGCCCGAGCATTTGCGGGGAATGCTGTAACCATAATAGGAACAACAACAGCCATCTACAGGACTATAATTCACATTATTTGTGTCTGTGTTCTATGGAAGCTTCCAGAGAGAAACCATTCAAACTAACGACTACGCGACTCTACACTGCTCTTTCCCCACATTCATAACAGATTACGTCCACTAGAGTCGTATCAAAGTTACGTTACGTCATATGGAACCAAGCTGAGTAGCGAAATTCACTTAGGGACACATTAGCGAACATAAAGGGACAGAAGGATGAAAAATAAGCCCGTTATTACTTGTCTTTAGTACAACGACTTCATCAGAGTGATGGAAATGATTGATTTGAGGGGAAATATGGTCCAAAATAAAGGTTTTGAATTTGATAAAAAATATTTTTCAAGCCGTAGACAGAGATTTATATTGCACGTGTTGTAAATTACCTAATTATAGTGATTCTTCTGATTCCATAGAGGACACTGCTGTTATAGTTGTTCGAAGTTTCAAAAAAACGTTGAAAAATAAGACAAAATTCGCGAGATGTTCTCTCTAGAAGATAGAAAGAAGAATTCTAAGGGCCCAATTTTCTTTTATTTAGCACACGTGACTTCATCTACTCTTTTCCTACAACACGCATTTTTTTACGGATAAAAGATGCTCCTTGCATGCAGTGGTTAAGCTATAGGCTAATTGTGGTATGCAGGTCAAGATATGTATGGGAAATAAGGTTTGCTCGGGTGGTGTTGGTGATTATTGTTTTAAGAGGAAGTACAACTGGGCAACCATCCTCTATATAACACTAATCGAACAGAAAAATGGAAAGGATCCAACACTTCGAAAAATAAAGGTATCGGCCAAAGAAAGGCAAGGGCCACTAAGAGCGTGAAAATAAAATACTCCCTAGGCCTCCAGTGATCTAATACCTTTGGGGTCGAATAAGAACAAGAGTTGACCAAGGAAGGTCGGATATGATAGATGAAATTGAGGAGCCTGGCATAAGTAAGTGGAAATAATGCTAGGACTCAGCTGAGGGTCTCGTGGTCACCAAACAACGCTCTAAAATTCAGAGCCCTTTGGCGCCTTTCAGCCCCCTCTTACGACATGCAGGGAATACCGTAGGTGTTATTATACCGCCCCCACCCACAGGGGGAGTTTGCTCTGCACCTTCCTGTTAGTTAAATATAAATAATAATAATATAAATAATAATAATAATAATAATAATAATAATAACAGCCAGAAAATGAAAGCGTACTGGGCCAAGAAAAAGCAGAATACCACAGCTAAGATTTAAGATAAGCCCCGTGGTCCCCAGTAGGCCAAAACGAACAGAAAAAAAGTAATAATAATAACAATAATAATTGTTCTTCTTTTAGTCGACTCTATCTTTTAGACGTTAGAACTCTAGCAGTTTCCTCATATGAAGGGCCATTCATTTCTGTCACTCACCTGTTAGAAAATCATCCATCATCACAAATTTTGTTACTTCTTCGCAGGGGCTCATAATTAGTGAACATGGAATTGTGACCACGAGATTGAAGCTGAGCCCGCATTGCTTCACCTGGCTTCTCCAAGACTTATTTAAATGTTAAAAAATCCTATCTGACCTCTCTTGGCCATCTCTTGTTCTTTCTTGACCCCGACGATATTATGTTGGCGAGGTCTGCACAAATCATCCTTGATAGTGCTGATTACTGTTTTAAGAGGAAGTACAGATGGGCAACCAGCCTCTATTAACAATGATCAGAGGTAAAAATTGGAAGAGGTCCGATGCTTCAAAAATGAATCTGTAGGCAAATGTAATTCAAGACCCATGAAGGGTGTGAAAATGAAAGATACCCTAGTCCGTGCAAACCTAATAGCGTCGGGCTCGGGAAAGAAGAAGAGTTGACCAAGAGAGGTCGGATAGGATAGATAAAAATGAGGATCCTGACACAAGAAATGCCAGCACTCAGCTAGGGGCCCTGTGATCGCCAACACACCCTCCCAAGTTAAGAGCCCTTTCGACACCTTGCAGTCGCCGATTTCGACAGGCAGGGGATACCGTGGATGTTATTCTACCGCATTCGTCCACAGAGAAAATAGCTCTACATTGCCCTGCCCTCTATGGTATTTCCATTTTCTTTCTTGAGTTTTTCTTTGAAAGTTAGGACCTCTTCAATTATTCCTTGATAAGTGTTAACAGAGAATAGTAGCCTAGTTGTACTTTCCTTTAAAATAATAATCACCACCACCACGCCGCTTCGTGTTGCAAGTGGAGACGAATTTAAAGCCTCTTTTCTTTCTTTGTACAATTAGCTTTACGTCACGCCTACAGTGGAATAGGAAAGGGCTAGGAGTGGGAAAGAAGCGACTGTGGCCTTAATTAAGGTACAGCCCCAGCATTTACCTGATGTGAAAATGGGAAACCTGATAAAACCATCTTCCGACAGAGGGGCTCGAACCCACTATCTCCGGAATGCAAGCTGACATCTACCTGACCGAAATCGCGCAACGACTTGCAACTACTTTTCTACCACTTTTCTTATACCTTAGTGAGGTTGTAGGTGCGAACTGTATAGCACATGTGGAATAGCCACTGTTTTGCGGCCAGATGGCCTTCCTGGCGCCATTGCACATTTCTCTGGTGACTTATAGTAGTTTTTCTTTACGTCGCACGGACACAGATAGGACTTATGACAACAATGGGTTAGGAAAGGTGGGAATTGGTCCGATTGTTATAAGAATTTGGAGATCAACCAATTAGTGGGTTCGAACTGGTCGGACAATTAGCACAGTGGGTGGGGTCTAACTGGTCCGACGCTAAAATATCAAAACCAAGGATCGAAGAAGACTTATCTTTTTTTGCTAGTGACTTTACGTCGCACCGACACAGATAGGTCTTATGGCGACGATGGGACAGGAAAGGGCTAGGAATGCGAAGGAAGCGGCCGTGGCCTTAATTAAGGTACAGCCCCAGCATTTGCCTTGTGTGAAAATGGGAAACCACGGAAAATCATCTTCAGGGCTGCCGACAGTGGGGTTCGAACCCACTATCTCCCGGATGCGAGCTCACAGCTGGGCGCTCCTAACCGCCTAGCCAACTCATCCGGTAGAAGACTTATCGTCCGCTCATATATTATACCAACTGTCCCAATAAAATGACACAGGACAATATAGTTAATATATGTAGCTGCCTTTTGGCCTTGTCAAATAACATATTTAGTGCCCTTTAGATTAGATTAGGTTTAGGTTTAGTTTAATGTTAGGTTAGGTTAGGTTAGCCACTTTGAACCCGATTGTGTCTTGTCACCTTTTGATTATTTAAATATTTATTAATATTGCCGTTAGATGGTTAAACTATTTAAAAGCAAAATAAAACATATTCATTAACACATGTCGTTTTTACAGAGGTGAATTGGATGAGATACAGTACTTTTATTTTTAACTGCTGTGCTCGCGACTTCGAATGCATTGAATGTCCTTTTTGACTTTTGAAGTACTTTGATTTTTTGTGGGGAGAGGGGCTTTTAGTATTAATATCATTGGAAAATCTCTTTATATGCAATGTTTGGTGTACGATTTCCTTGCACTATTTTGACTTATAAAGCCTCCTTGTCAACGTTTGAACGTTTTTATTTTTTCTTGCTCTGAGGATGTCTATGAACAAAAATATCTTTGGAATATTTTGACCGTCGTACCTGTTCCGTACTACCCAGGAAAGGGCTAGGAGTGGGAAGGAAGTGGCCGTGGCCTTAATTAAGGTACAGCTCCAGCATTTTCCTGATGTAAAAATGGGAAACCAGAGAAACCCATCTTCAGGGCGGCTGACGGTGGGATTCATATCCACTAACTCCCCACTGAAGCTGACAGCTACGTCACCCAAAAGGTACTTCCTTTTCTACCACTTTTCTTATGCCTTAATGAGGTCGTAGGTGCGAACTGTGAAGCACATGTGGAATAGCCACTGTTTTACTGCCAGATGGCCTTTTGGGCGCCAGTCCTATGTAGGGGATGATTTTACTCTTGCACATTTCTCCGGTTACTTGTAGTGTAATATATTTTGTGCATATGAGAAGGAGAATATTAGGGTAAACACGAACACCCAGTTCCGAGTCAGGGGAACCAACTTGGACGGGAATCGAATCCAAGACCTTCGTGAACCGAACGCCTCGATTCTGACCATTCATCCCGCGAGCTTGAACTACTTTCAACTAGAACAAGAAGAGAAATATCTGAGCATAGCAAGAGAGAATTAATAAGCCTCCTGTAGAGGTAAAGATATGACACCATTTTCTCTTTTCCTGTTATTTTTCTTATTTGTGTTCTTCCACCTTTCACTCTTCCCTCATTATATCCATCGTAGCTTCACCTCTGTAACAAAGAATGAATTTTTTTTAAAAGCAAAACCTTGTAAGGTGAGAGGATGGATTTGCATTTGAGTTCAGTGTAAGTACATTGGGGCTGTTTGGATATAATATGCCATTCACGTAGGACCTAGGACCTTGGTGGTGGAGTGACAGAGGGATGGAAATATGGAGGGTGGGGGTAGAGGGTAAACTGTAATCTGAGGCTATTGTTCTGTTATGGCTAAAAATAGAGCACGTAATCAGAATGAACCATTGTGCCCCGGGACAGTCAGGTTAAATGAACCAAGTGATTAGTTAGTATTATTATGATAAATAGAGTCACACCGAGAGTCAGTTTTTGTTTTTATTATTACGAGCTGTTGAACCCATCGTTCTGTCATTGCAGACGACATATTTTTTATAATCTCTTCAACAATAATGTTATCTAGTGGAGGTGCGACAAACGTCTCAATTAAGAAAATTCGCACTCGCACATTTTTCCGTGACACGAATAGATATAGAACAATGGATATATTGTTGGACTTAGAGGACAAGAGAGCAAGTAGAGATTCTTTGGTTGTTCACTTCTTAGTAATCTCTTACGATATACAGGCGGTACAGATAATGCGTCCTTGACTCCACCCACAGGGGAGATAAAGAGTTACGATAAATCGAAAGACAGGTGAGTGTAGGCCAGTGGCGTGTACTGAGGGCTACCGAGGCTATCGGTGAAGCCCAAACCTCAAATGAGAATGATGGAAGTCAATAGTACATTATAATGTAAGCATATGGCACATTCTTCCATTTACAAAACTTCAATGCAGTGAGAAAAAGCGTCGCACGTATTTCTGACAGCAAGGCATCGGAGAAAGATATTGCAGCCCGGACTCTGCGTCCCTTTCCCCTCACCACCTCACGCGGCTTGCTGATGTATGCTTGATAGGTGCAGGAACCGGGGGATAGGTGTGCTAGGCTTCGGTCCATTAGATCGCCACTGCTAACTAACTAGTGATGGGTCGTTCATGAACGAACTGACTCTTTTCAACGAATCATTGGAGAGAGCTAGCTCTCTCATTGAGAGTCGACTCTTGTAAGAACTAGCCTCCTCCCTGCTCCTTAAGAGCTAGTCGTTCAATTACGAGGACTCTTGTATGAGCTAGCTCCCTCCTTGGTCCTAATTACTAACAGCCATGCGTTCCTCATCTTATATACTTCCTCACCTTATATTCGTAGATAACAGAGTGCTGACATTTTACTCCCCTTACTTCTACATCCTTCTAGGAAGACTCTAAAGGGCTGCTGTTGTAAGAGTAATATAGTTTTCTTTTTATAGGTAGATCTGCTAAAATGAAATGCAATCTTTCAGGTGTAGTGTTCTCTTTTGCTGGTTGGAATCGAACCCGTGATCATGCGTCGGACACCACCACTGATCTCCCAAGGAAGCTAATAAACCAGTAAACGATACGTACGACCTCTGGTAATGCTGAAAATTCAAAATGTGTATTTAATAATAATAATAATAATAATAATAATAGTGCATGGCATATGTTGGTGGTGACCTAATGAGGATGAAATGAATGCCGAAGACGTAATAAATACCCAGTCCCCAAGCCAGGGGAATTAACAGTACGAGGGAATTAATTCTGAGAACTGAACCGGGGCCATCGTACCAAAGGCAAGCATTCTATCAATTTAACCACAAAACCGGACTTTAATTTGCTAACCTAAGGCTACCATCTCCACTGATTAGGTGTTCGGCATTGACAGTAGCAGATTCCAGGACAGTAGCTTCTGAAACAGCATTGACAACGCAGCATTCTACTCCGTTGGTTATTGGCTGCAGCCCGAAACTCTTAAAAGGCTTGACATTCACCAAACCAACCATCAAAAAGGGTAACCTAAGTCTAGTGGTAGCCCAAGTCTTGGACTCAGCATACGCCACTGGTGTAGGCCTATCCACAAGAGAATGGTAAGACTCATGAATTGTGAGAAAATAAAAGATATTCTAGATCTTGTAAATTTATTATTATTATTATTTAGGCGCTAATTTTGAATGCGCGGCGTTGAGGTGTACCTCCCGGTACAGTTATTATTGTCCGTTTCACCCTCTTTGGGGTACGATAGATCTATCAATGGTTAGTGAGTTGTGTTTTCCTGTCCTCCCAGTACTTATTCATCCTTTCAGATCTTGCCTTCCTCTCTTCTTCAGAAATTCTATATAGTCGTTTGGGCTTCACCTTGTCCTGAAACCTCTTTGTTTTTTCTTTGATTATTTTCTTCGCAGATCCATCTACAAGCATCACTTCTGTAATTTGGAACTCTCGTAGGTCCTTCTCAGTTTCCTTAAACCAGTTCGGCTTGGTTTTCTCATTGCGGAAATAGATGAAGATTCTTTTAGTTATCCTTTTCAGGTCCATTCTTAGGATGTGGCCATAGAAGTCAATTCTCCTTTTCCTTCTTGTGTCGAAAATCCTTTCTGATTTCCTATACTGATGTGTTCAAGTTCGTTATTATGGAATTTGAGGCCTAGAATTTTTCGTAGTAATTTCCTTTCCTTTATCTCCAACTTTTCCATTGGACCATATGTAGTTATAGACAGTGTTTCTGCAGCATAAAGGCCTTTAGGCTTGACTACAGTATTATAATGTCTGATCTTGGAATTCCAGGAGAGGGCTGTTTTGTTATAGGTGTCTTTCATAAGCTGGAAGGCTGTTTCTATTTTGGTTCGTCGAGATTCCATTGCGTTCGATAATGTACCACATGATGTCCTTTGGCTGGCAATGAGACAACACAACGTACCTGGAGCTTTATGTTAACTGAGTGAAACTTCTGTACCGAATGCCCACAAGTTCAGTACGGTGTGCAGCAGGAATGTCCAATACCTTTCCTATCAATGTTGGTGTCCATCGAGAATCAGCCTTGTCTCAATTGCTCTTCGTATTCTGCGTGAACGCCATCAAAAATGATCCATACCAGGCATCCTTAGACGTCATTATATGCGGGCGATGTCATGCTAGCTAACGAGACACGCTGAGGACCTCGAACAGCGAGTACAAGTGTTGAAAGATGCCTCTTGAAAAATGTGGGATGAAATACATTTCCATTTATTTAGGAACAACCTCCTGTATTTACAGGCTGCCACTAAGTTACAAGGTAAAACATATCAAATATCTGTACAGATCTATTAATTGAAGAGGACTTTATTATTAAGGAACAGTATAATTAGTGCGGCATTTCAGAGCTCTAGCTGTAGAGGTGGTGTCTCAGGAACTTGATGGAGCCTCGGAAGACGAGGGTCGCAATTTCAGCGATGAGCTTCATTGGGAGCTGGAAGCGCTTCCATGTGGCGAGGAAGTGACGAGGTACGGTACCGCGAGCTCCGACCATTATCCCTATTATTTCGATTTCTTGAAGGTGATATTTAGATTTGTAGTAATGGATAGTGGGTTTGTATTTGTTAATCTTTTCTAAATTAACCTCCTCTGGGTGGCCGCTATGGTGCTCGAACCTGACTGTCAGATCTAATATGAATCCTTGAGAGTGTTGTCCTTAAAGGCTATGATGTCAATTCTCTGCGAACTACCGTTTATGTTCAGTTCGTGTACCTCCTCCTGTACACTGAATCCCTTCTATAAATCTGACCAAACTGATGGCACGATTAGTGTGGGTGGGGTTCAACTTAATAAAGTGACCCAGTTCAAATACCTAGGGCCCTGCATCACCTCAGACTACAATACAATTCCTGATGTCAAGACAAAATGAAATGTAGCCAAGTTACTGGAGTTCTGTTAGATAAGAAACTCTAAAGTCTACCGCACAGTGATCAGACCTGTGGCTCCTTATAGAGCTGAATGCTGTCCTGCAACATTGAAGCACGAACAAGCACTTCATACAACGAAAAAGAAGATGCTGCTATGGTCAAATGACTAGATTTGACTACACCATATCAGGATCGATGTTATGCGGAACTAATTCAAAGTTTACTATATCACAGAGAAAATGCGTGAATCATGTCTGCGATGGTATGGATATGTAATCAGTAGCAGTGAAACCTCAGTTGCAAAGATCGCCCTTCATCTGAACGTGAAGGGTCGCCGACCTCGAGGGCGACCTCAAACACGCTGGCCGGATAGGGTAAGAGATGTCATGAGACTCACCAAACTTAGCCCTCGAGATGCTATGGATCAAGTGAAGTTAAAGAAAAACTGCAAGAAGACAGACTCCATATGAATGGGAAAATGCAAAGAAGATTATTATTATTATTATTATTATTATTATTATTATTATTATTATTATTATTATTATATCCGGTTCGATGGCTAAATGGTTAAAATGCTGATTTTTGGTCTAAGTGGTCCAGAATTTGATTCCCGGGCGGGTCGGGGATTTTAACATTCATTGGTTAATTCCTCTGGCTCGGGGGCTGAGTATTTGTGCCGTCTTCATCATTACAATTTAACTCAGGTAGCGTCCACCTCGGTATCTTAATAGTTAGCAATATCGTTTGCCATCCTGTGTGGCCCGGGTTCGATTCACGGTTCTCCCAGAATTTGTAATATTGGCGAGAGGGCTAGTATGTAGTCGAAACGTTACACGCAGCTCACATCCTGAAAAGAGCTGCACCACCTCGGAAGAGGGTACGAATTTACTTGTATTTACTTTATCTTAGGTAGGGCCCCATCTTCGCAGACGCGAAGGTCGTCTACAGGACGTCAACTCGAAAGACCTGCACCTGGCCTCTTCTGGAGATCTGTTTCAGTTTCACTAAGTCAGTTGTTTTTTAATGAAAGGGCAAAGTTGAAAATTATTTTAGTCATTCCAAGCTCCTTCATTCTGAGAATATGTCCATAGATATTCAATCGCTTTTTCCTGAAGATGTTCGAGACTTTTTCGGCATGACAATATATTTCCTGAGATTCCCTCATTATCTAGATTCCATCTCGAGAAACTGGGTCGAATATTTTCCGTAGAATTTTCCTTTCTTGCTTTTCTATGTCTTTGATTAATGATCTACCACCCATGATTAAGGTTCCCTATGCGTATAATGCTTCGCGTTTGATTACACTTTCCCAGATATTGATTTCTTGTTATATGAATTCCAGGTAATTCAGTAGGCATTCTGTAATTTAGAGTTTCTCTCTTTATTTTTTCTCCTGGGTATTATTTATTTATTTATTTATTTATTTATTTATTTATTTATTTATTTATTTATTTATTTATTTATTTATTTATTTATTTACTTATTTATTTATTTATTTATTTATTTATTTCGACTTTCCCCAACTGGAGATTGCCCCTGAGGAAGAAGTATACAAAAAGACAAGATGAATATTAATTTTGAGTTGGTTAGCACATTTGACATTCTGCATGTTGTTGCATTAGAAAGTTTGGGGGATAAGGTTCTTCAAGATTTGGATGAAATATTTCAGGGCAATCACTGTAATTTCTTTTATTAATGCGATTGAAAAATTTTGCCGAATTTAGTTAACAAAGGTTGCCCGTATAAACATCGTGGGTCTCCTTCTACATACTGTTTTTACTCCTGAAAAATTTGAAGTTCTGTTGTGATGATAATTTCATGGAGATTTTCAACTGAAAGACTTGCTTCTGGCCTATTATTTGCATTATTATTATTATTCTCTTTTTTGTGTTATATGTACTGCAGTTACAGGAGAAATATTCTACCAAACCGGTCTTGATTCAACGAACATATCAGTGAACGTAATATCCCTTTTTTGGTCAGGTGATTAATGTTTATTCTCCTCTCGTTTTCAGGTTAAGACGTACATCATCTGTCAAGAAGAAAGAGACTACTACATTTATACGACAAAACTATTACAGGATAGCAACCTATCTTGTACAGCCGAAATAATATGTTGTATGAGTAGACAATGATACTGAAGAGACCATTTAATAGACTTTGTACATGCCATTAGCATTCTTTTAGTCTAAGGAGAGATATATTAGATATTAGATCCTCACGGTTTTTACTAGATTTAAATAAAGATATTAATACTATTAAGTTGAATTTTTATTAAATTTTCATCTCTTTCTTTCCTTCTAGATGTATTCTGTTTTCTTGTAGGAATGTGCGAGATATGCTGCCACCCAAGGCGGTATCAGGCCAGCCAGTATTTTACGAGTAGGTTGCTTTGTGTCCTACGCACAGCCTATTTTGACGCCCACTCATGCTATATTATAAGCGAATTCTACAGGATAGCAAAAATGCAATATATAACTGAGTGGGCCTATAGATCATTCCTTATTAACTAAACGTACTGCTGTTATGGACCTACAAGGAGTAAACAGACCCCCTCTTAGGCTCCCGTAATTCATCGTGATGAAGGAATATTGTAATGTGATTTACATTGTATTATTAATGAAAGAAAACGGATGAGGCTTTTTTCCCGTAATTTATTAAAACAACTATTTAATTAACTTTCTCTGTTTCATAAATACATTCACAGGAGGGGAAGTACAATGACGGTAACAGCCATCGCTCTGTTGCCTTCCTTCATTTTCCTTCTGAGTTATTCTGATACGTTGTCAAGCGCCGGCAGCTTATCATTGTTGAGAGAAGTCATCTATTTATGTGTATGCGTGTGTTATAATATTCTTGTACTGTGCAGCAGTTGTTACTGAAGATTTTGATGCTGTGGTGTGCAGCGATACATCACGGCATGACTTTAACTGATACATGATTTTTATCTGTGCTTGGTTTTTTACTTAGCTGCTGTTTAGTTTTACCTTTCTTTCACGAGTGCTCGTAATTTTTAAAATTATTTTCGTGGGACGATAGGATGTCACAGTAGTACCCGGTGTAGCCTGCGGAAATGTATTAAATGCCATGAAGATCATGTGCAATGAAGATGAATGCTTTCTTAAGATATTTAATCCTGATCTCATTTGTCTTGCGGTTTCCAAAGAATGAAAATCCTCAGCCTGTTTCCAGTCATTTGACCGGGTAAGGAATTGAATGAATGAAACGCCATCTAGCGGCGACGTTAGAAACTGCGTCAGCTACCGAAGCCTGTCGCACTCCTCTGGGACAATGATTAATGACTGACAGATGAAATTTAAATGATATTGGAGAGTATTGCTGGAATGAAAGAAGACAAGGAAAACTGGAGTACCCGGAGAAAATCCTATCCCGCCTCCGCCTTGTCCAACACAAATCTCACATGAAGTGACCGGTATTTGAACCCCGGAACCCAAGTTGAGAAACTGATGGACTGCCGCCTGAGCCACGGATGCTCTGGTTTCCAAAGATTATCTGTGTTTCTATTTTATATGGTGATAGTGTTGAAGTGTTATCTCTGTAATCTACGATCTATTTTTCGTTTTGTTTTCTAGGGTGTATATTGGCTTAACTTGTTTGCTCTAAGTTCCTCCATATTGGATTATATACCGCGGATCCAAAGATTAATCTGCTAAGAGTGTTATTTTCCTTGTTTTTGAAATCTTGCTCTAGCTGTCATCATATTGAATACTCTCGATTGATACCATGGAAACCAATATATTGATTATGCGGTGCCCTACTTACGGGAGCCATTTGTCAACTAGCAATCTATATCTTTTGCCCAATCGGTGTTGTTGCTACACTTGCGTAGGTACAGCCTAACTGTAAATTGCTCTACATCTGAACCCTGTGTAGTGCCAAGATAGTAAGTGCACTGGCTTCTGGACCTAAAGCTTTGCTTTATGGATATCCCAGCAATCAGAGTATACATATGAGAAAAATGCTAGAACTAGAAAAGGCTGTTTTCAGAATTACACTGAAAACCTTGATCTAACTTTAAATATCCTACAACTCAACATTGAAGACTAATAATTTGTACATATTTATACTATTGTAACTCTTGCCATACGAACCGCATGAACTCCTGCAGACTTACTAACAGGATCTTCGCTGTGGCAGGTAGAGGAAAAGCATCCAGGAACAAGAGGATGCCTTCGGTCAAGACGGATCTGGAACAACTTGGAATCCCGCATGAGTCCATACATGAACATCCACAGTTTCGGCAAGCCACCAACGGGGAATTTTGCAACGTCACTTACGAGTAGGAAGAACACAGGAACCAGCAGACTTAGGTGGATGGAGGAAAGAAAGATGGCTCACAGCCAGAAAATGAAGGAATACTGGAAGAGGAGAAAACAGAAGGCTCAAGTGACGAGAAGATACGAGCCGCTTGGTAGACCCAAAATACAAAGAATAAGAAGAAGAAGAATAAATAACTAAAACACTACACCCCTTACCTCCTTCCCCCACCCAAAACTATAAAAATTATCTGTTATCCATTTCCCCCCAGTTTACCTCGAACTTCAACACTGAGATTTTGTATGTGAAGTATTTTACACTCTTGTTGCTGTTGAAACTTAAATAATCCCCCTCTACAACCCCTATACCGTAGTAATTTGCAGGTTATATTCTTCCCCTTTTTATCTTGAAATTAATCACTGATTTTCACCAATAAATGTACCGACGTTTTCTCGTGATGCTGTTGAACAGAGTAGTTCGATATGGCAACCTTGTTGTCATAAGGGTAATACTGTTTTCTTAACATGCAGTAGTTGATTATTGAGCTACTGCACAAAAACCAGTATTTCTAAGGACAGATAATGAAGTGATTTATATAAGATTACTTTGCTCAAAATTAATGATGTAATAAAAATGATTAATCTACGTAAAGTCATTAATTATAACTCGAATAATTAATTGACATGGAAGGTTCTTCATGGATCTACTTGTGACAACTGTAGGAATAGTGCAATTGTATCAAAGCTGCCACTTGAAAAGTATTGACGGGCGTGATCACATTACTTTCACGTATCAAATCGGTGAGTAAATATATTTACCGCCGCTCAAAAAATTAAAGTATATTTAAAATGTTAATAATATGACAGGGAAGGCAGAGAGGAGAAGATAATTCTAAGGAATGAACGCTTGCGATTCAAACTCATAAGATTTGAACGAAGGAAGTACACCATTACTGACAACCAAAGGGCAGCCAGATCCGACAGGATGAAGTTTCGGGAGCGAAAGAAGAAGGTGAAAAGCTGATTCTATTTAATACTAATAGATTTTATTGTATATGACTGATTAAAGTGCTCCAATGGGGGCATAAACTATGTAAAAAAAGTATGACAGTATTATTATTATTATTATTATTATTAAATTTGTAGTTATATAGAACAGGCAGTAAAGGAAATCAAAGAGGAATTTGGAAAGAGAATCACAATCCAAGGAGATGAAATCAAAACCGTGAGATATTGTTATTTTATCTGAGACTCCAGAAGATCTGGATAAATTGCTGAATGGTATGGAAGTTCAAATACCTGGGAGAATGGATCCAACCCAACGGACTGGATTAATAGGCAAATAAGGCTAGAGCCAGAAAATTAAATCTGGCCTACAAGCTAGCACAGAACAGCTATAAAAACGGCGAACGTCCTACAAGGCCAAAATTCGACACAGTAATAAGACCGGAAGGATTGGACTTTTCAGAGCGTCACACTGTAAATTTAAAATAAAAACGAGGAGCTGCAAGAACTCGAGAAGAAGCAAAGGAAGATTGTGAAGAAAATTTTTGGACCACTGAAGACCACTCATGGGACTTGGAAGAGAAAAAGAAATGAGGAGCTCTACAAGTACTCTGAAAAGATCATGCATACAATGCGGAAACGAACGCTGAAATGCTATGGAAAGTCTAAAATCATTTGAAGAGAATTCGCAATAAAGGAGGCGAGAAGCGAAAGAATGAAGAGGATCTGGGAAGAGAAGTGAAGATAGACCAGGAATCCTTAAGATGCATGCAGTCGATAGTTGACCACGTTAGGAAACAAAATGTTCGAAAAATAAGTAACCTGATTTTTCTAGACGGTGTCACGTCAAAATAAAGGAATGTTCCTCTGGCTACCGTTATGAATCCAGACACTGTAATTGACTGGAGTTGCTATTGTTCATTGACCTTATTACGAGTACCACTATACAGTATACAGAGGAGCTCTTGAGTCATCTTTTCGTACCAAGGATAGTTAGCCAAGTGGGTGGGGTGCGCTAAGTTTGAACTGATCACTTCTTAACGCGGCGTAGTAAGAGGTCAAACTCCTCAGTAGCAAAGACAAAACCATGCTTACAGTACATACTAACTGTACCATAACAAGGTAGTGATTCACTAAACACTGATCGTGACATCCTGTCCATTGTCTCCAAGTCGCCCACAGTGACGGCTCTCATCTCATCTCATCATCCCAGATCATGTCACGCACCATGTTAAGTAGACCAGCTGCCTCCTCGTAATGCTAACATTATACTAGCGTAAGGAATACCACTACTTCTTCCACAGAATGCTCGCAGAAACAGGAAATGCACCTCCTACATCTAATACATTCTCATCTGTGAGTATACAGAGATTCCCCTTACCAACCTAGAGCTCTGCTGTGCATGGACAGTTACTATTAGCACTTCACACTACTCTACCGTAGTTTGTGCACTGGAATTTTGCCAGAGTGGCAGGAAATTTGTCAGGTATGTATTTAGCTTACTCATTTTCAACAATATCCAGGAAATAAATACTTGGAGAGGATAAGATTGTAAAACTTTCAAAGATATATCTCCCTTGCTGTTCCGCAGCACATAGGTCAGATAACTTGCCTTGATATGCCTGCCCTACTAGTCATATTTTTTGCCTGCCATTGAGAGTTGATTTGCATCCGGGAGATAGTGGGTTCGAGCCCCACTGTCGGCAGCCCTGGTTTCCCATTTTCACACCAGGCTGTTCCTTAATTAAGGTCACGGCCGATTCCTTCCCACTCCTAGGACTTTCCTAACCGATCGTCGCCATAAGACCTATCTGTGTCGACGCGATGTAAAGCAAGTTGCAAATATATATATATTTGTTACCACCTGGTGTTCGTGGTGTATGATTCACTGAAGTTTGATATTGATTCTTTCTTTTCTTTTTCCTCTCTCCTTAATGATCCTGAAGGCTATGTGTCACTCTGTATCTTGTGCTTGAGTGATGGTCTGATGTAGACCTATTTCAGTCAAACGTACACCAAGCATGGTAAATACGGAATTTTACTGGTGATGTCAAATGTATGAAATGTCTATTGTAGACGTCAGTCGCATTAATATTTAAAATTAGGCTACACTTCATAATGAACAAACTTTCAAGGTTACCCTTCAGCTAACATACACAGTATAATACGGTAAAAGGACAAAATATGTCCCCTACATTATAATAAATATTTTAATCGAGCGAGTTGGCCATACGCTTAGGGTTGCACAATTTCGAGTTCGTATTAGTGATATAATGGGTTCGAATCCCACCGTCGGCAGCCCTGAAGATGGTTTTATTTCTGTGGTTTCCCATTTTCACACCAGGCTGTACCTTAATTAAGGTCCTTTCGTCACAGAAAAGCTTCGACTTGTTAGGTGTTGGTGGTGATTATTGTTTAAAGAGGAAGTACAACTAGGCAACCATCCTCTATATAACACTAATCAGAGAGAAGTCCAACTCGTTGGCTGAATGGTCAGCGTACTGGCCTTCGGTTCAGAGGATCCCGGGTTCGATTCCCGGCCGGTTCGTGGATTTTAACCTTCGTTGGTTAATTCCAAAGGCTCGGGGGCTGGGTGTTCGTGCTGTCCCCAACATCCCTGCAACTCAGATACCACATAACACTATCCTCCACCACAATAACACGCAGTTACCTACACATGGCAGATGCCGCCCACCCTCATCGGAGGGTCTGCCTTACAAGGGCTGCACTCAGCTAGAAATAGCCAAACGAAATTTAAAAAAAAATCAGAGAGAACATATGGAAGGGGTCCGACACTTCGAAAAATGAAGGTATCGGCCAAAGGAAGACAAGGGCCACGAAGGGCATGGAAAATGAAAGACTCCCTAGGCCTCCATACGTAATACCGTCGGGGTCTGAAAAGAACAAGAGTTGACCAAGGGAGGTCGGATTGCAGAGATGAAAGTGAGGAGCCTGGCACAAGTAAGTGGAAGCTGAGGGTCCCCTGGTCGCCAACCCACGCTCCAAAGTTCAGAGCCCCTGAGGCTCCTTTTAGTCGCCTTTTACGACTGGCAGGGATACCGTGGGTGTTATTCTACCACCCCCACCCACAGGGGGACTTCGACTTGTTAGTGCGACGTAAAACAGGTAGCAAAATTAATTAATTAATTAATTAATTAATTAATAAAATAAAAAATTAGAGTGGTACACAAGGGGATGTAACAGGTTTAAAAATATTATCATAATGTGGTTGTAACCTATTCTAGGTCCCTTTCGTTTCAAGGACATCCTTCATAACTGTCCATTTATGTCCTCGGTTTTTACTGTAATTTAAGCTTAACCACAATAACTAAACAGGGCAATGCTCTTGTTCCGATTTCGTCGTCTATTCATATGTCATTGTATGACGATTCTCCTTATATACTTTTGAAACTACTTTACAATGATCATGATGTTGGTGCCTCACACCGTATCATGGATGAAGTGGCGCTAATCGCACTCTACGATTTTTAATGCTCTAAGCTTCGTATAATGGTCCTTATTTTACACCAGTGATTCTAAAATGCATATTTTCAACATTTTTCGTCTTTCGACAGCCACGCCCCCTTGCTTATGTGACCACTGGAAACATGGCGGGCATTCGTTCAATTAGCTTCAAATAGGCAGCGCTTACGCCTCTCTATGTTGTTCTAGCTCGTTTCCTTCAACGGTATCTGTTTGTTCGGTGTCGTTTTTCAGGACAATTCCATAGTTCAAGTGGCATTTATGGAATTTCCAGCCACTGGTCCTACAAGTATTCGACAAAATCTTTCAAATAAACAGAATAAAAATAAAAAGATTGACCCTGAACGTAGTGAAGTACGGGTACCCTCCTAGTAAACTTAAGAATAATTTGAAGTCCTTGTAACCTATGCAGCTACCTCCACTTCTTGGATAGTTTGAGACTCACTAGATTACAGGCTCTCACATATAAACTAAGACCGTCGAAGCGGCATGTTTACTCTCCTATACGCACGTTCCAGTATGGGAGGCGCGCGCATAATTCTTGATCTTGCAAGTAGTCTGCACATGTCCGACCTGGCAAGCATCAGTCACCAATCAGAATCTCAGCTGTTAACATGGTGAGAGAGTTGTAAATACCGTATTTTCCTATGTAAATGTTTTGGTTTCACTTTAATGCTTGTGTGAACACTCATAACTCTCGCTATTGGTACACAGAAAATCCTAATGGTGTTTATGAAGTTCCTCATTATGATAGAAAGATTGGTGATTGATGCACTGTTAGTGCAAGGCGAATAATTGGACCTACCTTTTTCGGGACAGCAGTAAATGCAGAGAGGTACTAAGCTGACATTTTTCCGCCGTTCTTCGATCAGTTAATGGAAGAAGAAAAATCGCATGCGTGGTTTCAACAAGATTCAGACCCTGCTCATACAGCAGAAGATTCCCTTCTTACAATCCCGAGAGTGTTTGCAGACACAGTGCTCAGTGACGGTCTATTTCCCCCTCGTTCTCCAGATCTAACAATGTGTGATTTTTACTTGTGGGGTAAACTGAAAAAAAAAAGGGAATATCAGACAAATCCTCACACAGTGGAGGAGCTGAAAGAAAACATTACGAAATAAATCAAAAACATCACACTAGCAGAACTAACTCGCGTCAGTCAGACACACTGCGTGTATAACCCAGCAAGGACGACACTTGCAACATCTTTTATAAGGTAAGATTGCATATATGAATGTATACAAGCTTAAAGCAGGGCGGCCTCGCGCGACAAGTTCGGCTGAGGCAGCTGCCTTAGCCCAGAGTACAAACACAGTGTGTTCGGTCTTAATTTATATGAGACCCGTCCGGCTCCATGGCTAAATGGTCAGCGTACTGGCCTTTGGTCACAGGGGTCCCGGGTTCGATTCCCGGCAGGATCGGGAATTTTAACCTTAGTTGGTTAATTTCCCTGGCACGGGGGCTGGGTGTAAGCGTCGTCTTCATCACCATTTCATCCTCAACACGACGCGCAGGTCGCCTACGGGTTTCAAATCAAAAGACCTGCACCTGGCGAGCCGAACTTGTCCTCGGACACTCCCGGCACTAAAATCCATACGCCGTTTCATATATGAGACCCTGTATTTATTTCGGCTACATATTTCTTGCAGATATTTAGATTCTCTTTCCTGTCACCTTCGTGTTCAGATATTTTGAGACTGCATCATAACGGAGTAATAATGATTTAAATGTATGCGTTCTTGCAACCTACCCTAAGGCTTTCAAATGAAATAACATCAAGAACAACAACGTTATTTTGCTAATGACGCTGTATTTCGTTGCATTATGACAGCGTAAGTAATCTTCTCACACTAAGTACCGTGTATTGCAAGTTGTTAAAATGAAGCACACACAAACACATAGGCTACATATACAGTCCACACTCCTACTGTAATCAGTCATCCGGAACGAATGCAAATATGACTCTGAAGTAGGAAGAAAACAGAAATGACTTGTCATTCAGGTTGTTTTCATATTTAAAACTACATCCTTTATGCGTCAGGAAGGAATGATTAATGTGGTAATTAGAATTCTATAAATGGATATTTTCCATAACCAAGTCACCACCCTTTCAATATTAATGAAGAGAACAGATGTGTAAACATCACTTCAACTGGTTAGTTGGCCTTAAAACCAATCCAATCAATCAATAATTCAATCAAATTATGATGATTGTTGTTTAAAGGGGCCTAAAATCTAGGTCATCGGCCCCTATAATAATTTCGTGTGGCTATTTCTAGCCGAGTGCAGCCCTTGTAAGGCAGACCCTCCGATGAGGGTGGGCGGCATCTGCCATGTACCGGTAACTGCGTGTTATTGTGGTGGAGGATAGTGTTATGTGTGGTATGTGAGTTGCAGGGATGCTGGGGACAGTACAAACACCCAGCCCCCGGGCCATTGGAATTAACCAATGAAGGATAAAATCCCCGACCCGGCCGGGAATCGAACCCGGGACCCTCTAAACCGAAGGCCAGTACGCTGACCATTCAGCCAACGAGTCGGACATCGGCCCCTAATGGTACGAAATGAGACGATTTTTTTTTTTTTTTTTTTTTGCTATTTGCTTTACGTCGCACCGACACAGATATTTCTTACGGCGACGATGGGATAGGAAAGGCCTAGGAAACGGAAGGAAGCGGCCGTGGCCTTAATTAAGGTACAGCCTCGGCATTTGCCTGGTGTGAAAATGGGAAACCACGGAAAACCATCTTCAGGGCTGCCGACAGTGGGGCTCAAACCCACTATCTCCCGATTACTGGATACTGGCCGCACTTAAGCGAGTGCAGCTATTGATCTCGGTGAAAAGAGACGAAATGTAATGACAAATTAAAAGTCCGAAATCCTCCACTGACCAGAATTCAAAACGTGAGGATGAAGCATGAATGGATGGATGGATGTGTATGTATGTATGTATGTTCAGTCTTGAGCCCTAAGGCTGGTTGGATCCTCAACAGCTCTGCCATCAGCTGTCATAGATGGCCTAGGCATCACTGATGAGGCGTACTAGGGAAATGAGGAGTGAGGTAGTTTCCCGTTGCTTTCCTCACGGAGCCAGAAGTTGCTATTACATATCAGTCTGCCAAGCCCACTGCAATGCCTGCACCAACCGACCCTATGAGCAACATTTTCACACCATTCATAGCAGGGACTGGCTGCACAAGGAATGGCATTACTAGCATCGCTCATACCTCAGTCACTTTCATATTGTCAAAGCCAAGGATAAGACAGAGACAGATCAATGAAAGTAACAAAATTGCTCTAGCCCACACCAGAAGACATAGTGCACTGTAAACACTAGGTCCTGCCAGCAAAGACATTAATGGATGGATATGAATTTAAAACAATCAGTGGATCCGACCCGCAATGTCTCACATTCACAGAAACTGACATAAAACAATAGTATTACTGAGCAAGGGACTGCGTCTATAGCACAATACTGAATCGATGGTGTTTGTAGTCTAAATGGGTCCAAAATCCAAGTCATCGGCGCCTTATTATGGTACTCATCGCTAGGAAAGTAGAACCATGGTATTTGTAATGTTGCGGTACTAATCAAAAGTAGCAGAGACTCGCGGTATTCCGCGCACTATGGTACTACTCACAGGTAATGAAATTCGCACATGTAATACAGATTACGGTGTTTTGCACATTACGGCGCCATTTATAGGCAACGCAAATCTATTGTGTTCATCACGTAAGTGTACTAACCACAGGTACTGTAAAAGCCGACAGCGCACTCTTTTGCTACTAATCACCAACCTATTTTGTACCTAACATAGTGGTACTACGCGCAAGTAAAAGCGACCCATGGTGTTCCCCATGTGGTGGTACTAATTACAAGTAGTCTCAAGGTTCTAATTCGATCAGCCCTTGGTCGCCCCTTTTAGTCGCCTCTTACGACAGGCAAGGGATAACGTGGGTGTATTCTTCGTCTGCGTCCCCCCACCCGCATGGGGTAACAGAGAGAAAAAAGAAGAAAAAAGAAGCGATCCGTCACTTCGAAAAATGAAGTAACGGATGAAGAAAGGCAAGGGCCACGAAGGGCGTGAAAATGAAAGAATCCATAGCCCTCAGAAACCTAATAGCGACGGTATCGGAAAAGAACCAGAATTGACCAAGTGAGGTCGGACAGGATAGATGAAAGTGAGGAGCCTGGCACAAGTAAGTGGAAGCAATGCCAGGACTCATTTGAGGGCCCCGTGGTCACCAAACCACACTTCCTAGTTGAGGGCCCCTGGGAACCCTTTTCCCCCTGTGGGTTGGGGCGGTAGAATAACACCCACGGTATCTCCATTTTTTTCTCTCTCATTAGTGTTATATAGTGGTTGCCCAGTTGTACTTCCTCTTAAAACAATAATCACCACCACCACCACTGGGAACCCTTTTAGTCGCCTCGTATGACAGGCAGGGGATACCGTGGCTGGGAAGACTTGGGAGTAAGGAGACGAGAAATTCGACTAAGTGGTATGTTCACTGTCGTGGAATGATATTAGTAGACGAACAAGCATGAGCGGGGCTTTTACAAGGAAGGAATATCGTTTTGGTATTCAAGGGGACAAATTTGGACGAATATTTATTTGAAGGAGGAGTAAGGGAGTGGAGTATTGTATCAAGAGAAATGTTCGATAAATTTCCAAGTTTTTGAACATACTTGAAAAAATGGCTAGATAAACAATTGATAGGAAATCGGCCACCTATACTCCGCACGGCTCTACTTCTAAATTGACGTTTTGTCCGATTTTAGCTCTGTCTGGTGGGTATGTGTTGAAGCATAGACATCCAACCAATCCCAATCTGCCATTCATATCGATTTATATCGGCAGAACACGATCTCGAAACGCAGTTGCCAACTCTAATATTTACATTCGCCACGTGGTTAACCTCTCTCGCTCAGCGTGTATGGTATTCGGTACGTTTTGCGATCCTTTGCATTTTCCTTCAGTAATTAGTGTGTTTTTCATATTGCTGGAGGGTTCTAGTGACTCTGAGATCAGTGGAGTGTCGGTGGAGTGTTCCCTCTGTAGGCCGTAGCCTCCTTCCTGTGTCAGCCATTGGTGGTGAGTGATGTTTTATTTCCTCATTCTCTTTTATTTTTAATAATATATTCTCTTATTAGTGTCAGATGTTGTTAGTAAGTGTAGTTTTTGTGAATTTGTTTTCAATCCATATTCATTAGTTTTTCTGAGTAGGGTATAACATTTCACAAGGGCTGTTTACCGCGCTCGTATTGCGTCAGCTGTTCTCGCGGGCGGAGCGCGCTGGCAACAGAGGAAAGGCGATGCTCATTTGTTTTGCGAAACGTCAATTTAGAAGTAAGGCCGTGCGAACCATAGGCGAATGCAAATGATTGGTTCATTGTTCAAAGATGTACTGTATATATGACAGTTTTTCAAAATCCACAGGGGATTGTTTATTTTTTTGATGGTTTGTGTGTTAAGGCGATATTCCGGAGATACAAATCGATATTTTGGTTATTTGGGTGATTTTTTGGACTGAAATAGAAGGGATTGAGTTTCTTTTTTTTTTCTTGTCAAAATGTTATTCCGCTGAATTCAAATAATTTATCACTGTAATAATGCTTTGGCCGGCCCCGTGGTGTAAGGGTAGCTTGCCTGCCTCTCACCCGCAGGCCCTGAGTTCGATTCCTGCCGAGCTCAGGGATTTTTACCTGGACCTGAGGGCTGGTTCGAGGTCCACTCAGCCTGCGTGATTAGAATTGAGGAGTAGCGGTCCCGGTCTAGAAAGCCAAGAATAATGGCCGGAAAGATTCGTATTGCTGACCACGCGACACCTCATAATCTGCAGGCCTTCGGGATGAGCAGCGGTCGCCTGGTAGGCCAAAGCCCTTCAAGAGCTGTAGTGCCATGGGGTTAAAAATTATGCTTTGTTTGCCAATTGTAATTTTACATTTAAATCCATTTTCCTCCCATAATATTCTGCCAATGTAACAAAAGTTGTGTATCATAAGAAACCTGCGTATGGAATTTTTGATTGCAGTCCAAAATTTTAGAACGTAAAAATTACACAAACTTTAGTACGATATATCTCCTAATATAAATTATGTAAAAAAAAAAAAAAAAAAAAAAAAAAAAACACGCAGTTTTTCATTCAATTTTGAAAGGCAATATTGAAGGGCGCCGAGCAGTAGGCAGAAGGAGAACAACATGCCTTTAGAACATTAAAGACTGGACGGGCATAAAAAGTACCGAAGAACTGTACCGTGTTGCTGAAGACAGAAACGCACTCCTCACATTGATCGCCAACGTCCGAGAAACTGGGCAGCGCACATAGAAGAAGAAGACAGAAAAATCGGTACGTAATCCGTTTTTTAAAAAGTGTTATCTACCTAATTACGAATTTACATTAACATGTTAATTAAATTTCATGAAAGAAATGGAATTAAATTTTCGAAAAAATTGGTTAAACTATGAATTGTACATGAAAGTAATTATCATGATACCTCTACTTTTGTGTAGGTGACATTCCCACAAAGTTTCGTGAAAATCCATGCATTAGGTAAAAAATATATTTCATCTCCGGAGTGTCAAATATTATATGAATATTATTGAGATAGTTTTCTTCGACTTCTTAACACATAGTAGTCCTGCTCTATGGCTAAATGTCTACCGGGCGAGTTGGCCGTGCGCGTAGAGGCGCGCGGCTGTGAGCTTGCATCCGGGAGATAGTAGGTACGAATCCCACTATCGGCAGCCCTGAAAATGGTTTTCCGTGGTTTCCCATTTTCACACCAGGCAAATGCTGGGGTTGTACCTTAATTAAGGCCACGGCCACTTCCTTCCAACTCCTAGGCCTTTCCTATCCCATCGTCGCCATAAGACCTATCTGTGTCGGTGCGACGTAAAGCCCCTAGCAAAAAAAAATGGCTAAATGTTTAGCGTCCTGGCCTTTGGTCACAGGGTCGGGAATTTTAACTATCATTGGTTAATTCCGCTGGCATGGGGACTGTGTGTATGTGGCATCTTCATCATCATTTCATCCTCATCATGACGCTCAGGTCGCCTACGGGTGTCAAATCAAAAGACCAGCACTAAAGTCATACCCCCATTTCACCGTACAGGCCATGAAGGCCCTTGGAGGGGTGGAAGGTAAAGGCTTCCACTATCCGTAACCTCGGCACTTGATGGGGTAGAGTGGTTAGCTGTACGCCCGGCCGCTTTTGCCCCCAGGAATTAACCTTGTACTCATTTTTGGTGTAGGCTGAGTGAACCTCAGAGCCATATGCACCACCGGAAGTGAAAATCTCGTTTCTTAAATTTTGCGACTTCCTGACGGGGATTCGAACCCACGTCCTTCCGGGCGGACCGAGCACGCCTTTATCGCCTCGGCCAGGCAGCCCCCGATTGAACATCATCATCATCATCATCATCATCATCATCATCTGTTTACCATCCAGGTTCGGTTTTTCCCTCGGACTCAGCGAGGGATCCCACCTCTACCGCCTCAAGGGCAGTGTCCTGGAGCTTCAGACTCTTGGTCGGGGGATACAACTGGGGAGAATGACCAGTACCTCGCCCAGGCGACCTCACCTGCTATGCTGAACAGGGGCCTTGCGGGGATTGGGAAGATTGGAAGGGATAGACAAGGAAGAGGGAAGGAAGCGGCCGTGGCCTTAAGTTAGGTACCATCCCGGCATTTGCCTGGAGGAGAAGTGGGAAACCACGGAAAACCACTTCCAGAATGGCTGAGGTGGGAATCGAACCCACCTCTACTCAGTTGACCTCCCGAAGCCGAGTGGACCCCGTTCCAGCTCTCGTACCACTTTTCAAATTTCGTGGCAGAGCCGGGAATCGAACCCGGACCTCCGGGGGTGGCAGCTAATCACGCTAACCACCACAGAGGCGGACCCGATTGAACATACTGTAGTTTATTTACAAGTCAGTGCTTACAAAACCACCTCTCAAAAAAAAAAATGGTAAGTCTTCCTTATTGACTTAGTCTATACATACAATAAGTAACATAAGCAGTTTCATATGTTTAAGTTTCATGTGATGGAACAGGGTTGAAGAGCGAAGGACAGCTCCTGATTTGTTAGCCAAGTTTCACGGAGAAAGTAATCTACTGTGACTGCATCCTCCTTCCCCGTCATGGTAGCTTCCTCAGGACAAATAAGTGAACGTGGTGACAGGTCTAGTTCAAGGAGTATGGCATTGCCTTCATCGCCCACTTTCTTCTCTTAACCTATGCATTTCCTTTCTCTGCCAACCGGAACAAGAAAAATAATAATAACTTAAAAAAGAACTGGTTTGATTGCCGTGGAGGACTTTCTCTCGACAAATCGAGTTCCTGTTTTGCGAGGACTTCAATTAGAGGTGCAGATAAACACTCGACGCTTAAACCATAGCTCCCAGGAAATGAACTGGTGGTGGTGATCATTTTTTTAAGAGGAAGTGCAACCCGGCAACCATCCTCTATATACCACTAATGAAGAGGAAAAATGGAGGAGATCCGACACTTTGAAAAATTAAGGTATTGGCCAAAGAAAGATAAGGGTACGACGGGCGGGAAAATGAAGACTCCATCGGCCTTGCAATCCTAACACCGTCAATCAATATTCTAAAGGCTAATGCCTTGTCGAAGCAACCACTCTTTTCTTCCATTTGTTGTTCGTTTCAGTTCAATGTCGGGGTCAGAAAAAGAACAAGTGTTGACTAAGGGAGGTCGGACACGTTAGATGAAGCCGAGGAGAGTGGCACAAGTAAAAGGAACCAATGCCGGGACTCAGCTAAATGCCCCGGTGTCTCTAACACACGCTGCTAATTAACAGCCCCTAGGGCCCCTTTCAGTCGCTTCTTACGACAGGCAAGGAATACCGTGGATTTTATTCTACTACCCCCACCCACAGGGGGACGTAGTAAATGAAGTCCATACCCACAAATACGCTGGGAATTTAACCAAACATAGTTCTTTTTCTCACTTCTCTGGGCTGACTGGCTTATGTGGTGGAGGTGATGATGGCCGATTTGATCTCACCTCAGTCTGGTGGTATTTTAAGATTCTCAAATGCACTAGCCTCGTATCGTTAGGTTAACGTAACTATGAGACTGGATTCCGGAGATATTGGGTTTGAATCTCACCGTCGGCATCCCTGAAGTTCATTTCCCGTGGGTTTCCCATTTTCACAACAGGTAAATGATGGAGCAAAACCTTAATAAAGGCCACGCACAGCCAGTACCTTCCCAATCCTAGCCATTTCCCATGTTTGGGTTGCCGAATATCTTCCATGCGTTAGTGCGACAAAAATCAAATCATATTTATTAGTCTTTCTTTTCACCATTTTGGACAACTTAGGAGCTGGTAGAATAATCCTCTGTATTCACTTTCGTTTGTTTACTCCTTCCTTTCTTGCTTTCCAATAGTTCTTCATTAATTCACTGTGTTCTTTCCGCCTCTCTTCTGACCAGAATACTCTCCGTTCCTGTTTTCCCTTCTCCTGGAAACCCTTGATTTTTTTGTCAATCTCCTGAAAGTTGTTCTGTCCTGTTTTATATCTGCTGTTTTTTTGTTTTGTTTTTTTACAATTTGCTGTACGTCGCAACGACCAGTGTTACCAACTTATATTTTCAAGATCTGCTAAATACTACCAAAAATCCGCTAAAATTCCGCCAAGAAAACCGATCTCAAATAATGAGGAATAATAATAATAATAATAATAATAATAATAATAATAATAATAATAATAATAATAATAATAATAATAATAATAAAAGTAAATGTCTGCACTCACCTGATCTGTGATTTTCACCGGGATTAACCCCCTGCCTGCGAGCCGGCGAGCTAAAACTTGCAGGCGTTTTACTTCCGGGTACAAACTAGGTGAATCCCCTACCTCAAGGGTCACACACAGAACAGTCCAGTTCTTTAAACGGTCTACCTTCATAGCATAAATATAAATGCTACTCTCTCCCAGTTTCATTATCTGTCGTCATTCGTCAACTAAGAGATAAGTAACCTTTCCCCACGCATTACAAATTTATGATACCATGATCTCATAACATCAAATCGAAATAACATGTCTTCCTCATGTGACTGCTAGTTCCTGACAAGAAATACGGAATAGCTCGGAGACAGATTGGAGTAATATTTAAAAAAGAAAAACGTAAAATAGATCAAACACTAAATTCCGCTATAATAAATCTAGAATTCCGCCAAAAAATCCGCTGTCCGCTAAATGATATATTTCCCCGCCGACCGTCTTCTAATTCCGCCAAATTTAGCGGAAAATCCGCTAAGTTGGCAACACTGGCACCGACACAGGCAGGCCTTATGTCGACGATGGGATAGGAAATGCCTAGGAGTGGGAAGGAAGCGGCCGTGGCCTTAATTAAGGTACAGCCTCACCATTTGCCTGGTGTGAAAATGGGAAACCATCTTCAGGACTGCCGACAGTGGGTTTCGAACCCGCTATCTCCAGGATGCAAGCTCACAGCCGCGCGCCAACTTGCCCGGTATACCTGTTGTTATTCCCATCTCTGCCATATCTCTTTTTATATTTTGCATCCATTGATTGTCATTTTGTACTCATGTAAACACGATCTAGCAAGGCTTAGTAAATTTTACGACTGCTACGTGTTTCATTGAAAGAGGAGGCGTACTTCTAACAGAAGTCACAATTTCATTCATTGAGCTGAAGGCTCGTCACAGTGTACTGTGGATAATGCAATAGAGTCGAGTGCGAACACAAGAGGGAAGAGATCATATTTTTTTCTTCGCTTAGACATGCAAGCCTGTCTTGCATATGCACGAATAATTCTTCAGAGAAAATTAAAAATGACAGGGGTGACCGGACTGTAGAGAAAATAATCTGTACCAAGAAATGAAAGAAAAATCATGTTGTTGTTTGAGTCATCAGTCCATAGACTGGTTTGATGCAGCTCTCCATGCCACCCTATCCTGTGCTAACCTTTTCATCTCTACGTAACTACTGCATCCTACATCTGCTCTAATCTGCTTGTCATATTCAAACCTTGGTCTACCCCTACTATTCTTACCACCTACACTTCCTTCAAAAACCAACTGCACAAGTCCTGGGTGTCTTAAGATGTGTCCTATCATTCTATCTCTTCTTCTCGTCAAATTTAGCCAAATCGATCTCCTCTCACCAATTTGATCCAGTATCTCTTCATTCGTGATTCGATCTATCCATCTCACCTTCAGCATTCTTCTGTAACACCACATTTCAAAAGCTTCTATTCTCTTTCTTTCTGAGCTAGTTATCGTCCATGTTTCACTTCCATACAATGCCACGCTCCACACGAAAGTCTTCAAAAACATCTATCTAATTCCGATATCAATGTTTGAAGTGAGCAAATTTCTTTTCTTAAGAAAGCTCTTCCTTGCTTGTGCTAGTCTGCATCTTTTGTCCTCCTTACTTCTGCCATCGTTAGTTATTTTAGTACCCAAGTAACAATGTTCATCTACTTCCTTTAAGACTTCATTTCCTAATCTAACATTTCCTGCATCATCTGCCTTCGTTCGACTGCACTCCATTACTTTGGTTTTGGACTTATTTATTTTCATCTTGTACTCCTTACCCAAGACTTCGTCCATACCATTCAGCAGCTTCTCGAGGTCCTCTGCAGTCTCAGGTAAAATAACAATATAATCGGCAAATCTCAAGGTTTTGATTTCCTCTCCTTGGATTATGATTCCCTTTCCAAATTCCTCTTTGATTTCCTTTACTGCCTGTTCTATGTAAACATTGAAGAGGAGGGGGGACAAACTGCAGCCTTGCCTCACACCTTTCTGGATTTCTGCTTCTTTTTTAAAGCCCACGATTCTTATCACTGTAGACTGACTTTTATACAGATTGTAGATAATTCTTCGTTCTCGGTATCTGATCCCAATCACCTTCAGAATCTTAAATAGCTTGGTCCAATCAACATTATCGAATGCCTTTTCTAGATCTAGATCTAGATCTAGATAAATATAAATCGTGAATATTGAAGTGTACCATAATTTTCTAAAATGTATGGAAACTTCCGGTAGGCTACTCATAAAGCAATTTATTCGTACTACCATACTGCATATCCGTGAATACCGCCCCAACTAAACCCTTGGTATGTTTTTAAATCGGCAGTCATTTCACTGGTCGCTTTCTTCGCATATTCTCTTTCATTTCCCTATTCCACATTACTCATTATTGCCTGGCTGAGTGGCTCGGACGGTGGAGGTGCAGGATTTCTGACCCCAACTTGGCATGTTCGATCCTGGTTCAGTCCGGTGGTATTTGGAGGTACTCAAATACGTCATCCTCGTGTCGGTAGATTTACTGGCACATAAAAGAACTCCTGCGGGACTAAATTCCGGCACCAAAAACCGCCAAAAGTAGTCAGTGGTACGTAAAAACAATATTATTTTATTTAATATTACTCATAATTTCGAGTGTGTTTTTTTTTCAATTGGCTTTACGTCGCACCGACACAGAGAGGTCTTACGGCGACGATGGAATAGGAAAATTGCATTTGCCTGGTGTGAAAGTGCGAAACCACAGAAAACCTCCTTCAGGACTGCCGACAGTTGGGTTCGAACCCACTAACTTCCGAATACAAGCTGACAACTACGTGACCGAAACCGCGCAATAAATTGCTCGGTAAATATTTGATTTTCCCCTGCATTTAGTGCAATAATAATATTAGAGGTTATACCTCCCATTAACTATATTTTTTACGGTTTTAGGGGACGCCAAGGTGCCAAAATTTTGTCCCACAAGAATTATTTCGCATTTCAGTGAATCTACCGAAGCGAAGCTAGTATTTCTCTTCCAAATAACACCGGACTGAGCCACGATAGAACCTGCTAATGCTGCTCAATTCATCTACAGTTAATGTTAGAGGTTTGATAGTCTCGAAGTTACCCTCCTTTAAACACATACACTACGTTATTCATAGACCTCATTCGCTCTCCTCCCAAATTATACAGTGGAATTAGTTAAGCCCTCCCTGTACATCCCTACAGTTCACTTTGTAAGCTACTGTACAGTTATTCACGACCTACTTTGGATGTGCAAAATAAGCAAGGAATGTATTTCGCTGGCAAACATGATAACATTATAAATCAACAATAGATTGTCTAGGTTGATCTAGTTTACATTAGTTCTTTCCACTGAATGTTGGCGCGACTGGCGGAGAGCCAGGCCTAAAAACCCACGCTGGTAATCATGGCCCCCCGCCATATCTGCTTCTAACGGGAGGAGAACAGCGGGGACAGGGGACGGGCTCACGCGAGATACCAGCTGAGAGTCGGGGAATCAATAGGTGGCAGTGCAGTGCATGTTGAACTGAGGCTTGTTTTTCGTTTCATTCTTGGAACAATATTTACTGTGATTCGTTTTAAGCATTCTCTTGTGTGCCATACTTTGAGGTGTTGACTGAATACTGAAAGCTCTGGCTTCCATCCGTCTTTCTGGATTTGTTCTTCATTTTGTGATTGTGTCGGTCTTTGTGTTGAATGGAAGTTCGCTTGATTCTCTGGCACCACATGCTAGCACAGAAGAGGAAGACAAGATTCGTCATAAACCTGTGACGTAACTGGAAAAGAAGGCGGGTACTTTCACGTCCCAAGGCCACCGAAACAGCTGCACTGATTGCAGTATTTACCGGGCGTTTAGTGCGACCGTCCACTGTTACTCGGGGGGTCAAGTTGTGAGCAAAAAAAAAAAAAAAAAAGTAGTTTACTTCAAGTGATACATACTGGGGTAAGCAATTATGATTTAAATATATTTTTATTGCATATACTGTATAGGAATTTCTTGTTTGCTTTCTTTCTTTCTTTCTTTCTCTGTTTGTTTCTTTCCTTCATTCTTCTCAGAATATACACTACCAGAAGTTCAGAGCATATTAAAACAGTGCACTAATAATAATGTTAATCATTGCTTAACAAAATTAAAGCTTGAACCCGGTAAAACATCACCACCTTCCAATTTACATTTTAAGAATTTAATGTGCAGATAAGCAAATAAGTGGACAATATTTAGTAGCTTGAAAAACGTAAAAGTGAGGTTAGGAATTCGTTGCTCTCAAATTGTTGTATAGGCCTAGAATAGTAGCGTAGAATTCATGTGTTCATTTTCACTTCCCTCGCGAAACAAGTGTACTTCACGTTAGGCCTAATATCTGTTTAAATTTGTGTTTTATATGCCGTTAATATTATCCACATTAATTGAAATTCATTTTATTTATGTGTCAGTGCGCTGTAGGAGATTTCACTCATATCTGACGTACGGTTGTCAAAACAATAAAAGAAAATACGGTATTGTTTATTTTTATGTTGTAGAGTGAATGTTTATTAAAATACTACAATATATTTCCGAATTGCCTTCGTCAACAGGATTTAATAACCTCCACAGTGAAATGGTGTATTGATTTTGACATACGTGAACGAACACTACGGGAGTATTTGACGGTTTCATTCTCTTCGTCGAGTGCCAATATTTTTGCTGCCAGTTCCATGTTCTTTCTCCTATTTTAAGTACAGATCACGATATTAATATTAAGCTCAGAGAACAACACCCTTTTACCTGCCGCCAGTGTGGTTCCAACGTACTTGAAAGCACTGAACACTTACAGTTGCAGAGTTTTTGTTTTTTTAAATATGAGTGATTTAAATAAAAGTAATTATGTTTTATTAACTTTGAAACCCTGTATTTTGAGGAACATTTCTGTTGCTGATTCTGGTACTGTATTAATTTTCTCCTGTTCCTGTATTTTCATAACAAATGCTCATTGATGGTGGTGGTACTGTTGTTGTTCTTGCTTCATGTTGACCAGGAGGCAATCATACGACCCGCGATATCATTCTAAATGGTCTTCCGCAAAATATGTTTTCGTTATGTTTGACCATAATTGATTTTTGCTTAGTGAGTTGCAAGAACAAAATATTTTATATCAGTCAATCACACGATAGAATACCTCTTATTTGGTAGGTAGAAGTACAGTAATTATTTATCTAAATGTTGGTGATTATTGTTTTAAGAGACAGTGTAACAGAACAACTGTTCTCCAACTTATTAGCAGTCATCCGAATGAAAGGGAAGAACACGAATTGAGTGAAAGTGAAAAACTCCCTAGGCTTTGCTGACCATATAACGTCCGGGACGGAAAAGACCAAGAATTGGGCAAGGGAGAACGCATAGGAAAAATGAAGGTGAGGAGCATAACACAAGTAAATGGAAGCAATGCGCGGCTCAGCTAGGAAGACCGTGCTCGCTAAATGACGCTCCCAAGATGAAACTCCCCGGTTCCCCTTTTAGTCGTCGCTTACATCTATAATATAATGCTAGGCATTCGCTCACGCGTAGATATTCCGTTTTCACTACTGTGTTACAGTGTCTTATTTTAAGACTTTTAGATAAGCACGTTTAATTACAAAAATTCTCGGTATGCCCTTTCCTTTATTATTATTATTACCAATGTTTCTTTTTTCTGAGTAAAAAGGTGGCGGTACTCACCTGAACTTCTTCATGAACTGAATTTCACCCGAGTTCTCACACCTCTTTCATACTTGATTTTCTGTCTTTTCTGGCCAGTGATAAGAGTCAGGCAAATCGGTATATGTCCCCTACATCTGATGATTCCTATAGACCCTGATTAAAGTTGCCTGGATTCATTGAACAGCTGTGATTCTTGTTTGTTTCTTTGAAGTTCATTCAGTTTTAACATCATGCTTTTTCCGCTTTGGAGTTAGATGCTATAATATGGGCTAGCATTAAAAGTTATTTTTTAAAGTCGCTTATTGTACTCCTTTCCTGCAGTTCTAAACATAAATCACTCAGCTCTTGAAAAGCATCATACATGAGCCCCAAATCCAAAATGAAATAACAAGATATAATTTTATTCAACAGGCCGCCATAAAGATGACGCTGTATTTTGCTTCTTGCAGTCTCTGTGCTTGTTGGAATGACATAACTAGCGCTGGGTAATCTTGCCACGCTGTATGGACTCTTACGGAAGCTTGATGCTACCCATCGAGTATTCAAGATCCTTCCTATTTATAGGAGCTGCATATCTATTATGATGTTGCTACACACGCCTACAGTTGTCTTCAGTCATGTGCTGGTACACATTATTTTTATAGAAAGGTAACAAAAGCAGGCGAAAAAGTTGGATTCAAGCCATAAGCCATCACTTGTAACAGGAATATTCTGAATAATATCCAATTCCTTCATTTTTTCGAAAAAAGTCGCCGGTACTGGGCACACCAGAATTACTTCATAAACTAAATCTCACGCTGATTTTACTACTGGCCCAATCTGAAGAAAATGTTCACTTCCAACTATTTTGCTGGTCCTAAACTTGCGAAAACTTCGCACACCTTTCAGCCTAGCAGTTTATCATAAAGCCACTTGTTACTTTGGAAGAAGTCATTTCTCAGAGTTAATATCCAACAATCTGATCCATCATGATCAGAAGTGTTTCCACCTTGAACCGTAGTAAATCTATCGATATTTGCGATGTTTTCTTCACATTCGCTTATTCACTGTTCGCAGGTTCAGGAGATACTTCTAAATAATCTTCCTTCTTTCTTTGTTCCTTACAGGTACAAAAAAATTATTATTTTTATTCATTTCACTTCCCTAACTTATGAACAACGCGCATCCCTTGCTCCTACTAAATAACTATGAACTTGCTTGCCTCGGCAACATAAAACAAGTGTTTTATGCTTTTCAAATTATTTAAAAAAGCGAAGACACTTAAAATTAAAAATATACAAACAGATTAACTATGACGGTTCCGTATTTGTTAGTTATTTTCTGCTACGTTGGTATTAACGGCTCTTTGTGCGCAATACGGATACCGTTAGATTGTCCTTGATAATAACTATTTGTTTGCTGAAGCGTGAGAAAACCAACAATCTACTCTATTGTATTCCAGTAGCCAAAAAAGTGGAAGGATGGGAAATAGCAAGACGAAGATCCTCTCTTTCTTTTTCTTTAACTCCAAAGTACGAAATGGTTAATAGGACAAAAATGATAATTTTAGGATTGCAGGTTACAGATGACGATGATCTTTGTTGTTTAAATGGACCTAACAGCTAGGTCATTGGCCCCCAGTGGTACGAGGTGCAATGAGATGAAAATTAAAACTTCAAAATATATCCACTGACTAGAATCTAAAATGAATGGTGATGAAAAAATGGTCGTGAATTAAAAAGCAATCAGCGAATCGAATTCACAATGTCTTAATAATAATAATAATAATAATAATAATAATAATAATAATAATAATAATAATAATAATAATGTCATTTGCTTTACGTCCCACTAACTACTTTTACGGTCTTCGGAGACGCCGAGGTGCCGGAATTTAGTCCTGCAGGAGTTCTTTTATGTACCAGTAATCTACCGACACGAGGCTGTCGCATTTGAGCACCTTCAAATACCACCAGACTGAGCCAGGATCGAACCTGCCAAGTTTGGGTTAGAAGGCCAGCGCCTTAACCGTCTGAGCCACTCAGCCCGGCACAGTGCCTTAATTACTGGGATGATACGTTATCTAAAGGGGTCCAAAATCCAGGTCACCGGCCCCTCATGACGGTACTAATCACTGGTAAAGCAGAACTATGGTGTTCCTCCTGTAATGGTACAAATCACAGGTAACGTTGACTCCTGGCGTTTTTCACTTTGTGGTACTAATCATAGGTAATGTAGACCCATGGTTTGTCACACACACACAATGGTACCACTCGCAAGCAACACAAACCCATGGTGTTTCGCACATAAGGGCACCACTCACAGCATCGCAGACCCCTGGTGGTCCTCACATAGTTGGGCTAATCACGGGCGCCGGTATTCCCGTGGTTTTCCTCACGTGGTGGAACTAATGACAGGCCATTTATACTCATGGAGTCGTTAACATAGTGGTACGAATCATAGGCAATATAGACCCACGGTGTATCACACATTATGGTAACGCCCACAGGCAATAACAACCCATGCTGTTACTCATATAATGGTGTTACTCTCAGGCAACGCACACCAATGGTTTTCCTCACATAGTTGTACTAATCACGGGCGCCAGCCAAACCCGTGGTGTTTCGCACATAGTAGTACTAATCACAGGCAAAGTAGACCCATGGTGTTCCTCATACATTTGTACTACTCTTAGGTAACGCAGACCCATTCTCAGCGCAGTGGAACCAGCACATTCGGCACTTACTCTCGCTAGATACTTGTCTATGCAACCGAGAGTCCCGCCTCGATGGAATACACACGATTACTCTTATCACAAGCAACGCCCAGATCCGTTAGTGTTCCTTGCATAATGGTACTGCTCCTAGGTAACGTAGACCCATGGGTTTCCTCGCAAGTTGGTACTATTCGCAAGTAACGTCGACATATGATGTCCGCACGTAATGGCACTAATCACAAGTAGTGTCATGGTTCTAATGTCATCATGCTTTGGTCGCCTCTTTTAGTCGCCTCTTAGGACAGACAGGGGATACCGTGCGTGGATTCTTCGTCTGCGTCTCCCCACCCAAAGGGGATGCAGTTTACAGAAACTTCAATCATGTCCTCATAGGCATTATATCTATAGTAACTCAAGAAAAGGGGAAAAACGAGCTTGATTTTAAACCATAAACCAACACTTTAACGGATATCCAGTTCATTTTCTTTTGTTTCTTTCGGGAAAAAGGTGCCGGTACTGTGTACTGTTGCGAACCGCCACAGAAAAGCACTGATTGTTATTATTATTTTTTCGTAAACATTCTGGTACGCTATGTAATGCTACCGCACTGGTTCTACAAAGTCGACATTTGTACTTGGAAAGATAAACATACAATGCAAACGTTTATCATGTCAAGATAATACATATTTGATTGAAAAGCAGCAAACTGACTCACCTGAAGAGGATTCTGTTTTGCACTAGCTAGCAGTGATCTAGTCGGCCCGGGTAGCGTGCCTGCCTCTTACCCTGAGGTCCCTGATTCGATTCCCGACCAGGTCAGGATTTTTACCTAGACCTGAGGGGCTGGTTCAAGGTCCACTCAGCCTACGTGATTAGAATTGAGGAGCTATCTGACGGGGAGATGGCGGCCCCGGTCTAGAAAGCCAAGAATAACGGCCGAGAGGATTCGTCGTGCTGACCTCACGACACCTCGTAATCTGCAGGCCTTCGGGCTGAGCAGCGGTCTCTTGTTAGGCCAAGGCCTTTCAAGGGCTGAAGTGCCATGAGGTTTGGTTTTTTTTAGCTGTAATCTAAGTTACCGATGTAGACTACATGTCTTGATAATTACTAGTACTAGACTGTATCTTCCTTCCATCATTTTTCTAAACAAAATACGTAGCCACTTTTTTGGTGTCAGAAATGGTCTTGGTGTGTGTAGCCTATTATGAATATAAACAGCAAGAGGGTACGACTCGCTCATGTTCTAGATTGTGATTACTTATTAACTACTATTAAAATGTTTTCATTCCTCCCGTGAAGGGGGAGGCGGGCCTCTTAGACGGTGACGCCGTCTCTCAGGGGCAGAATATTTGTTACGGTGAAGGAGATGTTCGAAGAAGGTGAGGGAGTTGGCCGTGGCCTATACTAGGAATTGTCCCGGCATCCGCCTTAGTGCAGGAGAATGGAAAACTATTCTCAGGACAGTCGATGGTGGGGACCAGTTCTCCTCCGTTTCCCGAATTGGGAGGCGTAAGCCTATGTGGTGTTTTTTTAGAATTTGCTTTACGTCGTACCGACACAGGGAAATCTTATAGCGACGATGGGATATTTAAGGACTAGGAGTGGAAAGGAAGTGGCCGGGGCCTTAATGAGCTACAGCCCCAGCATTTGCCTGGTGTGAAAATGGGAAATCATAGAAAACCAGCTCCTGGGCTGCCGACAGTGGGGTTCGAACCCACTATCTCCCGGATGCAAGCTCGCAACTGCACGCCCCTAACAGCACGGCCAACTCGCCCGGTCCTCTGTAGTGTAGGTGGTTAGTGAAATTAGCTGTCACCCCCGGAGGTGCGGGTTCGATTCCCGGCTCTGGCACGAAATTTGAAAAGAGTGGTACGTGCACTGGAACGGGGTCTATTCAGCCTCGGGGAGTCAAATGAGCAGAGGGGCGTTCCCCACTTCAGCCACCCTCGAAGTGGTTTTCCGTGATTTCCCACTTCTACTCCAGGCAAACACCGGGATGGTATCTAATTTAAGGCCACGGCCGCATCCTTCCCTCTTCCTTGTCTATCCCTTTCAGTCTTTCCATTCCCCACAAGGGCCCTGTTCACCATTTTAGGCGAGAGAGCCTGGACGAGTTAATGGTCCTCCTCCCTAGTTTTATCCCCGACCAAATGTCTCACGCTCCAGAACACTGACCTCGAGGCAGTAGAGGTGAGATCTCTCGCTGTGTCCGGGGGTAAACCCCACCCTGGAACCCTGGATGCTAACTGGTTAAATAATAATATTGAATAGCCTATAACTTATCCTTGGCAATGTCTGCCTCCGTAGCATTATGGTTAGCTCAATTGTTATTGCCAGAAATTTAAGAATAGCAGGATGGCTGGTATGTGGTTGAAATGCTACATGCAGCTCACCTCCATTGGGGATGTGCCTGCAAAGAGCTGGACCACGAGTTTACATTTTTGCCCTTGGCAATGTGTAATGTACGTTCGCACACACATCAAAATAAAAAATCCACTAAACCTGAATGTATTAATCATTTTTGGGCACTGTATATCTTCTTTATGTCGGTGTGTACCTGCAATAATCTTTTATCCCGAGATCATTGCAGTGTTCACATTAAAAGAGATGAGAGTGGAATGGCGAGGTGCATTTGATTACCACTGCCTCACACTTTCGAAGCGATATCCTTCAGTAACCAACATAATCAGGCTTTCCCCACTGAATTGAGTAAGTACACTTTACTTTAACTCAGCTTTCTATATTGACAGCGAAGTCGGGTTTAGCAGTAATGTTATCGGCTTAAAATGCCAAGCTCCTTCAGTGAATGGTCAGCCAGCCTGCTGTATAGAGGACTCTGTGTTCGATTCCCGCTCTGGCTGATGTTTTGACTGCGTTTAGGTAATTCCCCTAGCTTGGAATTTTTTTGTTTTCTTCTTAATACATGTCTTTACTTTTATACAATACGACACACTGCCAATTCCTGAGAGCGCCTTTGCAACCTTAAAGAAGATGATGTTGATTTGGAGATGATATCATAACTTCAGGACACTGGCCTTGAGGCGGTAGAGGTGAGATCCCTCGCTGAGTCCGGGTTAACAGTTGATTGTCAGTTAGCAGGTGTACTTTTGTTCTCAAGATACCAGGTTCGACCCTGGCTGAAGTCAGTGGCTATTAAAGGGTGTTAGTCAAACATTATCGATCACCACAGGCAATTGAAAATGGTATTAAATAAAGTACTACTTTTAGAAAGTAATCTGACTTTTTGTCAGCATGACAGACTTCGGTTCAGAGGATAGCAGGTTCTGTTCCCGGCCGAGCTGCGAATTTTGGTCACATGTGATTAGTTTCTAAGGCTGCGATTTTAAAAAAAATATTTATGACTCTCGGCTTTGTGATGCTCATTCAGCCACTATAGATACATTTCTGGAACGCAATAAAAGACACAGAAAAATGAACATAACATATACATATTAGTACACAATGTGTACACAATGAGCTCTTGATTTTGATGAGGTACTATGGGAAATTGTCATCGCGTGTGTTAGAAACAGAGGCCTGTATTCTTCAGAAATTTCTGGATATCGGAGTACACTGAGGCACGTTTTGTAGTGAGGAAAATTGATAGGCTGGTTGGTAGTGGTTCATGTAATTCTACTATTTATTGTCTTTGGAAGTGTTTGTTGCTGAGAAGTAAAACGGTTGCACTGAACAGATATATGCCCTGGATTCTCCAACGACTCTCTGTCACATATACAATACGGAGTGTCGGTAACATTAATACGCAGTAGATGATTGCGGAAGCTACCAAGTTGAATCTGATTCTGATGATGGAAGTAATATATCGCCTGTTCGAATTCCATTTAAAGATTAAGCTGTATCAGAATAATAATGTCCAAGATGTTGTTTGGATATATTCCACTGTTCATTCCACATGTCATATGCTCGATGTTGTGCCCTAGAAATGAGATCTAGTGGATGCTAGGTACGTCTCAGAGTTTGGCCTGATTCTGCTTCTTGTTTGGGGAAGTTGTCCACATATTCGTTGTGGGGACTGGGAGTTTGTACTGTCTTAACACAGGCCTAGTTATTTTCACACACCGGTAACCACTGCAGAAACACGTAATGGTTGAGTGCATCCTTGTACATAGCGTTGGCCTTACCAAGGGTAACCGGCCGTAAAAACAGATTAAAGTCTATGTGTCATTCCGATTCTTAGCAAAATTCCATAGTGCATGTCTTAAATAACAAAGAGCGTTGCATAGGTGAGTCTGGACGCGCTGTTTTCAATGCCGGTTCAGAGTGGCGCCTTGTATACTCCTCCTGGGAGAATGATGTCTGAGTTGTCTACGCTGATCGAGACCTATAGCTGTTAACTTGCAATCGGAAGATTATGGGCTCGAATCCCGCTGTTCACAGCATTTTCACACCAGACAAATGCTGGAGCGGCGTTGGGGAACTAGCAGGAAAAAAGAAGCTTCGAACTACAGTATATGGGCGAACGATACCGGCGTTCCAACGGGACCGATCCCCTACCCGATACGCCGCCGAAGCACGAGCTAGTTCGAAGCAGGTCGAGGAGTCACGTGTCCGAAGGCTGACTGGACTTGACAGCGCGAACGTACAGAGATACAAGTAAGCAGACAGCATAGGAAGTGAACCACCACACTTGCGCAGACGTGAGTATGTAAACGAATGTACGAACTGTCATATTATAACTACATTCATTGACGTATATCTTGTGGGGAAAAAAGGCTTTTGATCGTAAATATATCGTTCACTAAATGAAATTCAAATCGATAGTAATGAATTTATTTGTGTCGAACGAATCGTTTTCGGGAGATAACTGTATGGAACGAGGGATCCCACCTCTACCTCTGAAGCTTCAGACTCTGGGTCGGGGGATACAACTGGGGAGGATGACCAGTACCTCGCCCAGGAGGCCTCACCTGCTATGCTGAACAGGGGCCTTGCGGGGGGATGGGGAGATTGGAAGAAATAGACACGGAAGAGGGAAGGAAACGGCTGGGGCCGAAAGTTAAGTACCATCGCGGCATTCGCCTGGAGGAGAAGTGGGAAACCACGAAAAACCACTTCCAGGTTGGCTGAGGTGGGAATCGAACCAACCTCTACTCAGTTGACCTCCTGAGGCTGAGTGGACCCCGTTCCAGCTCTCGTACCATTTTTGAAATTTCGTGACAGAGCCGGGAATCGAACCCGGGCCTCCGGGAGTGGCAGCTAATCACACTAACCACTACACCACAGAGGAGGACAAACACTAAATCAGGTTACATCACGCATTCCTATCTACGAAATGTCACTGTAAAATTTGTCACAAATGGAACATAATAATTGCTTTTACTTAAATGAAGTGAAAAATCTGCGGTAAATTAATAAATAATGTCGTTATTAGAGAAATATGAATACATACTTAAGGCCTGCAGACAGGACTCCTTTATGTCGTATTCCGCTGCTGGTGCCGTCTTTTGTTAATTTCTTGAGGTCCAGGGCTAGCACCGAGGAATGGGATAATTGCTTTTACTTAAATGAAGTGAAAAATCTGCGGTAAAATAAGAAATACCGTCGTTATTAGAGAAATACATAAGGCTTGTTGACTGGACTCCTTCATGTCGTATTCCGCTGCTCGTGCCGTTTTTTGTTAATTTCTTGAGGTCCAGGGCTAGCATCGAGGAATGGGAGTACTATGTCTGTGGATTCTCATTATCTTTGTCCATATGACTAGAGTGGCCAGTTCATACAGCAAAATGGAGGTCAACAGCATTCGCGATGTTATTTCGTTCTTCAATGAGGCAAATGACCATGTTATAGTGGTGTGGCTGGAACTCTACGGAAAAACAACCAAGGACGCATTCAACAACTTGGTGCTGCACATTACAGAGAAATATCGCAGGTACCACAAAAAATGATTTTTGTTGAAAGAAAAATAGCATGATCCCTGGACCAATAAATCACTAGTCCACAGAATTCTTCTTATGTACATTGGCCATAGCTTTTGTCGCCTATTAAATATTGCATATCGCAATACAATTCAGGAAATGATGTCATTGACAACTGAAGCAAAGAACTTAAATGAACACAGACATCACACACGAAATTGTTGAAAGTGTAAGACAAACAAAAGACATACGTGTTTTACTGTGAGCGTAGCACCAAAGGTACTTGTAAAGTAGTTAACTAGGTGTACATAATATTCTCCAAAAATAAAATTTTTCTTAATTTACCGCAGATTTTAGATTTCAACTGTGTAAAAGCAATTATTATGTTCCATTTGTGACAAATTTTAGTGACATTTCGTAGATAGGAATGCGCGACGTAACCCTAAATCAAAACACGATTTTATTGAAAATGAACAGGTTCAACTTTTTTCTTAATGATAAATTTGCGCACCCCTTGAAACGACACCGCGTACTCTGGTGGTACGCGTACCATACTTTGAACACCACTAGTCTAGACTATGAGGTCACGAGGGCTCATCGATAAAAGTAATATTCCCTGTGTAGTAACGGAAGTACTTCCTGCCAAGGCAGTATTTGTGTATATTGTAACAGCTGTACCTTTGACATAACATTATGGAGTACGGTATTTGTTATGCTCTTGGGCGGCTAACACAGTAGTTGTGCAGGTGGCAGGTGAGGTGTTCCTCCTGTCTTCAAGGTTCGGGGCTTCGACCCTCTCAACCTCCCGCTTCGACAACGTTGTATGGTCAACTTGTATTGACCCTACGCCTTTGTGCTGTTCTTTCAAACATGCAAAGACGGGAGTTATCAAATGCTATATTAAGATAGTGGATGAGGATTTGAAAAGTATTATTTCTGTTATGAACAAATTGTATGTAAATGATCTCTGGCGACTCATTCCATTGTTCACCAACAAAATTAATTAAAACCCAGTATTAGGTTGCCCAGAAGATTTCCTGTGTCTCTTTTGACCGATACAGTTAACCGGAACATCGAAACTGACACGCACGTAGCTTTAACGGAGTCAAATTGCATGCACACAGTAGCTGTGACCGTATTGTTATTATTATAAATTTAGCGTATGGCTTTTAGTACGGGACCGCCCAAGGACAGGTTCGGCTTGCCAGGTGTAATTTTTTTAAATCGACTCCCGTAGGCGACCTCCGCGTCGTAATGAGGATGAAATGATGACGACGAAACATACACCTGACCCCCGTAACCATTTAGCCATGTAACTGACCGTTATTATTATTATTATTATTATTATTATTATTATTATTATTATTATTATTATTATTATTATTATTATATTCATTTACGGCCATTGGATACCACAGTAATGGAAGCTGCCTTCGCATTCTTCCTCTAGCAGCCTGTCTTCTTTCCTCTGTCCATCCCTTTTTCAGTTTCTGTTCGTCGTGGAAGCCTCTGAAACTGTCAGTCAATGACCTATATTCTGTTCGGTTCATGATATCTTCCCAATTTCATCCAGACTATACAAGAACCTTCCTTACCTCCCTGAACCATTTGTCAGAAACTCTAGGTCTACTCTCAAGAGTTTTGAAAATCTGTTTTGCTAGACTCTTCTCGTCCATTCTAAACAGATGTCCATAAAAATTGTTTCTTATTTTCTTCATTGACTCAATCAATCCTTCGCTTTCCTGGTATAATTCCCTTCCTCGTAAGGTATGCTGACCAACCACGATTTTTGGATTCATTATCTTGCGGAGGAACTTTCTCTCAAAATTCTCAGCTTCTCTCGGTCCTGACATTTCTGTCATTTGGAGGCTTTCGCTAGCATACCGACACTCTGTTTTAATCACTGTGTTGTAGTGTCTTAGTTTAGCTTGCCTTGAGATGGCTTTCCGCTTGTAAAGAGTACGTGTCCTGCGAAAAGCAGCGGCCATCTTCTCTCGCTTGGCGTACTTTACTTGTTTTCTCTCTCGCTAGTTCTCAGCTGTATGATTTCTTGGAGGTACTTGAAGCTGTATACTATCTTACCATGCGCTGTCTTCAAGTGATGAGGGGCTGTTTTGCTGGGTTTTTTTTTAAAGGAAATTCGGAGTCCAGCTTTATCTGCTTTAGAGTATTTATCTGCTCTGTAGTTGTGTCGGGTGTTTCTATATGGGATCGCGAGGTCATCTGCGGATGCAAGGCAGTTAATCTTGATGCCATTTTTGATTCTCCAACTTATATGCTACTCGGTTGAGCAGTCCCTTTCTCGTCCAGTTCTTTTTGCCATTCGTGGAGGATCTTCTCCAAAACACAGTTGAAGAAAACCGGAGATTGATGAAGATGATAATGCTTGTTGTATAAAAGGGCCTAACATCTAGGTCATTGGCCTCCAATGGTATAAAATGAGACGAAATGTAATGACAATTTAAAAGTTCAAAATCATCCATTGACCAGAATAAAAAACGTGATGGTGAAGAATGAATGGATGTGGATATGAATTTAAAACAATCAATGGATCCGACACAGAAACTATCGTAAACAATAGTATTACAGACCAAGGGACTGCTTCTAAAGCACAACCCTGAATCGAGGATGCTTGTTGTCTAAAGGGATCCAAAATCCAGGTCAACGGCCGCTCATAATGGTACTTATCGCTAGTAAACCATGGTATTTATTATGTTGCGGTACTAATCAAAACTAGCGTAGACTCACAGTGGTCCACACATCATGGTACTACTCACAAGTATTGTACGTCGCACAGGTAACGCTGACTTATGGTGTTTCTCACATAATGGCGCCACTCATAGACAACGCAAACCCATGGTGTTCCTCACCTAGGTGTACCGTACCAATCACGGGCGCCGGTATTGCCGTGGTGTTCCTCACATAGAGGGTACCAATCGCAGGCAACGCAGACCCTCGGTGTCGCTGATGTAATGGTACTAATTACAGGCAACGCCCAGACCCGTGGTGTTTCTCATGTATGTATGTATGTATGTATGTTTAGTCATCAGCCCGAAGGCTGGTTAAATCCTCAACAGCTCTGCCATCAGCTGTCATAGCTGGCCTAGGCATCACTGAAGAGGCGTACTAGGGAAATGAGGAGTGAGGTAGTTTCCCGTTGCTTTCCTCACTGCGCCAGAAGTTGCTATTACATATCAGTCTGCCAAGCCCACTGAAATGCATGCACCAACCGACCCTATGAGTAATAGTTTCACACCATTCATAGCAGGGACTCATAGTGGTACTAATCACGGGTACTGGAAAACCCCTACAGACTCACCTTCTGTTGCTACTAATCACAAACCTATTGTGTACCTAACATAGTGGTACTACTCTCAAGTAAAGGCGACCCATGGTGTTTCTCGCATGGTGATACTAACTACAAGTACATTCATCATTCTAATACAATCATCCCTAGGTAGTCCCTTTTAGTCGCCTCTTACGACAGGCAGGGATGCCGTGGTGGTAATTTTCGTCTGCGTCCCCCAGCCACAGGGGGTAAACCGGAGATTATTATTATTTACAATTGGCTTTACGTCGCACCGACACAGATAGGTCTTACGGCGACGATGGGATAGGATATGGCTAGGATTGGGAAGGAATCAGCCGTGGCCTGATGTTAAAATGGGAAACCACGGAAAACTATCTTCAGGACTGCCGACAGTGGGGTTAGAACGTACTATCTCTCGAATACTGGATAGCGGCCGAACTTAAGCGACTGCAGCTATTGATCTCGGTATTATTATTATTATTATTATTATTATTATTATTATTATTATTATTATTATTATTATTATTATTGTACCGGGCGGTACACCTCCACTCCGTTAATTTAAAATGTGCGCCTGTTGGAACTCCTCTGCTGGAGGAGGGCTGAACTTTATCTACGCTGTTAATTCTTTACTTTCTCAAAAGATGTCACCATGTGGAAAAATTTGAGTTTTTGAACTGTGTCATTTTTGATGTGTTTTTGTTTCGCTTGAAGTAAGAAGTGTGAACTTTCTCTTCTAGAGGACACTACTGAAGATCTACAATAGTGCAACCTAGTGCGGAGTCAAAGAACTATTTTGTTGGAGAAAATTTAATTTCAAGAGTTTGTTCTTTGTTAAATTTCTTTCTGTCTTTGTTTAAGTTGGCAATATTTACCCCTTTCTTCCCCTTGTTCTGAATGTATCCAATCCCGGAATTCTTCTATTAATTTCTGACCAATCTGGAGTATCTTCCCCCAACTTGTATCGATTGCGGGGTCCTAGCCAATAAAATAGTTGTGGGCGGGTGTTTTCTTTCCCCTAACGCCTAGAACCTTCCACGAGAGGTTATAAACTGCTGATTTTTGGGTCTCCGGGCCACTTCTGTTCCATCTTTCAGTGTGTTAAGTACATAGCAGGGGGCGGGAAGCGCCTCTTTCTTCGGCAGCGGTCAACAACAAGGTAATGGCCGATTAATAACTTCTTTCTTTGCTAGCTCAGCAGTTTAACTTTCGGGGCGGGTTCTAAGCGTTCTACCATGTAACCTTTTCCTAAATGTAACTACTCTTTTATATATTCTCTTTTAAAGCTTCATATTGGGATAGAGAGTGCTAACCCTCTCGAGCTCCCACTCATATTGTTGTGAGGTGAACTTAGTTTTCTCAACCTATTCTTCGATAACGTAAAACAATGTGTTCTCTTCTTAAGTCACCTCTTTAGAATGGGATTAGCCCTTGTGTTAACGGCCTAGTGCCAAGTAGGTCTTAATCAAAGTGTACTAGGAGTGCCAGTTTGCCTCCTCCCAAATTGTCATCTTAGAGGTCATTTAATTAACCTTGTATATGTCCTGAGAGGACAGCTTGAAGGTGAAGTTTGGTGTGGCCTGTGATTGGCTTACACTTTGAGAGCAGATTGCGCTTTTGGAATTCAATTTTTGTATGCCTCGAGGAGGCTTTACTGTGTAATTTGAAGCAAGTGCTCCAGGGTTTGATTGGGGTCTTCTGCCCCTTGGTTAAAATTTGTATATCGGAAAGTTGGGCTAGTTGCCCAAGAATTGTGAACTCAGGGCTCGAAGCCCAAATTCTGTAATCTCTGTAATTGTACATTTCAAATTGTGTTTCGGCTACTAAGTACCTATTCTTTGTTATTACTTAATTTTGAAAAGAAAATATAACCTTGTTAAATTTTACAGTAACTTTGATTCCGTAGTTTGAGACTCATTCACGCCCGCACCTTCTTTCACCTCTACCTACCACCAAAACACGGTAACAAGTGGTAGCAGAGCGTGGTTGAATGGGTCTCAATTTAGCCCCTTTTGACGGCTAAACATTGTTTTGATCCGAACTCTAAATATTTTCCCAGTTGCTGGAATCTTTTGAGTTTTTCTAAATTGTTCTGTCATCATGCCAGGCCCTCGCGATGTTCTCCATCTTAATTATTTGCGCAAAGAGGAGTTGATCTATGAATTAACTATCAGAAATGTACAATCTGGAGGCACGGTTGCAGTAGACACTAACAAGCTTAGAGAGTCCCTAGATTTGCCCATTTCCATCCCCAATTTGGGAGAGAAAGAAATTGATGACTCTCTTTCCACGATCGTCGAGAATATTACTGGGCTAGCTTCTGTAGTTAGTTTTTTTGATGAAAATGATCCGTCTCCTAATCAAATTAAGCGTGTGCAAGGCAGGCTATATCATTTTTCGAATAGGGTTAACGATCTGTTGTCTCTAAAACTGAATGACGTTCAGAGGAAGGAAGCTAGTACGCTCCTGGAAAATATTTCCGAATTATCTAGTAAGGTCACTTTATTGTTGACTGGGGAAGTCCCTCCCAAATCTGATCAACCCACCATAGTGAATGCAGGTAGTGAGGAAGCGCCTCCCAAGGGAGAAGTTAATAGCATAACCGTTGCTGCTCAAACTATCTCTGCCCCATTGGACAACGAGCCTGAACGCCGTGCATCGTTGAGTAACATCCGTTCTGAATTAACTTCCTTGCCATTGAAACCTTTACCGACTATGTCACCCGGGTTTAGCAGCTTGCCTCATCCATTGGCAATGTTGCTCAGAGGGATCTCTAAGTTTTCCGTTAATACCACCAGTGATGTAATTTCTTTTTTAAGATTTCTAGTTGAATTTCAGGATCATGCCCTTGTGTTTTCTCTTTCTCCATGTCAAATTTTGCAAATTATCTATCCGTATGATATTGGTATTCTCTCTGATAAAATCGTAAGAGCCATTGCCGAGCAATCATCTATTGAGGATTTCCATGCCCATTTGCTAGCTAACTTCATCCCTGCTAGGGCTAGGTCCTCCCTTATTCAGAAGTACTATTATCGGGTACAGCGCTTGGATGAAAACTTGGCTGATTTCATACAAGACATTAAGTTTTATACCAGGGTGTTTGCTCTTCACTTCCCTGAGGATCAAATTGTACAAGCTATTGTGGAAGGGATTTCACCACCCTACAGGTCATATTTGTGTTTCGCGGCGTGCCCGCAAACTTTTTCTGAACTTGAAGCATTGGCCGTCTCAGCGGAAGGAGTTAGATACGCCGATTCTTTGCGTGTCGCGAAAGAACCCCCTCCTTCGTTTAGTAATACTCGGCCTCCACCTCGCCGACCAGTCACACCCCGTAAATGTTATGCTTGTGGGTCGCCTGACCATCTGCGCAATAAGTGTCCACTGATCAAGTCTAGTAGGGCAAATAATGGAGCTGGTTCAGCACAAGGCTGTTTTAAATGTGGGGCTTTCTCACATATCGCCAAGAATTGCCCAAACTCGAATAGCACCCCCTCCTGCTCAACTTCTGGTGCAAATTCCACCTATGCCAATAATAAAAAGTGACTAGTGGCTTCGGCTGAGTCGACTAATCCATCTTCCCGAGACTCAGCCCCGGGTAAACAGGTTGTAAATTCAGGGAACGAGCAATTTTCAAATTCATCTTTTGAATGCCCCAAAGAGTGTCTTAGGATTGCGGCGGATTCCCCCGCACCTATTCCTTTTCTTAAGATTGAGTTAAATAACGAGCCTATAACAGCTCTCTTAGATTCAGGCAGTGTTTGTTCGATTATTTCGGCTGAATGGTATTCTAAATTGAAAACGGTTTGTAAACTTCCTGACTATGTCTTTTCTCCTGTTCAATACGTTTCGGCTAATTCATCTCCATTAGAAATTCTAGGTTCCTTACTGGTCAAAATTCGTGTTTTTAAGTTTACATGGAAAGTTAAATTGTTTGTGGCCAAGCAATTGTCTAGCCCCATTATATTGGGAGCGGACTTTATTTCTCACACTGGTCTTGTGCTCGATCTCCAGTCTAGGTCGTGCACATTCAAATTTGCTTCTAATTGTAAAATACCACTATTAAAGTGTAATTCCGTGTCATGTTCTTCTATTTCGCCTACCCAGGATGAGATGTTGTTAGACCTTAGACATCTACCTGAGGAGCAGGCTAATAGTATTCGCAAACTGTGTCAGTCGTTTCCCGAGGTGTTCTCTGATACTCTTGGTGTTACTGACCTTATTGAATACAAAATTGAGGTCACGGATTCGATTCCTGTCCGTTTTCCACCTTATAGGCTATCTCCACCTAAAATGAAGGCTCTGAAAGAAATTATCGATCAGATGTTGAAGGATGGTATTATTAGGCCCTCTAAGTCGGCGTATTCATCGCCTATTTTTCTAGTCCCGAAACCCCAAGGAGGCTTCAGGCCTGTCATTGATTACAGGGCTCTCAATCGGAAGGTGGTGTTACAATCTGTGCCCCTTCCTGACCTTCACTCTTGTTTTTCATGGTTTCGTAAGGCCAAGTTCTTTACTATCTTGGACTTGAATCAGGCCTATAATCAAATTCCCCTTGCCGAAGAGTCTAAACATCTTACAGCGTTTGCCACGGACTGGAACTTATACGAATACAACCGCGTGCCTTTCGGGCTCCCCACGGGAGCAGCTGTACTCACTAGGCTACTAGATAGGGTCTTCTCCGACATCAAATTTGAATACTTGTATCACTACTTGGATGATGTCGTCGTATTTTCAGAGACTTTTGAAGAGCATCTAGATCATCTGCGAGAAGTTCTCGATCGCCTTCGTAAGGCTGGGTTAACTGTTAAGTTGTCCAAGGTTGCCTTCGCTAAGCCCTCTATGTCATTCCTAGGGCATATTGTGTCACCCGATGGTGTAGCAGTCGATCATTCTAGAACACAGGCCATCCGTGATTTTAAACCTCCCAAGGACATTAAAGGTATCGCCAGGTTCATTGGTATGGTGAATTTCTTCAGAAAGTTCATTCCTAACTTTGCTAATAGAGCGGCGCCCTTAAACCTTCTTCGTAGGAAAGGCATCAAATTCGAGTGGGGACCTTCTCAACAAGCCGCTTTTGAAGACCTTAAATTAGCACTTTGTAATGCCCCTGTACTTGCTATGCCTGATTTCTCGAAGAAATTCATCGTCCAAACCGACGCGTCGTCGTCAGCGGTAGCTGCAGTCCTTCTTCAAGAGACTGAACTAGGGAGGCGCCCCATCGCCTATGCGTCTAGGACTTTGTCGGCTCAAGAAGCCAAGTATTCCATCTATGAGCTCGAAGGTTTGGCAGTCTTATTCGCCTTAGAGAAGTTCCGTCTCTATCTGGAACATGTTAAATTCGACCTGGAGACAGATAATCAAGCCTTAAGCTGGGTCTTAGGTAGGCCGCGTCGTACTGGTCGTATAGCCCGTTGGGCCATCCGTATTTCTGCCTTCCAATTTGACGTCAGGCATATCAGAGGTACCGAAAATTTTGTTGCTGATGGACTCAGCCGTATGTTTTCTAACGACGTCGAGATCCAGGAACCGGTCGACAGTTCATCACCTCCCGAGTCCATACTATCTGGTGTTAATGCCATTTTAACAGATGCTCCCATGCTTTTTAGGGATATTGAGAAATACCAACGTGAAGATCCGACGCTGGCTCCGATAATGGAAACCCTTTCTTCTGGGGAACATGTCGTCCCTTATGTTCTGAGGAATGGTGTTTTATGTTGCCCTTCGAGGCATGACAAGATGATGAAGGTTGTCGTTCCAGCTGTTCTTGTGCCTATGATCTTCAAGTACTATCATGAGACCCCATTAGGGGGGCATCTTGGTATTTTTAAAACTCGTGAAAAGATTCGTGAAATGTTCATCTGGAAAGGTATGGACGGTGAAATCCGTGAACTAGTAAAGGCTTGTAAATCCTGTTTGATTAGTAAACCAACCACGTCCACCAAGGTAGGCCTCTTGTCTTCGCATCAAGCATCGCGCCCCATGGAACGCCTGTATATTGATTATGTAGGACCCTTCCCCCAGTCGAAGGGAAATGCCAACAAATTTATCCTTGTATGTGTAGATGGTTTTACCAGATTTTCCTGGTTATTTCCGACTAAGCTGGCTACCGCTCAGTCCACCATTTCTTGCCTAAGTTCTATTTTTGCTTCTTTTGGTCCGTGCCAATATATTGTATCCGATAATGCTAAGGCTTTTACATCTAATTTATTTCGTAAATTCTGCTTTGACTTATCCATCTCTCATGTAACTACTTCCGCGTATTATCCTCAACCATCTCTGGCTGAACGGGTTAATCGTAATCTCAGGTCCGCACTGATTGCCTATCATCATGATGATCATTCCAGGTGGGACACGTCCCTGCATTGGTTAGCTTTTGCTTTGAATTCGGCGGTTCATGAATCTCACAAGTTTACTCCAGCTTCTTTGATGTTCAAGTTTGTTCCCAACTCGCCGCTCTCTAACCTCTGGTCTCTGAGTGACATTCTACCCGAGACAATAGATCCGGATAACATTAAAGATCTTTGGAAGAAGGCTAAAGCCAATCTTAAAGTGTCTCATGAAAAGGTTAGGGAAAGGTATGATCGTGGACGGAGACCCACCCCTTTGAAGGTAGGTGACCAAGTTATGGTCAAGAATTTTGTTCCCGCGGGCAAGCTTGCCCCCAGATTTCATGGGCCTTGTATAATTCTCGATTTTCTCACGCCGGTTACATTGTTAGTAAGCAATCCAGCCACCGAGAGGATATTTAGGGTTCACCTGTCCCAGGTGAAACCGGTGTAAATTTTGTGTCAACTTGCTTCAAATAATTTGAAAGGAATATGAAGGTTATATTTTTTTTTGAGTTCAACTTTAAGGCTTTCTGCCCTTTCTATAATATTTTGGTCTTATATGTAATCCTCTTGTAAAACCTTCCCCGATCCGTTAAACTGCCATTCTGTCTTTGCCTCGGCCATTACCACGCTCCCGTCTCCTGCTTCAATACACACTGTGGCTTAATTTGAGTAAATGCCATGGATATCTGCACGCCGCTGACCCCTCGACCTCCTCACCAAGCCTGTGCCCTCAAAGAAACATGATGGTCCAACACAATTCTGCCGCCGAGTTTTTATGTTTCAGTGCCCCCGCAGCCGCGCAGCGCCGTGCAGCAACTGGGGAGGGGGATGGGCCCCCTCCTCTCCAGCGAGGACGACATGTGCACGGCGAGCCGGAGCTCTCCTCCCGGCCAAGGCTGATGTGCGGCGCACAACCTGCTACTTGCCCGCAGCCTGTATATGTTCACCGCGGGCGCGGCGTACTTCAACACCTCTGCTCCCCTCATAGTGCGGGCGAGCGGTATCTCAGGGTACTTGAGGGGTCCGAGCGGCCTCCTTTGGACGCAAGCTGCAACGGCCGGTCTGGCCATTCAACTTAGCCTACATCAACTACATGGACAGTCACTATAAGAGATGACTACACTTGGGAATTCAACAACAAATTTGGTGGACATTGCAAAATTTTTCATCACATTTTAAAAGATTATCTTCAGAAATTCGCCTTCTACAAACATAAAAACCTTACGTTACCAATTACAACAAAAATTTTGGAACTGAATTAAGAATTTCCCAAATACTTCTGCAAATTATTTTAATATCAACATCAAAACTTGGACTTTTGTTTTCAAACTGACTTCATGTGAAATCCCTGGAGGAACTTTTGGGGGGGGAGGTCTGTACCGGGCGGTACACCTCCACTCCGTTAATTTAAAATGTGCGCCTGTTGGAACTCCTCTGCTGGAGGAGGGCTGAACTTTATCTACGCTGTTAATTCTTTACTTTCTCAAAAGATGTCACCATGTGGAAAAATTTGAGTTTTTGAACTGTGTCATTTTTGATGTGTTTTTGTTTCGCTTGAAGTAAGAAGTGTGAACTTTCTCTTCTAGAGGACACTACTGAAGATCTACAATAGTGCAACCTAGTGCGGAGTCAAAGAACTATTTTGTTGGAGAAAATTTAATTTCAAGAGTTTGTTCTTTGTTAAATTTCTTTCTGTCTTTGTTTAAGTTGGCAATATTTACCCCTTTCTTCCCCTTGTTCTGAATGTATCCAATCCCGGAATTCTTCTATTAATTTCTGACCAATCTGGAGTATCTTCCCCCAACTTGTATCGATTGCGGGGTCCTAGCCAATAAAATAGTTGTGGGCGGGTGTTTTCTTTCCCCTAACGCCTAGAACCTTCCACGAGAGGTTATAAACTGCTGATTTTTGGGTCTCCGGGCCACTTCTGTTCCATCTTTCAGTGTGTTAAGTACATAGCAGGGGGCGGGAAGCGCCTCTTTCTTCGGCAGCGGTCAACAACAAGGTAATGGCCGATTAATAACTTCTTTCTTTGCTAGCTCAGCAGTTTAACTTTCGGGGCGGGTTCTAAGCGTTCTACCATGTAACCTTTTCCTAAATGTAACTACTCTTTTATATATTCTCTTTTAAAGCTTCATATTGGGATAGAGAGTGCTAACCCTCTCGAGCTCCCACTCATATTGTTGTGAGGTGAACTTAGTTTTCTCAACCTATTCTTCGATAACGTAAAACAATGTGTTCTCTTCTTAAGTCACCTCTTTAGAATGGGATTAGCCCTTGTGTTAACGGCCTAGTGCCAAGTAGGTCTTAATCAAAGTGTACTAGGAGTGCCAGTTTGCCTCCTCCCAAATTGTCATCTTAGAGGTCATTTAATTAACCTTCTTTTTCATTCAATAGACCTCAGTAGGTGGGGTATTTTACCCCTGTGTATATGTCCTGAGAGGACAGCTTGAAGGTGAAGTTTGGTGTGGCCTGTGATTGGCTTACACTTTGAGAGCAGATTGCGCTTTTGGAATTCAATTTTTGTATGCCTCGAGGAGGCTTTACTGTGTAATTTGAAGCAAGTGCTCCAGGGTTTGATTGGGGTCTTCTGCCCCTTGGTTAAAATTTGTATATCGGAAAGTTGGGCTAGTTGCCCAAGAATTGTGAACTCAGGGCTCGAAGCCCAAATTCTGTAATCTCTGTAATTGTACATTTCAAATTGTGTTTCGGCTACTAAGTACCTATTCTTTGTTATTACTTAATTTTGAAAAGAAAATATAACCTTGTTAAATTTTACAGTAACTTTGATTCCGTAGTTTGAGACTCATTCACGCCCGCACCTTCTTTCACCTCTACCTACCACCAAAACACGGTAACAATTATTATTATTATTATTGTATTTTATGATCATTTCTCGGGATGACTCTCAAGCAGTCATAAGCCACTTGCAGATTTAGCAAAACTGCCTTGCAAAACCCCTTCTTAATTCGCCAGCGAAGCTATCTGATTTGTTTTTTGAGGGCTAGTCCACGAGAGTCCCGGGGTGAAAACTATGCCCCTCTACTCACCTGTTTCCGAGAATGTCTGTGAGTCGGAAAGTCTCTGATTTGCTACACTAGCGGGGAAAAAACAATCTGGCTGAGAGTCGGTATTTGCCTCCCGTCAGAGATGAAACCCTCTCTTCGCTTGGGAGAAGAATTTTTAATGAGTCGGATAGCTGTGCGTTTCAACGAGAAGACTTCTTAACAAACAGCCCTTTCAGGGGTGTAATTTTGAGGCATTTCATGATAGGTGCGATTTTTAATTTGTAAAATGCCGAAACATGAGATTAATTTCAAATTAAAACAGATCATAAGTGATCCAAGGGCCGCGGTGCTTCAGACGAGTCCGCGGCTTCTTGGCCCTCACGATCTGTTTTAAGAGAAGGATGCCATTGTCAGTTGAATTACTAGAGAGGATACTAGTTTTGGTCATCTTTACTAGTTTATTTATCTGAGTTCTAAGAGTCGGAATGCGAAGTTCAGTTGTTCAGTTCGCATCTTCCTGTTAGACCTCAGAAATGGAGCTCTTGTCATTTTAAGTGTCTTAGTGATAGGCTAACTTCAACAGCTGATATAAGAGAATGACGGGAGATATCGTATTATTTTGAAAATATTAATTATTAGCTTGACCAGCTCTCATATAGCCGGCCCCGTGGTGTAGGAGTAGCCTGCCTGCCTCTTACCCGGAGGCCCCGGGTTCGATTCCCGGCCAGGTCAGGGATTTTTACCTGGACCTGAGGGCTGGTGCTGACCACACGACACCTCGTAATCTGCAGGCCTTCGGGCTGAGCAGCGGTCGCTTGGTAGGTCAAGGCCCTTCAAGGGCTATAGTGCCATGGGGTAAGCTCTCATATACCCCGCTTGCGTCGTTTTCGACCAGTATACAAGTTGAAAACCCAATCCAAGATCACACCAGACGCAAAGACCAATATATTGCGTTTTTTGGACACGTTAAATATTCAGTATGCCGATAATATTGTTATTTAATCTGAGACTGCAGAAGATCTGAAGAAATTGCTGAATGTTATGAACAGAAGGAATGGAAGATGAAAATAAATAATTCCTAAGCTAAAGTAATGGAGTGCAGTCAATGAAGTCAGGTGTTGCAGGAAATATTAGATTGGGAAATTAAGTCTTAAAAGGAAGTAGTTGAATATTGTTACTTGGGTAGTAAAATAACTAACTATGGCAGAAGTAAGAAGGACATAAAATGCAGACTAGCACAAGCAAGGAAGGCTTTCCTAAAGAGAAGAAATTTGCTCACTTCGAACATTGATATAGGAATTAGATGCTTCTAGAGCGTAGCTTTGTACGGAAGTGAAAGATGGATGATAACTAGTTCAGAAAGAAAGAGAATAGAAGCTTTTGCAATGTATTGTTACGGAAGAATGCTGAAGGTGAGAGGGGTAGATCGAATCACGAATGGAGAGATACTAATTCGAACTGGTGACAGGAGATCGGTTTGGCCACATTTGTCGAGAAGTGATAGAATGATAGAACATATCTTAAGACACCAAGGACTTGTTCAGTTGGTTTTTGATGGAGGTGTAGGCGGTAAGAATGGTAAGGTTAGACCAAGGTATGAATATGATAATCAGATTAGAGCAGATGTAGGATGTAGTGGTTACGTACGAAGAAATGGAAAGGTTAACACGGGATAGGGTGCATGGTGGGCTGCATGAGAGAAGTCTATGAATGATGGCTCAAACAACAACAAATATTCAGTTGTTTTTCAGTTTCTCACTTCATATTTTACATTTTATTTTCCCTCGTATGCTATTAGAATTTTACGATAAACATTCCTACGAGTAGATGAGGAACGCTGGGATATCAGCACATTAGCCAATGGCTAGCAAACCTTTAAAAGTGAATTTCATGCCGTTGTTTGTACACATGCAAGCTCTCCATAGCAGTTTGGAATTACTGTATAAACTTTCTCTTGTACTGGTGCCAATTTGGCTTAATGAACTTGCTGATTATGTTTAGCTATAAATCAGCTGATGAGTCAGTTGGTAGTGTTGTGCCAAATTGCGAGGATGTGCTTTCATAATGTTGTGTTCTTTCTTGAACCGGAGCTTATGGATCATTTCAAATACTCAGGATGGTAATATACTGTGGGCCGGTTTCTTCGACGAATATAATAATAATATAAGTGTTACACTGCTGTTATGTAGACTTAACACACAATTTAACAAAACGTTAATACTTGTGTTAAATTACCACGACATCAGCTCTGTATTAAACCTTTTCACAGCTGTTAAAATTTCAAAATGGCAGCATCTAGAAGACGTAAGTTTGAAGCTATACTGCTGTATGAAAACCATAAATTAAAGAAGGCAAAGGATGGTCCATTCTAAGAAAGTTTTCTTCAATGATACGTACCTAATTACCAAAGCCATAATGAACAAGAAACTGGAAGAAATTGAAAATAGGTTGGAGTTTCCGAGAGATTACAACTTTTTAGTGCCTCCAGTGCAGTAGTTCATGTCATTTATTGTAGGAGACTACGCTCTTAAGTGCAAGGCAATAATGTTTATAATTGTGCAAAGACGTTCCCCTATTGGCAAGGCATTAAGTTATTTTCCACGCAGTAAAAGAACGATCGAAAATCATTCAAGATGTATATCAAATATCACATTTTCCAGGTATTGTAGAAGCCTGAGATTGCACTCATATAAAAATACAGTATATTGAATATTGTGACAATCGTCTGCTCTTTTATTTTTCAAGCTCATCCGCATACTTTCAAATTAAATCTGTATTAAAGTTTGTCTCAAGTTCAGTATAATGACGCTTTTCTTGCCTCGTAGCCAACGGCCGTAGCCGTGTTGAAACACCGGATCCCGTGAGATCTCCGAAGTTAAGCAACATTGGGCGTGGTCAGGAGTTGGATGGGTTGCCACGCGCTGTTGGTGGGAGGTAAGGGAATGGAGGAGCGGAAAGGAACTGCCCACCCTACCGCACGTAAACTCCGCCTCAGGAACACCTCTGCGGAGGTTCGGACCTGCCTTCGGGCAGAATAACCCTTACCTCTTAACTATAACCTCTAATAATGTAAAAAAATGTGCGACAAAATACAATTCCAAGATACCGCTCTGGGCAAAAGCCACCTACGATAGAAATGTTCTTTCCCGTCTAAAGTGACTTGTATCAAATAAGCCGTGAGAAAAACTGAGTGCTATCACCAAATTTGTATTCTTTTAACAGGCCTTAAAAATTGGTAGTTTTCCTGAATATTTCAAAAAATATATGACGCTCTCACTCCCCGTCACATTTTCCCCTATTTTTTTTTTTTTAAGCTACACGTTTTGATAGGCTTATTAATACGCCAGATTCCAAGTGTCTTAGTGCTACAGTTTTCCCTTAGGATGCTAAAAATCGTTATTTTTTTTCTGTACTTAAAATTTTAGAATCCTGTAACTTTCTTATTTTTCAACCAAAAATCCATGTTTCTTTTACGAAAAATTGTTCATTCTCCGCAGTCCCCACTAAAAACAAATCAAAATCAGTGCATTACCAATATATTACGGACAGAAGAAAGTCGTCGTCCACCTCTGTGGTGTAGTGGTTAGTGTGATTAATTGCCACCCCCGGAGGTCCGGATTTGATTCCCGGCTCTGCCACGAAATTTGAAAAGTGGTACGAGGGCTGGAACAGGGTCCACTCAGCCTCGGGAGGTCAACTGAGTAGAGGTGGGTTCGATTCCTTTCCTGGAAGTGGTTTTCCGTGGTTTCCCACTTGTCCTCCAGGCAAATGCCTTTATGGTACCTAACTTAAGGCCACGGCCGCTTCCTTCCCTCTTCCTTGTCTATCCCTTCCAGTCTTCCCCTCCCCCCGCAAGGCCCCTGTTCAGCACAGCAGGTGAGGCCGCCTGGGCGAGGTACTGGTCATCCTCCCCAGTTGTATTCCCCGATCCAGAGTCTGAAGCTCCAGGACACTGCCCTTGAGGTGATAGAGGTGGGATCCCTCGCTGAGTCCGAGGGAAAAGCCAACCCTGGAGGGTAAGCAGATTAAGAAAGAAAGAAAGAAAGAAAGAAAGAAAGAAAGAAAGAAAGAAAAGAAAGACGTCCCTGTTTTAGTGGTATCATTGCTATTTGTTGTGCTTGTTATTTTGATCCACACTGTACAGTGGTTGCCATGGTTACAGCGGTGTTGGATAATTTTCGGCGAAAATCTGTCAACGCTAATTCTAGACCAGCCCCTACCCCATAAACATATCCATATTAGTAGAAGAGATGGGATTTACTCCAGCAAGGTCGACGAATACAGAATACAGAATGTGTCTCGGCCCACAAGTGGCCACGGTTCTACCGTGGTTCTGCGCCTCTGTATGCGGAAGACGGAGAGGGGCTGTTCTCCAGCGTCGGCTGTCCTGAGAATGGTTTCTCCGTAGTTTTCCGTTCTCCTGCACTAATGCGAATGTAGGGGCAGTTCATAGTATAGACCACAGCCTCTCTCACCTTCTCCCCCCATCTCCTTCGATACAAATCTCCTGGCCTGAGAGACGGCGTCACCGTCTAGGTGGCTAGCCTTCCTCTTCAGGGAAGGAATGAAAACATTTAGTAGTAATGGTAGTAACAGCAAGGTTAGTGTTGAGTCACCCTTTCACCGCGACTCAGTCTGGAAAAACCATACTCCCGCGCCTTCAAACGGTATCCTGCATTCCTGTGTGCTCAATTGCTCCGCACTCAAATGCTGCTGCTTGCACTCAGTCTCAATAGTGCCGATTAGTTAGGGGTAGGGGGGAGGGGGCAGTCGGGCAATTCCCCCCCCCCTACACACACACTTCGTGGGGATTTCTTTTTAACCGGGCGAGTTGGCCGTGCGGTTAGAGGCGCGTGGCTGTGAGCCTGCATCCGGAACATAGTGGGTTCGAATCACGCTGTCAGCAGCCCTGAAAATGGGTTTCCATGGCTTCCCATTTTCATACGAGGCAAATGCTGGGGCTGTACCTTATTTAAGGCCACGGCCGCTTCCTTCCAACGTCGGTGCGACGTAAAGCCATTTGCAAAAAAAAAAACATTATTTTAAAAATTCCATTTCAGGCACCTGACTATTTTTTTTAAGTTTCGACAGGCAGAAGAACTTAAAAGTTATTTAAAAATCGCCTGTAACTAAAAATTATAAAAAGCAATTTGTACAGTCCCTGTTGGATAGTTCCTTCCTTGAATGTCTTTAATTATTAAGAGTAATACTTGACGGAAATACAGTCCGGCTCCATGGCTAAATGGTTAGAATGCTGGCCTTTGGTCACAGGGGTCCCGGGTTCGATTCCCGGCAGGGTCGGGAATTTTAATTAACATTGGTTAATTTCGCTGGCACGGGGGCTTGGTTGTGTCGTCCTCATCATCAGTTCATCCTCATCACGACGCGCAGGTCGCCTACGGGTGTTAAATCAAAAGACCTGCACCTGGCGAGCCGAACATGCCCTAGGACACTCCAGGCACTAAAAGCCATACGCCATTTCAACGGAAATACAAAATGTCGTTCGTTGCGGCTAACCGATTCATACCGCGCAGCAGCGTGTAGTACTGTATGTGCTGTGAGGAAGGGTAGCAAGGCTATATTCTTGCCAAGGTCATGGACACAGGTATAATTCACCCTCTTGCCGGTCGCATTCGTCATTCTGGAAGTCTCACTCACACCTCCACTTTGTCCGAAGCGTATCCTGCGTCATGACATTTAACCTCAGTTTTTTCGAAAACGAAAGCGTATTGACATAAACCCTTATACACGAGTTACTGTTGAGTTACTGTTGAGTGCACCCCCCCCCCCCGCCCCCGTCCCTCTCCTCAGGTACATTGAAGCTCGTGTAACGTTCCAGACGTCACAGTGTAATTATGTTAATTTTATTATGTGTAATTAATTCAGGAATTTAACGTCATGATATTTATCTTGGTATGTAATTTTATTATAATTCATGTTTAATCATTTGCTCACTATCATTTCATTACTTTGTAACTACGACTTGTAAACGAGGGCTGAATATCCTAATATTCACTTAGATTCTTGCGACATTCGTTTAAATTTAACTTGCAGTAGATTTCCTCTATCTTGCCACATCACCGAGGAAGAAGGAACGACAAATTTAGACATCAAATTCTGGGAAAAGCGAGCACGTGTTCAAGCGTTATAACGACAGCTACCGTATTTCGACCAGAATAATTCAAACTGATCACCGCCTATATTTTCAAAGGATCGTCATGTTGCCATGGATACTGAGTGAAAGGGCTAATAGAAGAACAGTTGATATCATGGTTAAGACCCATCAACTCTAATATCTGGAGTGGGGAGAGACGTGTCAACTGATTGGACCACGTGTAGCGACCTGTAATTAGAGCCAGAGAAGGTTATAAAAGGGCGTGTTGGAGCTCTTGGCTTCATTCTTCTTGATTCTGCATTCGTTATTATTAATCTTCTTGATTCTTCGATCTTGTATTTCGCTGTAGGTCTGAGAACTTGTCTTATGGTTGTTGTACCATAGTGGACTAGTGTGATAGTTTATCACTTCTACATTAATTACTTCATTACCACGACGTGGTACTTAGGAATTTCTGAATGAGGGGTGTATAGCCACTCTCATCGGGAAGTACGTACAGCTCGGCTACTAGACCGGTTTGTACCAGTCTAAGACAATAGGTAGTATTAAACTAGATAGAAATGAAACTTCAGGGCACATTTTCAGTAAAGTTGGAAGGATTATTAATTGAGTATCCTCTCCACATAACCCAAGGAGGTTTTTCTAACTATGACTTAGGGCTCATCTCCAATATATGGAATAGAGCATAATAGGGAGTGTTAGTGTTGAAGCCATCTTCCAATTAATGGTAGGTGCACTTAGCCAGGCAGGAATGGTAATGAGCTGCAGATGAAGATATCTCAAAGACGACCGGTGATGTTCCAGCTACAAGGATGGAAGCTGTCCAAGGACCAGCAGAACAAGACTACATGGTGAGCAAGCGAGTTAAAAATATTGCAAGTTTTCGCGAAGTAGAGTCATTCAACTTTTTGTTAAATTCATTTCCTATTTTAAATTCAGTTCTCGTTAAACCGTCGTCATTTATATTCAATATAATAAATAGTATTTTCCTAGTTCACTTTAATCAATCTGCCTTAATTAGCCTTTCGATTTCTAATTCTCCTGCTTAATGATTAGTGCACTATCACCCCTGTGATAAGAGTCCGTCCAAGCTTGATTATAAATTTTTATCTTTAAGTCATCAACTTAAAGATTGGCGCCCTTAGCTTGCATGGTTGCATTTCTCGTTCAATGATTGTTCTGAAAGAGGGGAAGCCACACTCGTTGAAATCAGTTGGACGTTGTCAGTCAATGTGTCTTTGTAATTCCATCTAGTGTCTGTAACTTTGTTAGTGTGTAGTCAAATACTAAATGAAATTTTAATAATATAATCACGCCGAACTTTCACGCCGAACTTCTATTTAATAATGTAATACATCTGTAATTATTGTCCCTTTGGTGAATGTTTTATTATATAATAACTTACAACTATTACCGCACTAAAGTTGATAGACTCATCCTTCACGTCTCTATCAAAATTCGCCCAGAGAGCATTAAAAAGGCTTTGTTTTTTATTTTTATTTTTATGGCATACACCCCCCTCCCCTTTTCTCGGTTCTAACCCTTAAACCCGGGAATATTTTGCTGTCTATAAATGTTTGTCCCCCCCCCCCACACTTCTAACTCCCAGTCGCAGCTACTGCCCATCCGCGTTAGATTCATGTTATTCCAGGTGAATATATTGGGTGATATTGCCTTTTTGATGCGGCTCGACCAGTTGGAAGCACGCCTTACGACAGACGGAGAGTACAGAAAATGTAATCCGACACTCCACTTCGAAGTGGATTGGCGGAAGTTAAGAAAAAAGACCTGCTATTTCTTCGGAAATATGTAGAAAAAGTATCTGATTGTAGATATCTATTATATTCGAAGGAGAGTTAGGGGACGTAGGAGGGACTGGAAGAACATATCGGTTTCCATGACAACATGATAAACACGCCCGGAGCCAGTGAGTGGGGGGTCTGTTTTCATCTTGTCAATATCATGTAGAAGGTTACGTTTAAATTACGCTACTATTGGCTGAAAAAAGATAAAAACAGGGAAAATATAAAGAAATATGGTAGTGTATAATCGATACTGCGATACATTATTAACATCGCTGTTATTTAAAATATGTGGTGATTAAAATATATTACCAATATTTAGCTAGACGTTAATCAATATCTTCAGTGACTGCTTCTGTAGTAATTGAGCGATCGTTCCCGGTCGAGTGTGGTGCCATTTGAACGTGTTAAAAGTGGAACTCCGAGATGAACTATATAGTATTCGGGACGAAAGGCTGTACACTAAGAAATCGAATAACGCCGCCCTATTCTCTGGTGTGAAAATGGGAAACCACGGAAAACCATTTTCAGGGCTGCCGACAGTGGGGTTCGAACCTACTATCTCCCGAATACTGGATACTGGCCGCACTTAAGCGACTACAGCTATCGAGCTCGGTCGACCCATATTTTAACTGGCTTAAAATAGAATACGCATATTTTATTGCATAGTGCAGCAGTTAACCTTCAGTACCGATGTGTTGTTGCAGGTGTGATCTGTGGGTTTGATTTAATTCAGGAAAATACATATGCATATGAGTGTGGCTGATTGTGTTCCAAGTTACCCCATTTGGAATGCCGTAATGCGTTGTCAAGCACTGAAGAAAATATGGGTGATTTAAGAAATGTACATATTTTATTGAAACAATATGATGATGCAAATTTGCTTTGCCCTAATATAATGGCATCATGGCAAATATTGCTTATAGGGAAAGTTTGAATGTTTTTGAGGCTAAATTTATAGATTTTCTTTCTGTTAGTAGGCTTCAAGTTAAAAGGAAAATTGTCCAGTTCTTAAATGTAAATTCATTGAATCATCTGTGTAAGGAATGTGCCGATATTTTTGTTGACAAGTGTTTTATATGATGATACAATGCTTTTAAATGAGAAAAAAGAAAAATCTAGCCGTGAACGTTCAGGCAGGAATTCTAAAGCTAAAAAAGTAATGCATAAATGAAAGATCAAGCCCTTTCACAGCAGTCCCTTTCACATCTTGATTATATGTCTAATTTCAGTCTTAAAATAATAACCTGTTAAATAATTCTTGATTCATTTATCCAGAATTGCTTTAGTAACTTTGAAATTAATATCTTAGTAACACTTTCTTTCTAGACGTAATTTATTTATCCATTTCCGTATATACATTTCCATTTATACTTGAATTTAGCGCGACTTGTCACCCATTTTAACAAGGCTAAATCCGGAAGTGTCGCGTATTATCTCTACTGTATTTGGTAGGGTCCCTAAACTGTAAAGTTAGCGACACTGAACCAAACTCAACAGTTAGAAAATAACTATAAATCACTACCTTCAGTATTAATAGGGGAGAAAGGGTAAGGTTGCACCCTTAGTGTATAGGCTTACATGACGAGTAGCATAAAACGGACACAGAATGCCTTCGTGACATTCATACCTGTAACTAGACATTTTTTATTACGCCACCCAGTCTTAGGTTTACCTCGGATAGCCACACCTTGATGACAGACGCACGTTACGTTTACTTTGACAACATAGCCAAGAAAGACCTGGGATTATTATTATTATTATTATTATTATTATTATTATTATTATTATTATTATTATTATTATTATTATTATTATTTTACACCCCACTAACTACTACTTAATCGGCTTTCGGAGACGCGCCAGAATTTAGTCCCGCAGGAGTTCTTCTACGAACCAATAAATCTACCGACACGAGGCTGACGTATTTGAGCACCTTCCAATACCATCAGACTGAGCCAGGGTCGAACCTGCCAAGTTGGGGTCAGAAGACCAGCGCCTCAACCGTCTGAGTCACTCAGTCCGACATTTTTTTTTTTAAGAAGCCTCCGTGACTCAGGCGGCAGCGGCCGGCCTCTCACCGCTGGGTTCCTTGGTTCAAATCCCGGTCACTCCATATGAGATTTATGCTGGACACAGCGGCGGGTGGACAGGTTTCTCTGCGGGTACTGCGGTTTTCCCTGTCATCTTTCATTCCAGCAACATACTCCAATATAATTTCATTTCATCTGTCAGTTATTAATCATTTCCTCATTCTTCGATCCTGCAGGCGGGGGTGATCCTATTCTCTATCAACACCTCTTTGAGAAGTGCGATAAGCTTCGGCAGCCGGCACAATTCCTATCCTCGCCGCTAGATGGGCCTTCATGCATTCCATTCCTGAACCAGACAAATGACTGGAAACAGTCTGTGGATTTTCATTTTTTTAATTGTTAGTAAAATTGTAAGCCTTTTACTCAAGGCCTCGGATTCGATTTCCGGCCAGGTCAGGGATTTTTTTAACAAGTTGCTTTACGTCGCACCGGCACAGAGAGGTCTTATAGCGACAGTGGGACAGGAAAGGGCTAGGAGTGGGAAGGAAACCGCCGTGGCCTTAATTAAGGTACAATCCCGGTATTTTCCTGGTGTGGAAAAGGGGAACCATGGAAAACTATCTTCAGGTCTGGCGACTGTGAGGTTCGAATCCACCATCTCCCGAAGACTGGATACCGGCCGCCTTTCAGCGACTACAGCTATCGAACTCGGTCAGGGATTTTTAACTGGACCTCAGGGCTGTTTCAAGATCCACTCCATCTACTTGAAAGCAATAAATTGAGGAACTAACTGACGGTGAGATAGCGGCCCCGGTCTTAAGCGCCTGGGTGAGAGCATTTTTGTCACTTAGACCACATGTTACCACATAATCTGCTGGCCTTCGGACTGAGAAGCGATCACTTTATGAGCCTCGGGGCCGGTAGTGCCTGAGGATGTTTTAATTTATCATTAATCATAATCCCTGTCACCATTTCTTTTCCTTGAGCAGACTGCGTGTTGGAATGAACACGACCCATCCGCAAACTTGTACAGTATCTCCTCACCACCTCTCTTCCAGTATGTTCTCCCATTTTGGGTTGTTCCTAACCAGGTCTTTCTGTCTGCTTCATCTGACCTTCTCTAGTTCTTCCTTGTACTCTTTTTCCATTAATGTTTTTTTTTTAGTAGGCACTATTGTTGTCGAACTTACAGCAATAACATGCAATGGAACTGTCAATCATATCATCCGTTTTCAATGCCCGTATCTACTGCTGTCTCTTCTACCTGTCATTCGCCCGATCTTATTGAACCTGTATGATAAACACCCATTATCTCCAGACTGATTAGGAGGTCAGACGTCAGACATTTATCTTAAGGAGATTAATTCAGAATAAGAACATTATGGATGTTCGAATCGGAACAGATGTCAGGTGTTCTATTTCCGACATTGCGCCTAATGTAAGTTTTTCTCTGCTCTCACCATGTCTAGGAATTATATATGATAAATATAATATGTTGTTGTTGAGTATTCAGCCGGAAGGCTGGTTTGATCCTCTACAGTTCCACCAACAGCTGTCATAGATAGCCTAGGTGTCACTGAAGAGGCATACTAGGGAAGTGAGGAGTGAGGTAGTTTCCCGTTGCTTTCCTCACTGAGCCAGAAGTTGCTACTGCATATCAGTCTGCCAAGCCCACTGAAATGCATGCACTAACCGACCCTGTGAGCGATATTTTCACAACATTCATAACAGGGACTGTCTGCATAAGGAATGGCATTACTGGCATCGCTCATACCTCAGTCACTTTCATATTGTCAAAGCCAAGGATGAGACTGAGACAGGTCAATGAAAGTAACAAATTTATTCTAGCCCATACCACAAGATATAGTGCACTGTAAACACTACATCCTGCTGTGACTTCCCCTCTCGGAGAACAATCATCGAACGAGAAATGCAACCATTCAAGCTAAGGGCGCCAATCTTTAAGTTGAGGACTTAAAGATAAAAATTTGTAATCAAGCTTGGACGGACTCTTATCACAGGGGTGGGGTGATAGTGCACTAATCATTAAGCAGGAGAATTAGAAATCAAAAGGCTAATTAAGGCAGATTGATTAAAGTGAACTAGAAAAATACTATTTATTATATTTAATATAAATGACGACGGTTTAACGAGAACTGAATTTAAAATAGAAAATGAATTTAACAAAAAGTTGAATGACTCTACTTCGCGAAAACTTGCAATATCTTTAACTCGCTTGCTCACCATGTAGTCTTGTTCTGCTGGTCCTTGGGAAGCTTCCATCCTTGTAGCGGGAACATCATCGGTCGTCTTTGAGATCTCTTCATCTGCAGCTAAGTACCATTCCTGCCTTGCAAATTGCACCTCCCACTAATTGGAAGATGACTTCAAAACTAACACTCCCTATTATGCTCTATCCCATATATTGGAGATAAGCCCTAAGTCATAGTTAGAAGAACCACCTTGGGTTTTATGGAGAGGATACTCAATTAAGAATCCTTCCAACTTTACTGAAAATGTGCTCTGAAGTTTCATTTCTATCTAGATTAATACTACCTATTGACTTAGACTGGTTCAAACCGGTCTTGTAGCCGAGCTGTACGTACTTCCTGATGAGAGTGGCTATACACCCCTCATTCAGAATTTCTAAGTACCACGTCGTGGTAAATGAAGTAATTAATGTAGAATACGAATGCAGAATCAAACGAAGAAGATGAAGCCAAGAGCTCCAACACGGCCTTTTATAACCTTCTCTGGTGCTAATTACAGGTCGCTACACGTGGTCCAATCAGATGACATGTCTCTCCCCACTCCAGATATTAGAATTGACGGGTCTTAACCCTGATCTCAACTGTTCTTCTATTAGTCCTTTCACTCAGTATCCATGGCAACATGACGCTCCTTTGAAAATATAGGCGTTGATCAGTTTGATAATTCTGGTCGAAATACGGTAGCTTACGTTAGAACGCTTGAACACGTGCTCGCTTTTCCCAGAACTTGGTGTCTAAATTTGTCCTTCCTTCTTCCTCGGTGATGTGGCAAGATAGAGGAAATCTACTGCAAGTTAATTTTAAACAAATGTCGCAAGAATCTAAGTGAATATTAGGATATTCAGCCCTCGTTTACAAGTCGTAGTTACAAAGTAATGAAATGATAGTGAGCAAATGATTAAACATGAATTATAATACAATTACATACCAAAATAAATATCATGACGTTAAATTCTTGAATTAATTACACATAATAAAATTAACATAATTACACTGTAACGTCTGGAACGTTACATACGCCCCCATGAGTTCTTAACAAATATCACATGAGTTGAGAACTCACACACTTACTCCCACATTGACTTGAAATACCTCTATTACCTGCCCATTACGAGCGACATTATTTTCATACAATTAATTATATCTCACTGTTTCCATATCTCTCTTAGACTGCTTACCATTGCGAATGTCTGTTATTTCAGTTCATCTTGAGGTTTAGATGCTAAATTATGCCCAACATGAGCAACTTTTCACTTTTGTAAAAAAACAAGATTATCCTAGAGAATATAACATAATATATACACAATTCAGATTACAAACTCTGCCGAGTGTCTATTTGTCCTTTTACTCCCCATCTCTCCGACATTCTTTGCTAGATAGCAGTAACACGTTCTCTTCCAATCTTTTACATTAGAAACATGGAAAACAAATGATACAAACAATTTACACTTTTATCACTCTTTCGAATGTTTCAACCTTATCTTGAAGCAGGATGCAATACACTTCGCACAAATCCACACGTGATTTAAGCTCACGGTAAAATTATTGCAAGTTAGAAATGCACATACGGGAAAATTAATTATTTGCCGTCGTCAGCTTTAATTAGCCTTCTGTAACATCTCAGAAAACAAATATATAAAATTTCATGGCCTCACATACGGAAAACAGATGATCTATTGTCAATGAACGAGCGTAACTCTACCGCCACACAAACACCTCCCTTGTTTACAAACACAACTAGGAAATACCACCACAATTGAGACGTAAACTCATCCCGCTCGTAGTCTGACATAACAAGTAGCAACTTCCCCGAGTTACTGACCTATATCTCACAATCCGGTTCAGCCACCTCACACGACAGGTATCTCCGTAAACTACTAATGTTATATGAACCATTCATTACGCTCTCGCCATCCGCTAACTTGTAAGCACAGGGTCCTAGTTTTCTATGTACTTTATAAGGGCCTTGATATAAAAGAAAAAATTTCTTTGTTACCTTATCCTCACTATTTGACAACATAGGAACTCTCACCAAAACCATATCACCTACCTCAAAGTTATCCAGTACCTTACGTTTCTGCTGCCTTTTACGTTTATCTCCAGATTTAATCAGGTTCTCCCGTGCCAGTCGGACGTAAAATTCAGCATTACGAGGTGGTTCCTCAGGCAAACCTAACACTCTCACTACGCTCTCGCATTCAATACACAGACGTATAGATCCATCAGACTTAGGCACGACAATTAAGGGATTAACATATTGACTGTTTGATAATTCAATCACATCGTCTGCTAACATAGCTTGAATTTGATCCTCTACGGCTTTGGCATATTTGTGTGGTATCGGATACCGCGGTCCGCTGAATGGAGTCTTATCCAGCACAGAAAAAGAATGTTCATACAGATGGGTAACACCAGGTTTCTCGGAGAAAATCTCCACGTGTTCACACAACACTTCAAATAACTTGTCCTTCTGGATTTCATTTAACTCATTTCTACTTACGGCTTCTTTCAAGCCACATATTTTATCCTCATTAATCCACAACTGGCACAACTTCAGGCCCTCACTAGCCTCTTCATTTACTTTAGAAACCTCTCTCATTCTCCACACTGTACTAACTTCCGTTTTCCTCTGAATTTCCTCCTCAAACTTGACCTTGATATACTCATTATTCCACCTCAAATTTAGCGCTAGATCATTGTAATTTAACTGAGCCAATTTTAACGTTAACCAGTCAGATCCCAAGATAAGATCAAATATCAAATGCGGAATTACCAAACATATCTGAACGCTAATAGAATTATTAATACAGATCGGGACAGCTACTTGTTTACAAATTTGCTTAGACTTCTTTCCAACAGCCGTAATGATGAAAGTAGACTTAACAGGCATTTCCTCCAACTGAATACCCTGTTTCACTAATGACTCATACCACTGAGAACTAATACATGATATTTGGCTACCAGAATCAATCAAAACTTTAACCCACGCCCCCCAGACTTTCAATTTAACAACGGGATTGACTACTTTATTACTTGAATCTCCATTATTCTGCTCGGGTTCATACAACAAATCGTCTCTAACATCTAGGTCATATGGTAACACTTTCATGGCAAGACACTTCGCTACCTTCGTACTAGGCTGGAATTCTGACCTAACATTACAGCCTCTAGTTAGTTTAAAGGTTCCCTTTGTGTATTGACGTTGGACTCATTAGTACATTGCTCTGGCCTCCGTTGGGAATTTCCTGTCCTATATTCAGGTGCTCCGCTCCTGCTGTTCTGCTGAGGTCTGAACTGATTGCGAGCTTCGTGATTCTGTATTCTACCGTTATGTCTCATTCCGTTGTGATGACTAAAGTTCTGAATATTCTCCGTTCTACTCCTAAGGTTACCTAACGCATCAAAACTGCCTAGTAGGTTCTCCATCTCCTGAATAGTTCCAACTTTTTGCATGCAGGCCGCTTCTCTCACCCTGTCCGGAAAATGTCTCAAAAGTAGTCTTACTACATCAGACCCCTCGGTTATACCATCTAAGTTCTGACAAATCATGACATGTGCCAGGAAGTACTCGGTCATAGTAACTCCTTCATGCTGTTTGTACCTCCCAAATACCACCCTTTCTCTCTCCCGAGCTTGTATCGCTTCATTCCAGAATTTCTCTCTAAACTTATTTCTGAATTCTTTCAGGTTCGTCATCGTCTGCCTATATACCATGAACCAAGACCGAGTTTCTCCTACAAAAGCATGGTCAATATTTTCCATAACGTCTTCCCAGTCCATAGACCCTTCCTCTAGACGCTTTTCAAATCGTTTTTCTATCATCTTAAGGAAATCTAGCGGGTTCGTTTGTTTCCCATTAAATTTAGGTAGTTCAATTTCCCTAATGTAGCTATTTCCTAGACATTGCCTTCCCGTGAAAACCTGTTTATCCTTTGCCACCTGTTTTAACTTATTTTCTGCTTTCTCCATCCGGCATTCTACATCTCTGTCTCTCCTATCAATTTCTCTCTCCAAATTAACCTGCTTCTCTTTCAATGTCCTAATTTCAATCTTATTCTCTTCAGCTATCGCAAACCTTTCTTCACTTGCCCGGGTCTCATCTTCTATTCTAAGCTTTACCGTTTCAATCTCTTGTTGGACGTGGTCTTTAAATATCCGTATTTCCCCTCTTTGAGTCTCAACTCTCCTATCAATACTAGTGACCTGCCTCATTACTTCCTCCCTAGTAGAGTTGTTTTCCTTCCCCATTAATTCCAGGAATTCACTTCTCTGCTCCGCAAACTTTTCTTCTACCTCTTTCCCTTGCCGTACATATTCGCTTTTCTGGTCCTCTAATCGCTTATTAAAATATTCATTTTTTACCACCAAATCGCGTAACTGCCTACTGTGTTCGTCCATTCTCCGATTCGCTTCCTCCTTATTTTCCCTCATCTCCCTGCTTAATTCAGCTTTAGTTTGCTCTAACTGTTCTTTAAGTTCATATTTAATATTCTCAATTTTAGTGTTAGTTTGTTCTAATTCACTTTTAAGCTCAGATTTAGTTTGTTCTAATTCATCTTTAAGCTCAGATTTAGTTTGTTCTAATTCACCTTTAAGCTCAGATTTAGTTTGTTCCAATTCATTTTTTATTTCAGTTTTACTGTCCTCTATCTTACTTAACATTAACTGCATCATTCCCATTAACTGATCATTATTATTACTTTCATTGTTAGTGTTTACTTCCGCTTCGCCCCCCATCCTACTATCATCTGACTCCATACTGACCTCTTTCTGCTTGCCTTCACTCTCCATACTACTTACACTTCTATCTTCAATTTCCTCTACCAGACTACACAACTCTTCCTCTGAACTCAATACGTTATTGCCTTTTATCGCCCGTCCACTGCGCAACATCCTCTCCTCTTTCGTCTGATCAGCCATGACCCTTCCCACAATCAAACACTCCTAATGAAACGTGGATATCCAAATTTTGCCCATAATACGAATTCTGATATCGTTACTGTCATTAACTGCTCCGTACTTAATGATTTTCTCGCCACACGTTGGAGCGGCATTTATGTGACTTCCCCTCTCGGAGAACAATCATCGAACGAGAAATGCAACCATTCAAGCTAAGGGCGCCAATCTTTAAGTTGAGGACTTAAAGATAAAAATTTATAATCAAGCTTGGACGGACTCTTATCACAGGGGTGGGGTGATAGTGCACTAATCATTAAGCAGGAGAATTAGAAATCAAAAGGCTAATTAAGGCAGATTGATTAAAGTGAACTAGAAAAATACTATTTATTATATTTAATATAAATGACGACGGTTTAACGAGAACTGAATTTAAAATAGAAAATGAATTTAACAAAAAGTTGAATGACTCTACTTCGCGAAAACTTGCAATATCTTTAACTCGCTTGCTCACCATGTAGTCTTGTTCTGCTGGTCCTTGGGAAGCTTCCATCCTTGTAGCGGGAACATCATCGGTCGTCTTTGAGATCTCTTCATCTGCAGCTAAGTACCATTCCTGCCTTGCAATTTGCACCTCCCACTAATTGGAAGATGACTTCAAAACTAACACTCCCTATTATGCTCTATCCCATATATTGGAGATAAGCCCTAAGTCATAGTTAGAAGAACCACCTTGGGTTTTATGGAGAGGATACTCAATTAAGAATCCTTCCAACTTTACTGAAAATGTGCTCTGAAGTTTCATTTCTATCTAGATTAATACTACCTATTGACTTAGACTGGTTCAAACCGGTCTTGTAGCCGAGCTGTACGTACTTCCTGATGAGAGTGGCTATACACCCCTCATTCAGAATTTCTAAGTACCACGTCGTGGTAAATGAAGTAATTAATGTAGAATACGAATGCAGAATCAAACGAAGAAGATGAAGCCAAGAGCTCCAACACGCCCTTTTATAACCTTCTCTGGTGCTAATTACAGGTCGCTACACGTGGTCCAATCAGATGACATGTCTCTCCCCACTCCAGATATTAGAGTTGACGGGTCTTAACCCTGATCTCAACTGTTCTTCTATTAGTCCTTTCACTCAGTATCCATGGCAACATGACGCTCCTTTGAAAATATAGGCGTTGATCAGTTTGAATAATTCTGGTCGAAATACGGTAGCTTACGTTAGAACGCTTGAACACGTGCTCGCTTTTCCCAGAACTTGGTGTCTAAATTTGTCCTTCCTTCTTCCTCGGTGATGTGGCAAGATAGAGGAAATCTACTGCAAGTTAATTTTAAACAAATGTCGCAAGAATCTAAGTGAATATTAGGATATTCAGCCCTCGTTTACAAGTCGTAGTTACAAAGTAATGAAATGATAGTGAGCAAATGATTAAACATGAATTATAATACAATTACATACCAAAATAAATATCATGACGTTAAATTCTTGAATTAATTACACATAATAAAATTAACATAATTACACTGTAACGTCTGGAACGTTACACTGCCAGCAAAGGCATAAATATACTATATGAATATAAATATATGATTTATTTATTTATTTATTTATTTATTTATTTATTTATTTATTTATTTATTTATTTATTTATTTATTTATTTATTTATTTTTATATAGCCTACCTTGCTTTGGTTCGTGTAGTTCAGACCGTGAAACCTTATCAATACACTAAACTGCCTCTGTGGATCCGTGGTAGAGTGTCGGCCTCCGGATCCCAAGATAACGGGTTCAAACCCGGCAGAGGTAGTCGGATTTTTGAAGGGCGGAATAAAGTCCATTCGACACTCCATGTCGTACGATGTCGTCATGTAAAAGATGTCTGGTGATACATTTGGTATTTACCCGACAAAATTAATTCAATCTCAGCCATGGACGCCCAAGAGAAATCCGGTTTACTCGGTCTGCCATCTAGCGGACCTAGAGTAAAACGGAACGTCGAAATTGACGAGCAGACAGCCAGATGGCGTCAAATCGAAATGTCTGCACACGGTAGCTGAGGCCATACGATTATTATTATTATTACTTATTAAGCCAAGATTATAAAAATACGCGAAACGAATACAGTTTACAGTTAGTTGAAATAATTAAGAAGTGTCATATAAAATAATTAATAATGATTTAAGAATTGGATACTACTACAGTAAAACTTGCTGACAGCGGAATCTCAAGGGACCGAATTTCCTTCTCCGAATTGGACAAGTTTTCTCATTACAGAACACATTGTCTTCGTGTCTTAAAACACCAATCATCACCACCGCTACACAAAACATGGTACAGTATACAGACATTTTAAATATTATTTAGTGCTTACCTGTATATGCACATGCATGACGCTCGGCTGTCCAGATTGATGTACGTAGTACTTTAGTACACTGATTTGTTAATTATTAGCCTATTACTGCGCTTTATTATTACATACAGTATGATACATCTGTTCGTAGATTCGAATCTTGATCTGATCTTCACCTTCTTGCTCGTCTCCTTCTTCCGTTCTGTTAATCTCTCTCTCCCTTTATAACTGCTAGAAGGGCTGTTGCTGATTCGAAATTGTGATGTGTCGTAAGTTGTTCATCACTTCGAATAAATTTCCTTGATTCTTTCTTGGCACAGGTCGGATATTGCCGATACGTTTTCAAGCGCTTCATTCTTCCCAGCTTCTGTATCACTGTACCTGTTCTATTTTAGAAGACGGATTACTGGCCTTTCCCTCACAAAAATTCCTGAAGTGTCCCAATGAGGAAATAGAAAGGCAGATGTTCTGATGGCAGGGATGTCCAAACACGTGCTTCATTTTGTCCATACAGTGGCATTGATCATACCAGCAGCAGCAATGCAGTACGTAAAACTGCATCAGTTCGTAATATTTTCGGCATTGTTCAAGCAGATTTTTAAAATTTCTTTCATAATTCGTTTCCGCGTTGAAGAGATTCCGCATTATACGAAAGTAAAAACATTGCAACGTAGTAAGCTTCACCGGGACCAAGAAAACATTCCATAGTGGACAAGTTTCCGCTCTGAACAAGTTTTACTGTACTACTACTACTACTACTACTACTAATAATAATAATAATAATAATAATAATAATAGTAATAATAATAATAATAATAATAATAATAATAATAATAATAATGTTAACAGTGGTAAAAACGGATAGGAAATACAGCTTATAATAGTCTGTGGACTAGGATTTTTAAGTTATTGAATAAAATTAATGACCGTATTTATTTAAAATGTTTTCCGTGGTTTCCCCATGTTTACACCATGCAAATGCTGGGGCTGCACCTTAGCTAAGACCACGGCCGCTTCCTTCCCGTTTCTACCCCTTTCTTATCCTATCGTCGTCAAAAGACCTATGTGCGTCGGTGTGACGTAAAGCAAATTCTAACAAATATAAAATAAAAATAAAACGGTATTCTGTTGTGTTCATTGATAAATTTCAGGAAGACCAGGAACTAAAGAATAAATAAATGGAATATGGAAATTTCTCGTCAGAGAACCTCGTTGTTGAACTTCAGGTGGATTTTTTTTTTCAGCGACGATAGGATAGGATAGGAAAGGTAGGGAAGTAGCCTTGGTTTTATTGAAGGTCCACACGGAAAGATATCTTCTTCGCTGTCTACAGTAGTATTCGAGTTCATATCCTGATTGCAAATTTACGCATATGCTACACGCACCACGCAGTAATCTCGCTCGGCAGCTGTTAGCAGCATGTATTTTAAGGACTGACTACTATAGTGTTCAGTCAATCAATCAATCAATCAATCAATCAATCAATCAATCAATCAATCAATCAATCAATCAATCAATCAAGTCTGGGAAGACTTGAAGAAAGGGGACAATCTCCTCGACTAATTGGTATGTTCCGAGCTGTCAGTGGAGATATAACATGCAGTGATATTAGTAGATGAATAAGTTTTTGTGATGTTTTTAAAGTTGGAAAGATCACAATATGAAGATAAAGTTGAAATGCAAAATGACAGATTGGGGCAAATATTCGTTTACAGGAAGGGGAGTTAGGGATTGGAATAATTTACCAAGGGAGATGTTCAATAAATTTCCAAATTATTTGCAGTTATTTAAGAAAAAACTAGGCAAACAACAGATAGGGAATCTGCCACCTGGGTGACTGCCCTAAATGCAGATCAGTAGCGATGGATGGATGGATGGATGGATGGATGGATGGATGGATGGATGGATGGATGGACGGACGGACGGATGGATGGACGGACGGACGGACGGACGGACGGACGACACCCTGAGAACAGAATAGTTGGGAAGTGGTGTGATATTTATAGGGTGACTTTGAACTTGACACCCATTACTTTATGGAATCATTTTTTAAACATTTTTAAGCACTAACGTAGCCTATAATGCTTTCACTACCTATTCTTATGAGTACTTTTAAAAACATATTTTTGTATCTACGTATAAAATCGAGTTGACTCTGGAACATTGAGCCCCTTTGTTGATGTTAGTATGTTCACACACATACACTGATGCCTACTTCTCGTTTCCCTTTTCCCATTCTTGTGTACTACTACATCTACTACTACTCAAGTTTTCATTCCGTGATGTTCGTTGGCGTCCGTGACCTGTACTAGGAACTGTCCCGGCATTCGCCTTAGTGCAGGAGAATGGATAACCACGAAAAACCATTTTCAGGACCAGCTCCACTACGTTTTCCGATGCAGAGATATGGACCACGGTCCAGCAATGGTCACCGGTACAACCGAAGACTACTCTGCTTTATTTTTCAAGTGCTTTACGTCACACCAATACATATTGGTAATACGGCGACGATGGGATAGGAAAGGGCTAGGAGTGGGGAGGAAATGGCCGTTGCCTTAATTAAGGTACAGCCCCAGCATTTGCCTGGTGTGAAAATAGGAAACCACTGAAAACCATCTTGAAGACTGCTGACAGTGGGGTTCGAATGCACTATCCCCCGAATGCAAGCTCACAGCTGCGTTCCCGTAACTGCTCGACAGCCGACTCGGCATCCGCCAACGTTGTTTAATAATTAAGCAATGATCTGCCCAATCACCTAGAGATGTCCGACTCGTTGGCTGAATGGTCAGCGTACTGGCCTTCGGTTCAGAGTGTCTCGGGTTCGATTTCCGGCCAGGTCGGGGATTTTAACCTTCATTGGATGGTTCGGGGGCTGGGTGTTTGTGCTGTCCCCAACATCCCTGCAAATCACACACCACCACAATAACACGCAGTTACCTACACATGGCAGATGCTGCCTGCCCTCATCGGAGGGTCTGCACTCGGCTAGAAATAGCCACACGAAATTAAAAAAGAATAGAGATAAGATATGGATATTTATTCATGTTACCAGGTTGCGTTTTGGCGTTCGGAAAACCCAGTTTAACTAGGCCCTACTTATTGATTCAACAGAAGTATTAAATACATGCTATAAAAGCAATAAAATTATTAGAAATCCAGAAAATTATTAGATATTGTCTAGGTTTCGATGTATGAGTTGTGCCAAATGTGGCCAGACACAGGGGAATAATCAAACACTTTTGGGATGTTCAGACTTAGACGGAACTCTTCGACCGAATTGGAGTCAATCATCAAAGTTGTGAATTTTTGTTCTTTTGGGATCTTACTTACTTCGTGTTTATTCCATCTATATGATTACATGTTCTATAACTTTTCATTCGTTATAGTTCGTGTGTTTAATTCGATTAAAAATTCCCTGCAGTGTGGAGCCGAAAGGAAGCTGCTTGATAATAGTCTGATTAGGAGTGCTAGCGTTCCGGTTGGGAAGTTCGTGGGTGAAATGTCGTCGAATGAAAGATGACAAGCTTCACTATGAGCAAAATATGACCGGGCGAGTTGGCCGTGCGCGTAGAGGCGCGCGGCTGTGAGCTTGCATCCGGGAGATAGTAGGTTCGAATCCCACTATCGGCAGCCCTGAAAATGGTTTTCCGTGGTTTCCAATTTTCACACCAGGCAAATGCTGGGGCTGTACCTTAATTAAGGCCACGGCCGCTTCCTTCCAACTCCTAGCCCTTTCCTATCCCATCGTCGCCATAAGACCTATCTGTGTCGGTGCGACGTAAAGCCCCTAGCAAAAAAAGAAAAAAAGCAAAATATGAATTTTTTTTTTGGACGATATACCATCGAGGAAAAAGATACCACTGTATTTCTATTTTTCCGCATCGTACTAATGCGACTCTTGCAGACATATCCTACACAGGCGGGATCTTCTTCTACAAGTATTCTGCTTTGCTGCACACGATCAGTAGAATTTGTACGATTAGATGGAGGAACTACTCTTTGTACTTTTCATATTATGTGTATAGTCCACAGAGTATTTCTTTTTGTGTTATACCAAGAAACGAGTTAGATTAAAATGTTTCTCTGTTAGTGATAGTTGTACTTTCTCTTAAAACAATAATCAGCACCACCACCACCACCATCTGTTATTAATATGGTAGATTATACCCATAGCCAGATAAAATAATAATAAAAATAGGCCTAGGCCCTATACGTGTGTATATATTTTATGCTGATGATTGTATTTTATGTTATTATTCCGCGATCAGTCAACTGCCAGCCCTCTATGATTAGTGAATAATAATAATAACAATAATAATAATAATAATAATAATAATAATAATAATAATAATATGGACAAAGTCTTGGAGAAGGAGTACAAGCTGAAAATAAATAAATCCAAAACAAAGGTAATGGAGTGCAGTCGAATGCAGTCTGGTGATGCAGGAAATATTAGATTAGTAAATTAAGTCTTAAAGGATGTTGATGCATATTTTTACTTGGGTATTAGAATAACTAATGATGGCAGAAGCAAGGAAGGCATTTGTTAAGTAATGTTCTCAATTTGAACATTGATATAGGAATTAGTAAGACTTTCTGAAGGATTTTATCTGGAGCAGGGACTCTCAAACGCCCAAAATCTCACGCGTGCAAACTGAGGCTCTGTGCACTGTGCATCGGTCTCACTTGGCTCGGCTCGGCTCGGCTCGGACCAGCGCGTCGTCTCGGGGCGACTCGGCTAAGCTCGGCTGCACTCGGCTCGGATTTGGAGCGCTACGGAGCAAGTGAGGAAGAGGGAGACAGGCGGAGGGATCGAGACGGGCGTGGGGAAAGAGAGAGACAGCGCTATTGCTCCAAATCGAGGAGTGGGGGTCTGCACTCTGGTCAACCAAGCGAAGTCGTGCATGCACCCTGAAAGTCCCTGATCTGGAGCGTGGCAATATATGGAAATGAAATATAGACGAGCACTAGCTCAGAAAGAAAGAGAATAGAAGCTTTTGATATGTGGTGTTACGGAAGAATTCCGAAGGTGATGTGGGTAGTTCGAATCACAAATGAAGAGATAATGAATCGAATTGGTGAGAGAAGAACAATTTGGTTAACTTTGAACAGAAGAAGGTACAGCATGCTAGGGCACACCTTAAGACACCGAGGTCTTGTTCAGTTACTTTTTGAGGAAAGTGTTGGTGGTAAAAACTGCATGGGTAGACCAATGTATGAATATGACAAACATATTAGACTAGACGTAGGATGTAGTACTGATGACTCAAGCAATAATAATAATAATAATAATAATAATAATAATAATAATAATAATAATAATAATAATAATAATGATGTTGGACTATTTGTTTTACGTCCCACTAACTATATTTTTATGGTTTTCGGAGAAGCCGAGTTGCCGGAATTTTGTACCGCTGCAGTTCTTTTACGTGCCAGTAAATCTGCCGACCCGAGGCTGACGTTTTTGAGCACCTTCAAACACCAGCGGGCTGAGCCAAGATCGAACCTGCCAAGTTGGGCTCAGAAGAGTAACGCCTCGACCGTCTGAGCCACCCAGCCGGCTGGGACGAGTAAGTCAGTCCGGAGAACTCCGAGAAGGACCGAGAGCATGGGCCGGCCTCTCTTTGTATTGTCATTTTGTCTGGTATCCACGTGAGCCTTCTGGAACGTGAAACGAGAATATTCCTTCTCCAGCCGAGCCACGAAGATGTTAGCATTGCATCACCTGCGATATAAAACGAGGGGAGTAGGACAGCAGTAGTGCGGGCTAGTGAGTGTCGTCGCGGTCGACTTTTGGAGAGGAGTGCTGATTGGCACTCTTGTCCATATCAGTCGTGTTGGAGTTTTGTCGTTACATTGTGGAGCTTGACAGCAGTAGTACCGGGCAATTTGGCCGTGAAGTTAGGGGCGCGTAGCTGTGAGCTTGCATCCGGTAGATAGTAAATTCGAACCCCACAATCGGCAGTCCTGAAGAAGTTTTCCGAAGTTTCCCATTTTCAGACTAGGCAAATGCTGGTGCTGTATCTTAATTAAGGTCAAGGCCGCTTCCTTCCCACTCTCTAGGCCTTTCCTATCCCATCATCTCCATAGGACCTATCTGCGTCGGTGCGACGTAAAGCTAATTGTAAAAAGAGCAGTAGTTGTTGTTGTTGTTGGAGTGCATGTCGTGGTTGTCGTCGCTGAGTGTATTGGAGGAATACGACGGAGAGTAATGTTTGAAAGTGTGGTCGTTGTTTTTAGTAGCCCGACTGATATGTACTAAGTAGTCACTGAGTGGAGCGGCCATGTGAAATGATTCTGTGAGAGACGGTCTTATCTGCAGTCGAGGGAAAGGTCCAATCATCGAGCGTCGTGAATGCTAACAGACCGTGTGATCGAACCAGTGACTGAGGATCTGAAGCGAAGTGAGACGAAAGGTGAGCTGTCAATCAACATTACGGAAAGGACCGTCGTTCCAGCTAAATACCAGAGCTGACGACCTACTGTGAGGAGGACAAGAGACTGTATAAATAGCAACTAATTAGGGAACTGTTGTCATCCATTTCAAATAAAATTGTGTGTGTGTACTAACTGCATCATTGTGCATTAAATTAGTTCGATAAAGGAGGCAATATTTGGGTAACGCTATTATTATTATTATTATTATTATTATTATTATTATTATTATTATTATTATTATTATTATTATTATTATTCTGAATTCTGCCATCTTAGGGCCATGTAAAATAACCCACTGCATTCATTTCCGCTTGTTTATTGCTTCCTTTCTTGCTTTCCAAATGTTCTTCATTATTTCGGTGTTTCTTTTTCTTCCTCTCTTCTGTCAAGATTTTATTCCGTTCCTTCTTTTCTTTCTCCTGGAAACGCTTGAAATTTTTGTATGAATCTCCTAAAAGTTGTTCTGCCGTGTATTTTATCTCCTGTTATTCCTACCTCTGCCATATCTCTCTTTAAACTTTGCATCCTCTGGTTGCCATCCTTACTCTCGTGAACATGATTAAATTTTGTTTTCTGAGTCTCGCATTATCCATCCTCATTAGGTGACCAAAGAACTGAACTCTCCTCTTTCTGATCGTATCAGACATTCTGCCAGTTTCTTTGTTTTTTGTAGAGGCCTTCATTCTTCCTCTGTCTGAACTCCCCATTTTCAGTCTTTAATGGAGCCCATGTTTTTCTTAGAATTTGTATTTCTTTTCTCTCTAGCTATTTTATTTCTCCTGTTTTCATAGGGAACATGCACTCTGTACCATAGAGACATTCTGATTTAATTAGTGTTTTAGTGACTGATTTTAGTTTCGATGGAGAAACTTCTTATTATAGGTATCCTTGGTCAGC